>NW_006408558.1:20436407-20443385 GCF_000296735.1 Chrysochloris asiatica
GACCCATAGCGACCTTATGCACAGCAGAATGAAACACTGCCCCATCCTGGGCCAACCTCACTACTGTTGCCACACTTGAGTCCATCGATGCTGCCACTTGGCCAATCCACTAAGGGTATACAAGAACAAATATTGTATGATCCATCTTTTATAAGAAGGCAAAAATAGGTAAATATAGAGAGGCCAGTGTTCATTGGTAGTTACCAGGGAGAAGAGACGGGATGGGGAAAATACTCTTTAGATAGCTTTTTTGCTTTTATTAAGGGCAGTTGAGTCAGTTCTGACTCATTTTGGTATTGTTGTTAAGTGCCCTTGAATTGATTCTGACTCATAGCAACCCTATGTAGGGATTCTGAGGAGACAAGTGGCTGGTGGATTTGAACTTATCCAGTGCTTATCATACAGCACCACACCAGGACTCCCCTATAGATAACGAGTCTTTGCTATCTAAAAGGACAAGTCTCTACTATCAAGTCCCTTTACTTAATAGAGACTTGTTATTTTTGGTGATGGGAAAAAAGGTACCAAATGTGGATATAGTGAGCCCAATGCAACCAAATTAAAAATGAGCATTTGGACATATACGGATGGAATTCTGATAGCGTAGTGGTTATGAATCAGGCTGCTAACCTTAGGGTCAGCAGTTCTAAACTACCGGCTGTTCCACGGGAGAAAGATGAGGCTTTCTGCTCCTGTAAAGATTTACAGCCTCAGAAGCCCTGTACAGGGTCGCTTTGAGTTGGAACCAACTCCACGGCACATAACCACCACCACCATAGGCATATTGGTAAATAGGTAGTTACAGATGTGTACATAGAGACAAACGGATACAATTATCTATGTTGTTGTTGTTAAATGCCATTGAATCAGTACTGACTCATAGAGACCCTGTATAGGGTTTCTCAAGGAGTGACCAGTGGATTTGAACTGCTGGCCTTGCAGTTAGCAGTGCAATGCATATCCTATAGAGCTACACGTAAGTACGCATAATTACTAACATGTGTGTACAGACACATATGTTGTAAAGGCACACTTACAAACAAAATATGGACACTCCTCAAACATAACCAAACACCTTCCAACATTGGTTTTCTGGATTTGAAGACTTAGGATCGTAGTCTCATGGGACAACTCAGTCAATTGGCATAACATGTGTGTTGTTAGGTGCCATCAAGTTGGTTCTGACTCATAGCAACCCTGTGCACAACAGAATGAAACACTGCCCGGTCCTACGCCAACCTCACAATTGTTATGCTTGAGCCCATTGCTGCTGCCACTGTGCCAATCCATCTCACTGAGGGTCACAAAAATTATGATCTGCATCTCAGTGAAGTGAGTAGCCTCTGGAGCCTTAAAAGTTTGTGAGTGGTCATCTAAAACACAACTATGGGTCTCTAGTGTCCAGTAGCAAGAGTTATAAGGTAACAAAAAGTACAAAGAAGGCACAAGTCTAAACAAGCCACAACCTCGCCTACCCTAAGACCACAGCTAGATGGTTGTCTTCGTTGTTGATGTTAGGGGCCATCGAGTCGGTACCAACTCATAGCGACACTATGCGCAACAGGATGAAACACTGCCCAGTCCCAAACCAACATCACAATCTTTGGTACATTTGAGCCCATTGCTTCCACCACCATGCTAATCCATCTCATTGGGAATTTTCCTCTTTTTCCTCTGACCTTCACTTTACTAAGTGTAAATGTTCTTCTCCAGCTTCCAAGGTTGTACTTCTTCCAACACAGATTGGTGCCTAACTACCACCAAAAACCGTTCTGACCAGAGTCACAATAATTCGTCCCAGATAGAATGAGAGAAAAATGTGGAGCAGAACTCAACTCTTTATTTAAAAACAATAACAAAACAGTCAGACAAACGGAAACAGTAGAGAACAGAGGGCTTTCTGAGACTGTCATCCAGAGAGTCTCTTTCAACCTAGAACTGAAACTATCACTTGAGATCACCTTTCAGTGAAATAACAGAGTGGCTCACAGAATAAAGCACGGTGCTGTTAAGTGCCATTAGGTTGCTTCCAACTCCTAGTGGTTTCCAAAAAGCGACTGGTAGCTTCAAACTGCCAACCTTGCAATGCTTATCCTATAGCCACACTAGGACCTATGGCGCTGTGGGATAAGCATTGACCATAGGTCAGTTTGAACCACAAGGTCGGTGGTTCAAATTCACCAGCCATTCCTTGGTAGAGATGCTGCATAGAGTTTCCGAGGCTGTAAATTGTTACGGGTACAGACAGCCTTATCTTTCTTCCAGGGAACGGCTGGTAATTTCGAACTGCTGACCTCAAGGTTAGCCGCTCCAATCATAATCACTACGCTATCAGAGTTTCCTTCAGAAACCCTATACAGGGTTGCTACAAGTTGAATCAATTCAATAGCACTTAACAACTACAACTTTAAAAACCAGCAGTATGTGACCAAAAGATCAATGATTACTGGATAGCAAAGATAGGCAGATGAGGGGGCAGGGAAGCTAGCTACAAAACAAGGGAGCAAGGAGCACAAAGAGAATGTTGACACATTGTGATAAAAGTAACTGACGTCACTGAACAATTTGTGTGGAAATTGTCAAATGGGAACATAACTTGTTGCCTCAGTTTTCAACAAAAACTCAATAAAATGTTAAAAAGAAAGAAGAGGGAATTGTCTAGAAGAATCCTTTTGTGACCTAGAGCCATCAAGTTGATTTTGGCTCATAGTAACACTGTATAGGGTTTTGAAGAGTGGCTGGTGGGTTTGAACCACCGACTTTCCATTGACAGGTCAGTACTTATCCCACAGCGCCACACCAGGATCCAGAATCTTGTTGTTAAGTGCCATCGAGCCAGTTCCGACTCATAGTGACCCTGTAATAAGGTTTCTGAGGAGCTGCTGGTGAGTTTAAACTGCTGACCTTGCAGTTCAAACTGACTTTGCAGTCAGTCCAGAGCTTAATTTTACAATGCCACAAGGTACGCAATTCCTATGGTATCATCTAATCTAATCCCCCTGCCATATACATATCACAAATGAGGAAACTGAGGTCCAGAATGATGGACTTGCCCAACGTCACACAACCAGGTATGGTGGTTGCAGGATTGTAGATAGTGGAAGAGCCGTGGAGTTGTTATTGTTGTAATGTGCCGTGGAGTCGGTTCCGACCCATAGTGACCCGGTACAGGGTTTCCGAGGCTGTAAATCTTTACGGGAGCAGAAAGCCTCATCTTTCTCCGGTGGAACAGCTGGTAGTTTCAAACTGCAGACCTTGCGGCTCGCAACCCGATTCGTAACCACTACGCTACCAGAGCTCCCGTGTCACTAGCTGTTGTTGTTGTTGTTGTTATGTGCCTTGGAGTCGGTTCCAACTCATAGTAACCTTGTGCAGGGTTTCCCAGGCTGTAAATCTTTATGGGAGCAGAAAGCAGAGTGGGGGGAGGGGAGCCATGATGCTGTTGATGGGACGTCTGGAATGAGAGACAAGAGTCGACATTAGGTACCTTAGACCAACCAGGAGTCCACAGTGTCATTTGGATTAACTCAGTGATATCTCCAGTAACTCCATGAAGTAGATCTTGTTGTCATCCCCATAGTTCAGAAAGGAAACTGAGGCCCAGAGGAATTAAGTAACAAGCTCTAGGTCACATAGTCAGGAAATGGTGTAGGTTTGATTCAACAGTCAGGAGCATTTGGTGGTGGCTGTGTGCCGTGGAGTCGGTTCCGATTCATAGTGACCCCATACAGGGTTTCGGAGGCTGTAAATCTTTACGGGAGCTGAAAGTCTCATCTTTCTCCCATGGAGCAGTTGGTAGTTTTGAACTGCTGACCTTGTGGTTCGCGGCCCAATTCGTAACCACTACACTACCAGAGCTCCTTAGCCACAGGGCAATCCTGCCTTCTATTTTCCTTGTACTCTCACTGTGACCCTGGCAGGAGGGGCTGGCCTATGTTGATAGATATAAGCCCATTGAGTAAAACTTTAAGCTCTGAACAAATAAGAGGGGCGGAGAGGGATTGCATGAATGTTGGTACACTCATAGGAAGGATGACTGAATAACTGCTAAGAATAAAGAATGCTTTGAAGAATATTCAGTGAGGCGAGAGAAAGCTTTCATGGTATTCAGCAAAAATTAAAAAAAAAAAAAAAACAGAATGTGTAAGAGTCGAAATAGTTTGATATTATGTTGCTTAAAAATATCAAGCACAAAAGACCTAGAAAGAAATGCAGATTCTTGAGGATGTATATGCGATAATACAATATATGTGAATTCCCAAATTTGTAAACACAGCTACTACCAAAGGTCTTCCACAAGGCTGAATGTATACTAGAAATCGATATCTGAATGTATTCATTGTCTATTTCTGAGTAACAAATGACTTCAAAACTTAGTAACTTGACCAACAAACATTTATGATGTCACAGTTTTGGTGGATCAGGAATCTGGAAGTTGTAGACGATACTTCTACTCACTTTCCATAAACTATACCTGCCACATCTAATTGCAAGGGAGCCTGGGAAATAGTGTCTCAATTCTAGATGGCCATGTAACCATGGGATTCACCTACTGAGAAAGCTCTGCTCTTGGTGTTAAATGCTGTTGAGTTGGTTCTGACTCATAACGATTCTGTATAGTGTTTCCAAAGCTGTACATCTTTACAGGAGCAGAAAGCCTCTTCTTTTTCCCACTGAGTGCCTGGTGACTAGCAGTCCAGTGCTTATCTTACAGTGTTCCCTACTCACTAAGAAAGTTACCAGGGGGACAATTAGTGGTGTTTATGACAGATATCATTTATTCACTTTCCATTGTTAGTGAATTAGTTGATTGCTAAATTCCCTTACCCCTCCCTCCAACAAATGTTGTTGTTGTTAAGGTGCCATCTGGTTGGTTCTGACTCATAGTGACCCTATGTCCAACAGGTCAAAGCACTGCCTGGTCCTGTGTCTTCCTCACAATTGTTGCTATGTAAGAGAAAGCTCTTAGGCTGTTGTAACATAAGCTTCCGTTTTCCAAGCTCTTAGGCTGTGAAGTTTCATGTTCCCGAAAACAGACCAATCGTCCTATCCATCCAGACACCCTCTCACCACTGCTCAGCAACCTATTCAAGACAACCATGACCTCCCCCCATCCACTCACGTACAGGATAACAGCGCCTAGCCAGTACGGAGAGGGACGCCTTTGACTCAGTTCAGGGCTCCCTCCCAGGTTTATCCAATAAAACTGTTCTTTTTTTTTTTTTTTTAATGTTTTATTGTGAATTATGTGATAGTTTACATGGGAGAACATTAGCTTTACATTCATCCTATCGCATATTGTTTCATTGCTATGGTTACAATCCCCTCCATGCATCATCAACCAACCAAAGGGTATACCCTGCAAGCCTGCCCCCCCACGGTCATCAGCACACAGCCCCCCTCCCTTTCTGTGTCTAAAGTCCCCAACTTCTCCATCTCTCCACGTCTTCGTCTCTGCCTCCATCTCAGGCATCATTGCTTCTCTGGGTAGGGTCCCACTCTCTGCTCTTTTCCTTTAATGGTCCCAGGGACCTCCGCTCCTAGACTGAAAAGTTAATTACTCCCCTCCTTGCTACAAAAAACGTCTACCTCCACATTTCCAACCCTCACAAACAGTTCTGATAGCAATTATTCACTATTATATCACAAGAGACCTATCTGCATTTCATTTCATTAGCCCCGCCTAGCCAGATCGGATACTACTCACTGGAGATTCTACCTTCTTCCACGTCCTCTGGATCTAGGTTCCCTCTTGAAAGCTTCTAAGCCAGTCACTTCTTTGTAGCCAACCCCCCCTCCCCATTTTGGGTAGCAGATGTCCAAGTTGCCCCTCCCTGTCTACTCTGTGTATGGAGGGGGTGGGAATGATCCTCGCTGTAAAGATTTGTTTCCTCTTTTGAGCTACTGCATCCATAGGTGTAGGTAATAAACCTGTCCCTGTTGTTGACCCACTTTCTCTTTTTCTGCCTCCTTCTTTAATAACTATTTTAGCCTTTTCTCTGACACTGTGTTTGAGCCTAGTGTTGTAGCCACTGTATCAATCCCTTTCATTGAAGGTCTTCCTCTTTTTTGCCCACCCTCTGCTTTACTAAGCATGATTCCCTTCTCTAGGAACTGGTCCTTTCTGATAACATGTCCAAAACACCTAAGATGAAACCTTGTCATCCTCGCTTCTAAGAAGTATTCTGGCTGTACTTTTTCCAAGATAAATTTATTCGTTCTTCAGGCAATCCATGGTGTATTCGATATTCTTTGCCAACACCATAATTCAAATGCATCAATTCATTGTTCAGCTTTCATATGCAAATGAGATGAGTGAAAATATTATGGCTTGGGCCAAGTTCACCCTCAGTTCTCAAAGTGACATCTTTACTTTAAAGAGGTTTTTTTTTGCAGCAGATTTGCCAAATGCGATATGATGTTTGATTTCTTGACTGCTGCTCCCACGCACATTGATTGCGGATCCAAGTAAAATTAAATCCTTGACAACTTCAATATTTTCTTTGTTTATCATTGCAAAAGTTAACGTTTTGTGTTAACTTGACTGGGCCAGGATTCCCAGTGGTTTGGCAGTTAAGATGTAGTAATCCCTCATGACGGAATCTGCTATGAGCAGCCAATCGACTGAAAGGAAGTTTCCTCAGGGATGTGGCCTGCTTCCAATATATTGGGCACTTGGACAAAGTTTGTTGTCTTTTTGCTGGGTCTGGAACTTTCATTTGATTCATCATCTGAACTCTGATTCTTTGTACTTGAATCAGTGATCTGCTCTATTGCCTGTTGATCTTGAGACTCATCAAGAGCCTGCCATCTTATGGGTCTGGTGAAAGGAGATGGGGATAAGATTCGTAAGATTTAATAGTGAATTACTGTTATCATGACTAATCGTGACTGTCACAATTGTAAAGGTAGAAGTTTTGTAACAAAAAAAGGGGAGTGGTTAATCTTACAGTCCAGAAACAAGAGGACCCTAGGACC
>NW_006408558.1:20443705-20446009 GCF_000296735.1 Chrysochloris asiatica
ATGAAACAAGTTATATGAATTGTTGAATGTGAAACTGATGATGTGCCCTGTAAACTTTCACTCAATCCACAATAAAAACCTTAAATTAAAAAAAAGAGCCTGACATCTTACCTGTCTGACCATCTAACCTGTGGATCTTGGGTTCATTAGCCCTGCAGCTACATGAGTCAGAAGCCTCCAGCCTGCTATCTGACCTATGGACTTGGCATTTACCCATCTCTACAACTCTGTGAGCCATTTCCTTCATAAGAACCTCTCTGTATAAAACCTCACTGGTTTTGCTTCTCGAGAGAACCCAGTCTAAAATAATCATGATGTTGCTTATTGTTCCAATTGTGAGGATTTTTGTTTTCTTTATGTTGGGGGAGAATCCATACTTAAGGCTGTAGTCTTTGCTCTTCATTAATAAGCGCTTCAAGTCCTCTTCAATTTTAGCAAGCAAGGTTGTGTCATCTGCATATCACAGGTTGTTAATGAGTCTTCCTCCAATCCTGACATTACATTCTTCTTCATATAGTACAACTCTCAGATTATTTGCTCAGCATAAAGATTTAACAAGTTTGATGAAAGACTATATCCCTGGAACACACCTTTCCTGATTTTTAAACCATGCAGTATGCCCTTGTTCTGCTTAAATGACTGCCTCTTGGTCTATGTACAGGTTCTCCATGAGTACAATTAAGTGTCCTGGAATTCTCATTCTTCATCATGTTATCCAGAATTTATTATGATCCACATAGTTGAATGCCTTTGCATAGTCAATAAAACACAGGTTAACATCTTTCTAGTATTCTCTGCCTTCAGCCAACATCCATCTGATAGCAGCAATGATATCCATCTCTCATTCCACATCCTCCTCTGAATCCAGTCTGAATTTCTGGCAGCTAACCCTATACAAGGTTGCTATGGGTCAGAATCGACTCGACGGCACTTAACAACAACAACACCTGTTGCTGTACAAATACAACAATTTAAAAATTATTTTCAGCATAATTTTACTTGCATGTGAGACTACTCATATTATTCAATAAGTTTCCCATTCTATTGGCTCACCTTTTCTTTGGAACAGGCACAAATATGGATCGCCCAGTCAGTTGGCCAGGTAGCTGTTTTTCAAATTTCTTGGCATGGACGAATAAGTGCTTCCAGTGTGGCATCTACTTGTTGAAAGATTTCAGTTGTTACTCTGTCAATTCCTGGGGCCTTGCTTTTTGCCAATGTCTTCAGTGCAACTCAAGGCTTGAAATTTTCTTCAGTTCCTTCTGCTTGAGAAATGCCAAGTGAATTATTCCCTTTAGCTTTTCTAATTCCAGTTCTTTACACGTTTCATTGTAACATTTTACTTTGTCTTCTTGAACTTCTCTTTGAAATCTATTCAGCATTTTTACTTCTTCATATATGTACTATAAAAAAAACCCAACCAACAGCCATTAAGTTGATTCCTACTCAAAGCGACCCTATGTAAGATTTCTGAGGCTGCAAATCTTTATGGGAGCAGAAAGCCTCATCTTTCTCCTGTGGGGTTGCTGGTGGTTTCGAACCACTGACCTTGCAGCTAGAAGTTCAGTGCTTATTCTATATAGATATGCGTACTATGTGTATAACAGAAAAGCATAAGAAAGTGGGAATAACACAAATTCCCATCAAAAGTAGAATAAAGGAATGGTGGACTATGTTGTGCAGTAGAATGGTATACAGCAAGGAGAAAGAATAACTACAATTATTTGGAATAAAATGAGTTTACTTCACTGGACTGTGAATCACAAGGTCAGCAGTTCAAACTCACAAGCTGTTCCTTGGAAATACTGTACAGGGTCGCTATGAGTCGACCCTCCACTTTACCAAACATGACATCCTTCTCCAGGGACTGGTGACTCCTGATAATATGTCAGAAGTATGAGAGAAAAAGTCTGTAACTCCTGTACAGGGTCGATACAGCAACAAGGAGCCAGACACAAAAGTAGAGATGTATGAGGGATATCATTGCTGATGTCAGGTGGATCTTGGCTGAAAGCAGAGAACACCAGAAACATGTTTACCTGTGCTTTCTTAACTATACAAAGGCTTTCAATTGTGTGGATCATAACATGCTACGGACAACATTGCAGAGAATGAGTATTCCGTAACACTTAATTGTGTTCATGAGGAAATGTACATAGACCAAAAGGTAGTTGTTCAAATAGAACAAGGGAACACAAATTAGTTTAAAATTCGTGAAGGTGTATCCCAGAGTTGTATCTTTCACAATACTTACTTAATCTGTATGCTGAGCAAATAATCTGAGAAGCTGGATTATATGAAGAA
>NW_006408558.1:20447544-20451363 GCF_000296735.1 Chrysochloris asiatica
GCTACCAGAGCTCCTTAGTAATCCATTTATTTATAGCTACTGAGTTGATTTGACTCATAGGGACCTTATAAGAGAGTGGAACTTTCCCATAGGGTTTCTAAGGTTACAATCTTTATGGGAGCACATTGTTACATCTATCTCCTCTGAAACAACCCAACTGGTGGGTTCGAACTACCAAGCTTCCCGTTAACAAATGAGTGCTTAACCATTGCTCCACCAGGATTCCTTCTACATTGATCAACCAAAAGACCAATCCAATGCCATCAAATCTATTTCAGTTTATAGTGAGTCCTGTAGAATTGAGTATGGTGGCTCCATATGATAAACACTGGACAGAGAACCACAGCTGCTCTGCGGGAGAAAGATGAAGTTTTCTGCTCCCTTAAAGACTTAAAAAGCCCCCTCCAATAAAAAGAGAGAGAAAGGGTTGTGATGAAGATGACAAGAGAAGAAGCATGTGGAAATCTTTCTCCACCACAGAGGACAAAAGATTCTCATTACTAGAGAAGATGTCCCAGTCCAGATATGGTCTCTTCATGATGTAAATAGAGATGAAAGATACTAATGTCTTTTAGCATGAAAATCATAATAATGTTATTACTTTTTATAAATTTATAATTTGTACTTTGTAAATTCAAACATTTCCACCTCTGAATGCTAACGAATGAAATACATTATTTTCAACACCTCCCTCCCCCAACACACACACCCCAAACAAAAGACTTTAAAAACTTTGGAAACCCTCTACAGGGTCATTATGAGTCAGAACTGACTCGATGACACTTAACACCAGCAACATAAACCAAGTGGTGTGGTAGTGGTTGTTGTTGGTGGTGTGCTAATAAGTAGATACAAGAAATGGCAGAAGGCAAAATAGTTGTTTACGAGGCTGTAAATCTTTCCAAGAGCAGAAAGGCTCTTCTTTCTCCAATGAAGAAGCTGGTGGTTTCAATCTGCTGGCCTTGCAGTTAGCAGCCCAACGAGGAACCCACTACACCGCCAAGCTCCTTATAGAACAGAATAGAACGGCTCTATAGAGTTTTCAAGATTGTAATCTTTACAGAAGCAGACTGCCACATCTTTCTGCAGGATTTGAACCACTAACCTTTCAGGTAATAGCCAAATCTTCAACTACTGCACCACCAGTATTCTTTATACTAAACTTGTTGTTGTTATTAAGTACCATGAAGTCAGTTCTGACTCATAGGAAGGACCCTGTACAGGGTTTCTGAGGCTGTAAATCTTTACAAGAGCAGAAAGCATCATCTTTCTCCCGTGGAACTGCTGGTGGTTTCGAACTGCCGACCTTGAGGTTAGCAGTCCAATTCGTAATCACTACGCTATCAGAGCTACTAAATAGAACGTTGAATTTTGCCTTCTGCCATTTCTTGTATGTATAATAAGCCTGGCAATAGAAAAATTTCTGGTATAATAATCCTTATGAGTCAGAACTGACTAGACAGCACTTAACAACAGCAACCACATAGTCATCGTCATCATGATGTGCTGTAGAGTTGGTTCCGACTCATAGTGATCCTGTACAGGCTTTCTGAGGCTCTAAATCTTTATGAGAGCAGAAAGGCCCATCTTTCTCCTGCGGAACAGCTATTAGTCCTCGAACTGCTGACCTCAAGGTTCACAGCCCAATTCATAACCACTGCACTACCAGATCTCCTTAACAACACAGTTGTTGTTGTTAAGTGCCATCGAGTCGGTTCTGACCCATAGCAACCCTGAACAGGGTTTCCAAGACTGTAAATCTTTATGGGAACAGAAAGCCTCATCTCTCTCCCATAGAACAGCTGGTAGTTTCAAACTGCTGACTTTGTGGTTCGCAACCCTATTCGCAACCACTACGCTACCAGAGTTCCTTTAACAACATAGTAGGTTATGCATAATAAAATTTAACTCTATTTGAAAGTGTGTGTATGGGGGGGGCGTTTCAAGGTGGTGATTATGGTTGGGAGGCAGCATCTGGAAGGGGACTCTGGGGTCTTCTGGGGTGCTGATGATGGTCTTTTACTTGATCTGCAAACATTCATTAAGTGGTACGTTTAGGATATTTTCCGTCTGTCTGATGTGCCTAAGTAAAAAGAGGCTGCTTGTAAGGGGCACAGCTCATTGACTATCTTCATTTCTAGTATTCAAAAGTATGGATTTTGCCCCCCTTCTTTCCAGATTTTCTACTGAGCATGAAATATTATTGGATGCTGTCAAGGTGGGGTTTTTTTTGTTTGTTTGTTTGTTTGTTTGTTTTAAAGCTGTAATCTTTAAGGAGGACTCCTGGTGTGGCACTGTAGGATCAACACTGGACTGTGAACCACAAGGTCAGCAGTTCAAATCCACCAGCTGCTCCTTGGAAACCCTATACAGAGTCGCTATAAGTCGTACCCCACTCAACAGCACTTGACAACAACAATCTTTAAGGAAACAGATCATCAGGTCTTTCTGGATTAGCAAGTAGCCTAACTGCTTGGCAAGTAGTATGTGCTCAATAAATGTTAGCTATTACTTCCAAGTGAAAGCCATTAATAATCAGAACCATGGACAGATCAGAGCATAAGATGGAGGAAAAGAAATGAGTTCTAAGAGAACCTGACTCTCTGAATTAATGGTTTGGTGCCTTCTAGGGCATTCCCATCCTGCAGAAAGGAAGCTTACTCCTTGGGGACTGTGCGTCTGTGTGTGTGTTCATGCAGAATTTTATTCTGTTTTAAAAGGTCTGCTGCCCATGTTTTTCTAAGCCAGTGAGCGCTGAAATCCCCCTGGAGAGGGCAGTCCTGGATCTTGTGTATCCAGGAGCTTGCACAGACTTTTGTAGGCTCTTCTCACTGTCTCGGGCTTCTCTTTCTGTGATGAAGGGGGTCAGGGAAAAAGCTCCAGACAGTGTAGAAATATCTATACCAAATAGGAAGCAAGACACATTTAAAAAAAAATCAATTTAACGTGCTGCTTTGTACGTGCTTTTAACGTGCTTTGTACGTGAAATTTAACGAGCTTCTATGTCACTGGAAGTAGTCACACAGGGGCTGTACAAACACCTGTCAAGATATTGCAAAAGGGACTCCTTCAGTCTGGTGACTGCCAAGGGCACTTTAAGCTTGAAGTTTAATTATTTAATTCAACACAAAATTTCCTTGAATACATGATCTGCTTCTGTCTGCCTTGACGCCTCCCCAACACTATTTTCCCTCTTTCCTGATGATTAAGATATTTCATGGTTGGGGGGGTGGTTAAGTGCCTTGGAGTCGGCTCCAACTCATAGCGACTCTGTACAGGAGTTCCGAGGGAGTAAATCTTTACGGGAGCAGAAAATCTCATCTTTCTCTCGCAAAACAGCTGGTCGTTTCGAACTGCTGACCTTGCGGCTACAGCCTGATTCGTAACCACTATGCTACCAGAGCTCCTTAAGATAGTTCATGCTTAGTAGAAAATCTGAAAAGAATGGGGGGGGAAATCCCATACTTCTCAATACGAGAAATGAATGGCTGTAGAGTCAACACAGACACATGGCAACTTCATATGTGTCAGAGTAGAACTGTAATCCATATGGTTTTCAATGGGGATCTCTTTGGAAGTAAGTCACCAGGTTTTTTTTTGTTTTGGTTTTCTTCAAGGCGCCTCTGGGTGGATTTGGATCTCTGGCCTTTCAGTTCACAGCTGAGCATGTTAACCATTTGCCCCTTTCAGGAGTACGTACTCGGCAATAAAAAGGAATGAACCATCGATAGACTCAACTTGGATGAATCTAAAAAAGCATTATACAGAAAGAAAGAGAGAGAGAGAAAAAAAAGACAGAAAGACAGAAAGACAGAAAGA
>NW_006408558.1:20451598-20460590 GCF_000296735.1 Chrysochloris asiatica
AAAGAAAGAAAAGAAAAAGAAAGAAAGAAAGAAAGAAAGAAAAGAAAAGAAAGAAAGAAAGAAAGAAAAGAAAAAGAAAGAAAGAAAGAAAGAAAAGAAAGAAAGAAAGAAAGAAGCCATCCTCAAAAGATCGCATACTGGATGATTCCACTTTGATCACATACTCAAAATGACAAAATTATAGAGATGGAGAATAAAGAGCAAGTAATGTTGCAATAACAGGATTGCCGGAGGGAGATATTTGTGGCAATGGGACAGTTCTGTATCTTGTGTGCGGTGATGGTTACAGAAATGTACACATGTGATAAAATGACATAGAGCTATACATACACTTTATACCATGAGAATTTCCTGGTTTTCACATTGTACTTCAGATATGTAAAATGTAACCTCTGGAGGAAGGGTACATGAGACCCCTCTCTCTGTACTATCTTTGCAACCTCTTGTGAAGCTTTAATTATTTAAATATTTTGAACTATGTCAGACCCCACTGTTAGCATTTCCTAGTATTTTTTTTCCTCCACACAAGATCATATTATATAAACACCATTTTTATTCTGAAATTTTTCTTAATCGAATATCAAAGGCATTTTCCATGTCCTTAATGACTCCTCAAAATAATCACTTACTGGTTGTGAAATGTTCTATTTTCAGGACTATATCATCATTTACAGAGTCCTGGTGTGGTGTGGTAGATAAGTACAGGAGTGATAACCACAAGGTTGGTGGGTTCCAGTTCATAGTTTGAATTCTTTTATTAGGCTAGAGTTCCAGTAGGGAAATTACTAAGTCAAAGGAAATAATTTCAGCAAATGAAAGAATCTGCTTATTTGTATGGGTAAACCAGTTGCTGTGTCTTAAGAACACTCAAGCTGTCTATGGAGAGGTTCATGCAACCCGCAACAGAGGTCTCCAGCCAGTGACAGGAACCAACTAGACAGGCATGTGAATGATGGGATTCTCCAGTCTCAGTCAAGACTGCAAATGAATGCAACCGCAGCCAAGATCCTGAGTGCAAGCCAGCTCAGGAGAGACCCTGTACCAAACTACCCAGCAAAGTCACACCTAGATTCCTGACCCATAGGGGTGAAAGAGTAGATGCTTATTGTTTGAAACCACTCTGTTTTGGAGTGATTTGTTACATATGTGAACATATGGGGTCATCATAACACTTAGACTTTTCTGGAGCACCTAGTCTGATCTGCAATGATGGTGTGGATGGCACAGGATTGGGCAGTGTAGTTCCATTGTGAATGGATGGGATTGCTATGAGATGGGACGGACTGCTAACATCATCAACAGAAACACTACTGTCATGTCTGCAACTCTTTGAAATGACATACACACAAAAGATGCACCGATGGCTGGACAGAAGGGTGGACTGAAGAATGGATCTGTGATGAAGCACATAGAGTAAAATGTTAACAAAAGAATCTAGGAAGTGGGCCTATTGGTGTTCACTGTAGAGTTTTTGCAACTTTTCTGATGTTTGAAGACTTAATAGTAAAGTATATAGATATATGACTTTTTACTGCAAGTTAAGTGAAGGTCTACAGAGCAGATCATCGGTTTTACATTCAGCAAATCATATGTTGTTTGTTGTTAGGTGCCGTCGAGTTGTCTCTAACCCATAGCAACACCATCTGGTCCTGCGCTATCCTCACATAGCAAATCATATAATAACATACATTAAAAAAAAAAAATCACTAGGTATGCTTGCTATCATGCAGAACGCTACCCTCTTCCTGAATCTGACTCCCTGGGGTAGATGTGGGACCCCGCATTTTGAACAGACGTCATAGATGATGCTTGGGCACATTTGAGCCTCTAGCAGCTCAGACTCCTTGAGTTCAGTTCAAATGCATCCTCTCTTCCAAAGGTCTCCACCTCCTTCCTTGGAGTGCCTTGCCTCCTTCTTGGGATTCTCTGCTTCCAGTTCTATAGCAGCCAGCAACTGCAAGAATCACCATCCATTATTAAGAGAATGCACAAAGGTCTCCAAGGAATGGGTTGACCCAGGCAGGATTTGGAAGCCTCTTACAGCTGTTTGCCCCACCTGGTCTCCCTGAGCTTTACAAGTCCACATCTGGGCAGTCACCAGGTTTTGCTTTCAGGACGACAGAGGGTATTGTTACAGTGACCTAGACACCCAACACACAAGAGAGGGAGTGTTGAACTCACTATGCGAATGACACTCCCCCACCCCACCCCTTAGAAGATCAACTGCCCTTTGCCAGTTGCAGTTCTGAACCAGGTCAGCTCTAGCCCCTGAACCTGCTCCCTGGGGCCCTGCTGGGCCAGACTCTGGTCTGCCAGCCTCTCCAGCTGAGAGCCTGTTGCCTGGTGGGTAATTGGCCTGGGGAGCTTGGGGATTCTGGCGAAGGGGAGCCCCAGGTGCTGCAGGAAGCTGAGCTGTTGATTAAGAGGCTCTTACTCTCAGCCTGGGGAGCTTGGGAGCTGCACAGGGACCCAGGGGGCAGCCACTCTTAAAGGAGACAAGCCCTGTTTCCACCTTCTTAGGAAGGTAGTGGGTCTGTGGGCTTTTGCTCCAAGAGCTGTGGCATGGGGGCTGCTCTCTGCACCCCCCCCCCTTTTCTCCCTATATCTCGAACTTCTTCATAGGACACACTCAGTATGTGTACTTTTCTTGGAGCTGCCAGATGGAGCTGCTCAAGGGAGAGGAAGCTGGGTAAAGAATTCACATGACCAGGGAGCCTCCAAGAAACTCCTCTGGTAGTCCTTGGGGGAAAGGAACCAGGAGAAAGTAAAGTAGCCCGCAGTTCAAGGGGAGTGAGGCACTGGCTAAAACCAAGGAAATTCCTGGGAGGTGGCCATTCTCAATGCCTGGTGGTTGTGATGAGCTGCAGCAATGATGATTCCTTGACAGTCCCCAGTCCAGGGCTCATCCCAGAGAAACTCCTGGACTGTAATCACAGCCATGCTGTTGGGACTGCATCATCCATGGTCCCCACCAGCAGTAGCAGCAGTGGCCCCTGGGAATTAGCCTGTTTGACATGCAAATTCTCAGCCTGCTCCTAGATGTACGGAAGCAATGGGGGGGGGGGGGGGGCACGCAACTGTGTGTTAACAAGTCTTCTAGGTCTTTCTGAAGCATGCCTCATTTTCAGAACTGGATTGCCCAGAAAACACTCAGGTACAAATCTGTTCACATTCATCAAACACTTATTACCCCAAACTGCTGGTTCCGATTTAAAGTCTTGGCGACCCTGTAGGACAAAGTAGAAGTGCCCCCACAGGGTTTCTAAGACTGTTAATCTTTAGGGAAGTGGACTACCACCAACCTTTTGGTCAACAGCCAAGCACAGGACCCTCAGGATGCCTTAAATATTTACTTGTTGTTGTGAAGTGTCTTCAAGTCGGTGCCAACTCATAGCGACCCTGTATAGGGTCTCCGAGGAGCAACTGGTGGATTTGAACCTTGTCATTCAAACTGACCTTGCAGTCCAGTGCATTATCCTACAGCGTTACACCAGGACTAATAGCACCGTCTATGTGCTAGCTGGACTGCTAACTGCAAGGTGGGCAGTTCAAATCCACCGGCTGCTTCATGGGAGAAACATGATGTTTTCTGCTCCCATAGTGGCGCTGTGGGTTAATGTGCTAGACTGCAAAGTCAGTTTGAACTGCAAGGTTGGTGGTTCAAGCTCACCAGTCGCTCCTTGGAAACCCCCTAGAAGGTCACTATGGGTCGGAACCGACTCAGCGACACTTAACAACAGCCACAAAGATGTATATCTTCATAGGGTTGCTATGAGTTGCAGACAACTCAGTGACAGTAAGTTTTTTGACACCCTGTGCCAAGCCCAATATTGTTGTTGTTAAGTGCTGTAGAGTTGGTGCTGATGCATAGCCACCCTATCTAGGCTTTCCAAGGAGAGGCTGGTGTGTTTGAACCACCTGCCTTGCGGTTCAAACTGACCTTATGGTCTAGCGCATGATCCTGCAACAACACACCAGGACTCACCAAGCCCAATGAGGAATCCAAAATTGAGTAAGTTACAGGTAGATCCAATCCTCCAGGTAGATCCCATCAGAGGCAAGGTAAAGAGTCATCTGGAAAGGAACCCTTCTGGCTGGAGAGATTAGAGAGGGCTTTCCAGAGGAGGTGGTCTTTGAGCTAGCCTTGAAGGATAAGTAAGAATCAACAGACAGAAAACCAAGGGGTCAGAGGAGGGTTCCGGGAACATTTTTATGAAACGAAAAGCTCACATTTAAAGTCATCTTATTGTTTTAGGGGATAAATTCAAGGCACCTCAGCACAAGCTTCTTCATGATCTAGTCCCTATCTCCCTCACCAACCCCACTTCCTGCCATTCCACATCTCGCTTCTTATATGTGAGCAATATGGACTTTTCTTGTAGCCGTACATGGCGTGCTGTTTCACATGGTCAGTCCTTTGCTTTGAGCTCTCCCTGCTGTCTGGAATGCCCTTCCCATGCCTCTTTAGCTCAATCCCTACACACGCTTCAGAACTCAGCACAGGTGTTGTCTCCTTCAAGAAGCCCTCCTGACTGGTGAAGCACCACCCCTAACACCTGGCACCCAGGTGCTTCCGCACCTTTGCTGCATCATATTTGAATTTTTGTTTCATGTTACACCCTATAAGAGTACAAAATTCTTGTGTGTTTTTCAACTTTGCATCCCTGGCACAGGCATAGCTTGCATTGTTGTTGTTGTTGTTAAGTGTTGTCTGGTCGATTTCGACTTACAGCGACCCTGTATAGCGAATCTGAGGGGCGACTGGTGAGTTTAAACTGCCGAACTTGCAGCTCATAACAACCTTATTGTCAAGTGCATATCCTACAATGCCACAGAATGCATAAGTTTTCAATAAATATTTATTTAGTGAAGGAAAGAAGGAAGATTATTAGGCATGATTCCAGGGGATAAAAAGAAAGACAGGCATGACAAAGAGTCCAACAGGGTGCACATCCATAAGACAAGATGCAAAAAGAAGACTTGAAACAGATAAGAAGATGCTTAGCAGCCTCTTGTGGCCTGCTTGCTAGCTTGGCAGATCTGGGCTATGTGCTTTGTTATTTGCTGAGTGTTGTTGATAAAATGTTCCAGTAGTTCAGACTAAGTCTGAATTCATATATTGTATATCTCTTTAGCACTGTAAATTGGAGTTAGAATCTTGTGTTGTTGTGAAGTGCCACTGAGTCAATTCCAACCCATAGCGACCCTGTATAGGGTTTCCAAGGAGCAGCTGGTGAGCTTGAACCACTGACCTTGCAGTTCAAACGGCTTTGCAGTCTGATGCATTAGCCCACAGAGCCACACCAGGACTCTAATACAGGCTTATTTATTCTCAAGAATCACAAGTCACAAGAATAGATGCTCAAAATCATAATCACTTATTGCTGTTAAGTGTCATTGAGCAGGTTCTGAACCAGAGGGACTCTGTGTAAGGGTTACCAAGGAGCAGCTGGTGACTTTGAACCGCCAACCTTGCAGTTAGCAGTCCAATGGCTCTATCATAATCACTTGTTGTTGTTGCTGTTGTTAAGTGCCATCGAGTCGGCAACTGACTCATAGCGACCCTATGCACACAGAATGAAACCCTGCCCGGTCCTGGACCAACCTCACAATCATTGCTACATTTGAGCCCATTGCTGCTGCCACTGTGCCAATCCATCTCGCTGAGGGTCTTCCTCCAACCCTCTGCCTTACCGTACATGACATCCTACTCCAGTGGCTGCTTCCTCCTGACAATAAGACCAAAGTATGAGAGACGAAGTGTGGACATTCTGGCCTCCAAGGAGCATTCTGGGCATACTTCTTCCAACACAAATCTACTTGCTCTTTCGGCAGTCCATGGTTCTTTGAATAATCATAATCACTAGGGAAACACAGATGAAATCTACAATGAGGTACTACTATACATGTGTTGGTGTTGCTGTTAAGTGCCGTGTGATGGTTCTGACCCATAGCGACCCTGTAAAGGTTCTCCAAGGAGCGGCTGGTAAGTCTGAACCACTGACCTTGTGGTCCTGTGCTTTATCCCACAGCGCCACACCAGGACTCCACACATGCATTAGAATGGCAAAACATTTTAAACTGACAATACTAAGTGCTGGTGATGATACAGAGCAAAACGGGACTCTTATACATTGATCGTTGTTGTTAAGTGCTGTTGAATCGATGCCGACCCATAACAACCCTGTATAGAGTTTCCAAGGAGCAGCTGGTGAGCTTGAACCACTGACCTTGCAGTTCAAACAACTTTGCAGTCTGATGCATTAATCCACAGCGCCACAGCAGGACTCCATACATGGATAGTAAGAATGCCAAATGGTAGAGCCACTCTGGAAAACAGTTTACAAAACTCAACATATATTTAGAATATAAACCAGCAATCTCACTTCTAGGTATTTACTCCAGGAATAAGAAACCTTATATTCACCCAACCTGTTCATGGATGTTTATAGCGACTTGATTGTACATTGCCCCAAACTGGAAACTATCCAAATGTCTATCAACAGGTGGATGGATAAACAAAGGATGATCTATTTACACAATAGAATGCTACTCCGTCTTAAAAAAGAAAGGAGTTCCAGACGCAGCAGTGGTTAAATGCTCAGCTGCTAGCCAAAAGGTCGGTGGTTCAAACTCACAATCCACTGCACAGGGGAAAGATGTGGCAGTGTGTTTCTGTCAAGATTAAAACCCACTTCCATTGACTCAATTCTGACACACAGTGATGCCATAGTAGAACTAGTCCACAGATTCTCAGCTGTTAACCAGAGAGTCAGTGGTTCAAACTCACTAGAAGTAGATGGTCATAGCCTTCTTCCATGAAGTGGCTGATGAGTTTGAACCACTGATCCTCTAGTTAGCAGCTGAGCGCTTTAACCACTATGCCACCAGGGCTCCTTACTGTAAAAATGATTGCTGTTGTTACGTGCTGTTCCATCAGTTCCAACACAGCGACCCTACACACAACAGGATGAAACACTGCCCAGTCCTGCACCAACCTCACAATTGTTACTACACTTTAGTCTATTACTGCTGCCACTGTGCCAATCCATTTCCAAGGGGGGGGGTCTTCCTTGTTTTTCTGATCCTTAACTTTATCAAGCATCATGTCGTTATCCAGAGACTGGTCCTTCCTGGTAGCATGTCTGAATTATGAGAGATGAAGTCTTGCCATCCTGCCTTCTAGGGAGCATTCTGGCTGTGTGTCTTCCAACACAGATGTCTTTGTTCAACTGGCAGAACACGATACTTTCAATATTCTTCTCCAACACCATAACTTAAATGAATCAACTTTTCTGGGGTCTTCCTTATTCATTGTCCAACTTTTACATGCATATGAGGCTATTGAAAATGCCATGGCTTGGATCAGGTACACCTTAGCCCTCAAACTGACATCTTTGCTCTTGAACAATTTAAAGAGGTCTTGTGCAACAGATTTGCCTAATACAGTACATGGTTTGTTTTCTTTCTTAATTGTGAATTCAGTGAAGGTTAGACGAGATCATTAGATTTACATTCAACAAACTATACACCTTGTTTAATCTCAATGATTACAATTCTCTCCCTGCAACAGCAGTTATCCTACTTCCTCCCTGTGGCTTCCCTTTTACATCTTATATTTCACAAATATTTTATATCTTATATTTCACAAAAATCTTTGATGTACACATATAAAACAAAAAGTATATATTCACCTAAATGTCTTAAGGGCATAGTCTGCCAGCCAGCCTACTGCCTGCAGGCACACAGCCTTACTCAGTCCATGGGCTTAGAGCCTGCAGCTGCTCTCTCTTCTTCATGCCATAACCTCTGCCACCATCTCTGTTGTCGTCACTTTTCTAGGTAGGATCTCATGCTCCACTCATGCTCTTCCTTCTTGATGGTCCTGGGATCCTCTGTTCCTGAAATGAAAGATTAACCACTCCCCACTTTTGGTTCTTGTTGTTGTTGTCAGGTGCCATCGAGTCGGTACCAACTCATAGTGACCCAATGCATAAGAGAATGAAACACTGCCCGATCCTGGCCCAACCTCACAATCGTTGCCACGCTTGAGCCCATTGATGCTGCCATTTTGCCAATCAATCTTGCTGGGGTCTTCCTCTTTTTCTCTGACTCTACACCTTACCAAACATGATATCCTTCTCCAGTGACTGGTTCCTCCTGACAATATGCCTAAAGTATGAGAGACAAAGTTTGGCCATCCTGTCCTACAAGGAGCACTCTGGCTGCACTTCTGCCAATACAGAACCAATGTTTGTTCTTTTGGCAGACCATGGCACTTTCAATATTCTCCTCCAACACCATAACTCAAAAGCATCAATTCTTCTATGGTCTTTCTTATTCACTGTCCAGATTTTGCATGCATATGAGGTTACTGAAAATACTATGGCTTGGTCAGGTACACCTTAGTCCTCAAGCTGACATCTTTGCTCTTCAACACTTTAAAAAGGTCTTGTGCCGCAGATTTGCCTAATGCAATATGTCGTTTGATTTCTTGACGGCTGATTCCATGAGCGTTGATAGTTGATCCAAGAAGAATGAAGTCCTTGACAACTTCAATCTTTTCTCCATTAATAAGAATGTTGTTTATTAGTCCAGTGATGAGGACTTTTGTTTTCTTTACATTGAGATGCAATCCATACCGAAGGCTGTGCTCTTTAATCTTCATCAGTAAATGTTTTAAGTCCTCTTCACTTTCAGCAAGCGAGGTTGTATCATCTGCATATCGCAGGTTGTTAATGAATCTTCCTCCAATCCTGATGCCACATTTTCTTCATATAACCCAGCTTCTCGGATTATTTGCTCAGCATGCAGGTTGAATAAGTATGGTGAAAGAATACAACCCTGTTGCAACCTTTCTATATTTTAAACCATTCAGTGTTCGAACAACTGCCTCTTGGTCCATGTACAGATTTCCTCATGAGCACAATTAAGTGTTCTGGAATACTCATAACTCTGCAATGTTGTCCATAGCTTGTCATGATCCACACAA
>NW_006408558.1:20463310-20465073 GCF_000296735.1 Chrysochloris asiatica
CAATACCAGTCCATTTCAGCTTACTAATGCTTAAGATATCAATGTTTAAGCGTGCCATTTCATTTTTGACAATTTCTAACTTTCCTAGATTCATACTTCGTACATTCCATGTTCCTATCATTAATGGACGTTTGCAGCTGTTTCTTTTTATTTTAAGTTGTGCTGCATCAGCAAATGAAGGTCCTGCGGACTTTACTCCCACAGGCTTTACTTCATTCATGTCATCTAGGTCAACTCAACTTTGAGAAGGCAGCTCTTCCCCAGTCGTATTTAGAGTGCCTTCCAACCTGAGAGGCTCATTTTCCGGCACTATATCTGACAGTGTTTCTCTGCTATTCATAAGGTTTTCAGTGACTAAATATTCGGAAGTAGTTCATCACTCCTTCTTCCTAGTCTGTCTTTGTCTGGAAGCTCATCTGAAACCTGTCCACCATTGGTGACCCTGCTGGTATTTAAAATACCGGTGGCATGGCTTCCAGAATCACAGCAACTCACAAGCCACCACAGTACGACACACTGACAGACAAGTGGTGGCTACTTTTAGTTACACATCTACAATTACAGTTGTGATAATCATAATTAATCCTGCTAACAATTACTCACAATTGAATCACAAAATCCCATTAGCATTATCCCCTGTCCCCTTTCACCAGATCCATCTGGAAGAGGAAAACAATTCAGTGGGGATCACTGTTTGATTTCTTGACTGCTGCTTCCATGTGTATTGATTGAAAATCCAAGCAAAATGAAATCTTTGAGAAAATTTCAATCCTTTCTCCATTTGTCATGATGTTATTTATTGGTCCAGTGGTGAGTATTTTTCTTTTCTTTACATTGAGGTACAACACATCCCAAAGGCTGTGGTCTTTGATCTTCATCTGTAAGTATTTTAAGTCCTGTTTACATCTAGGAAGCAAGGTTGTATCATCAGCACATTGCAAACTGTTAATGAGTCTTCCTCCAATCCTGATGCCACATTCTTCTCCATATGACCCAGCTCCTCAGATTATTTGCTTAGCATACAGATTGAATTAGTATGGTGAAAGGAAACAACCCTGACACACACCTTTCCTTATTTTAAACCATTCACTAACCTCTTGTTCTGTTTGAACGAGACTACCTCTTGGTCTATGTACAGGTTCCTCATGAGCACAATTAAGTGTTCTAGAATATCCATTCTTCTCAATGTTGTCCATAGCTTGTCATGATCCACACAATAAAAGTCTTTGAATAGTCAATAAAGCACAGGTAAACATCTTTCCGGTTTTCTCTGCTTTCAACCAAATTCCACCTCATGCCCAATGATATCCCTTGTTCCATGTCCTCTTCTGAATTTGGCTTGAATTTCTGGTAGATATACAGAAGCTGAAGAAAATGAAAACAAGTCCATGAGAGCCAAAATATGACCTTGAATTTATCCCACCTGAATTTAGAGACCATCTGAAGAACAGATTTGATGCATTAAACACTAAAGACCGAAGACCAGAAGAGTTGTGGGATGACATCAAGAACATCATACATGAAGACAGCAAAAAGTCATTAAGAAGACAAGGAAGAAGGAAAAGGCCAAAATGAATGTCAGAAGAGACTCTGAAACTTGCTCTCCAGCGTAAAGAAGCTAAAGTAAATAGAAGAATTGAAGAGGAGGTCCAAGAGCTGAACAGAAAATTCCAAAGATCAGCTCGAGAAGATAAAACCAGGTACTGTAATAAAATATGCAAAGATTTGGAACTAGAAAACCAAAAGGGAAGAACACGGTCAGC
>NW_006408558.1:20466588-20468558 GCF_000296735.1 Chrysochloris asiatica
TGGCATCATTGATGGACTCAAGTGTGGCAGCGGTAGTGAGGTTGGCCCAGGATCGAACATTGTTTCGTTCTGCTGTGCATGGGGTCGTTATGAGTTGGTTCCGACTCAATGGCACCTGAGAACAACAACAACATACAGTTGCAGCCATTTTAAAATTATATTTAGCAAAATTTTACTTGTATGTGATATTAATGATATTGTTAGATGATTTCTGCTTTCTGATGGATCATCTTTCTTTGGAATGGGCACAAATACGGATCTATTCTAATCCGTTGGCCAAGTAGGTGTCTTCCAATTTTTTTGCATTGATAAATGAGTACCTCCAGTGCTTCATCAGTCAATTCATGGAGGCTTGTTTTTCACCTATGCTATCAGTGCACCTTGGACATCTTGAATCAGTGCCATCACTTCTTGATCGTATACTACCTCATGCAATTTTTGAATACTGACCACTTCTTTTTGGTAAAGTGACTTTGTATATACCTTTCATTTTCTTTTGATGCTTTCTGCATCATTCAATATTTTGCCCATTGTTGTTGTTGTTGTGAAGTGCTGTCGAATTGGTTCCGATCCATAGCGACCCTCCTTCAATATTGCAATTTGAGGGTAGAATTTTGTCATCAGTACTTTTAGCTTGAGAAATGCTGAGTATGTTTTTCACTTTTGGTTTTCTAACTCCAGGTCTTTCCATGTTTCATTATAATAATCTACATTGTCTTCTCGAACTGCCCTATGCCGTTTTCTGCTCAGCTTGTACTTCCTCATTTCTCCCATTTGCTTTAGCAGCGTGGGGAACTGCAAAAATGGCATGGAAGTTGCAAGTGACTTCCTCTGGCTTCACAAGAAGGAAGGAAAATCAAACTCAAAAGCAGCCCAACACTGATTCCCATGAAGTGAAAGTCAAACACCTCTACCCTACAACCTTGTTTATCCTATTTCTGATACCAAGAACCCCTCCCACAGCACTTTCTGCTTCATATCTTTGTTCAATAATCCACTGCAATGGTCATACAGAACTCATAGACAATACTCACATTTATGGGTTTATTAAGAAAGTGAACAGGGTACAATTCAAGATCAGAAACTACTTAGGATGCAGCAGTTCTCCAGTCAGGGATGCATCTTCTCTTCTATACTGCAGGTACACCTGGCTCATCTCTGGCATCTCAGTCATGTGGCCCTCAGCCTCAGTCTTGTTCAGGCAAGTGTCACAAAGCTCCTTTAGCTAGTCTGTAAATACTCACAAGGCACAATATGCAAGCCAGTCTCCCATCCATACACTCAGCTTCTGGTCCATGGGCCAGGAAGCCCAAAGCTGCTCTCTCCATGTCACTACCTTTGCCACTGCTTCTGTTCCTGATTCTGAGGTAGCTCTTGAAAATCTACTTCAATGGTAAAATTAACCAATCTTGGCATTAGAGTCTGGTGTACTCTATTTGTGTGGTCCCACCCAATCACTTGGTGGAAGTTAAGAAAACTTTAGAGAGAAAACCATATGAAGTAAATTCACAGTGCCACAGAAACCCAATGGGGACAGATCCACTCTGTCCTATAGGGTTTCTATGAGTTGGAATTTAACTTGACAATGAGTTTGTTTATATATATATGAGTATATATGAGTTTATATATATGAGTATAAAGGAATGAAAATGCAGGCAACAACATGGATGAATCCACTAAGAGCAAAGACCTAGTCCCCAAAAGGTTACATATGGTGTGACTGACTCCTTTCTTGTTGCATTCTGGGTAAGGCAAAAACTATAGGGATGGAGAATGGATTATCGGAAGGGCTAGGATGGGAAGAAGGTTTGACTAAAAAAGGGATGCTAAGCTAAGCCCTACAATGTTTGGTGGGCTTCTGTGGACCCAGATGGGGACCTGGTTGGCAAGCAGTGTGAGGAGACCTGGGGACTCTTGGGTCCAGAGTCAGTGGTATGGTCACAGAGGACTAGAGTGGAGAGTGGAGCTAC
>NW_006408558.1:20469395-20492823 GCF_000296735.1 Chrysochloris asiatica
AAAAAAAAAAAAAAAGGGATGCTAGACAGAATTAAAAATCTTTTTAGTGTGAATTGGGTTAAGGACTACAGAAAAGATCATTTCAATGATTACAATCCCCTCCTTGTAACAGTGTTTATCCTACTTCCTCCCTGTGACTCCCCATTAACATCTTGTTTTTTTAAATGTTCTATTGTGAATTATGTGAGAGTTTACATGGGAGAACATTAGTTTTACATTCATCCTATCATATATCTTTTCATTGACTTGGTTACAATCCCCTTCATGCATCATCAACCAACCAAAGGGTATATACCCTGCAAGCTTGTCCCCTCCCAGTCGTCAGCACACAGCCCCTCTCCCTTTCTGGGTCTAAAATCCCCAGCCGCTCCATCTCTCCATGTCATTGTCTCTGCCTCCATCTCTGGCGTCACTGCTTCTCTGGGTAGGGTCCCGCTCTCTGCTCTTCTCCCTTGGTGGTCCTAGGGACCTCCACTCCTAGACTGCAAAGTTAATCACTCCCCTCCTTTTGCTACAAAACGTCTACCTTTACATTTCCAACCCTCACAATCAGCCCTGATAACAATTATTCACTATTGTATCACAAGAGACCCATCCGCATCTCCTTTCATCAGCCCCGCCTAGACAGATTGTATACTACTCAGTGGAGATTCTGCCTTCCTTCATGTCTTCTGGATCTAGGTTTCCTCTTGAAAGCTTTTAAGCCAGTCGCTTCTTGCCTTTGTAGCCTCCTCCCCGCACCTTTTGGGTAGCCAATGTCCAAGTTGCCCATCCTTGTCTACTCTGTTTATGGGGGGAGGGGAGAAATGATCCTTGCTGTAAAGATCTGCTCCCTCTTTTGAGCTACTGCATCCAAAGGTATAGGTCAAGTTCATCCCCATTAACATCTTATAGCTCACAAATGAAAAAGGTGAACATATTTGATGTACACATACAAAACAAGAAAATATATATTCATTTAAATGTCCAAGGGGCACATTCTGCTATCTAACCTCCTGCCCTCAGGCACACAACATTTCTCAGTCCATGGTCCTAAAGCCTATAACTGTTCTGTCTCTCCTTGCCACCAACTCTGTTGTTGACAGTTTTTAGGTAGAGATCTCAAGCTCCACTCATGCTCTTCCTTCTTGATGGTCCTCAGATCATTTGTTCCTGAAATGGAAGATTAACTACTCCACACCCCTTTTAGTTGCACATAATCTTCTACAATTACAGTTGTGACAATTACAATTAATCCTGCTACCAATTATTCAAAAATTAGTCATAAAATCCTATCACCGTTGTCCCCCAACCCCTTTCACCAGATTCAATCTGAAAAGACAAACTCTTCAGTGGAAATTCTACTTTACCCCTCTCATTCTAAAACTAAGCACACTAATGAAAACTTGTAAGCCAGCCACTTCATGCCTTTAATGTTGTTGTTGTTAGGTGTCACTGAGTCAATATCAACTCATAGTTACCCTAAGCACAACAGAACGAAACACTACCTGGTCCTGCACCAACCACACAACCCTTTGCTACTTTTGAGCCCATTGCTACTTCCATTGTGCCAATCCATCTCATTGGGGGTTTTCCTCTTTTTCTCCAACCCTCAACTTTACCATATAATGCCCATTTCCAGGGACTGGTCCCACACGATAATATATCCAAAGTATGAGAGAAGAAGTCTGGCCATCCTGGCTTCCATGGAGCATTGACTATACTTCTTCCAACACAGACTGCTTTGTTCTTTTAATAGTCCATGACTTTTAATATTCTCCTCCAACACCATAACTCAAATGCATCAATTCTTCTATGTTCTTCCTTATTCACTGTCCAACTTTCACATGCATATGAGGTAACTGAAAATACCATGACTTGGGTCAGGTGCACTTTACTACTCAAACCGACATCTTTTGCTCGTCAACACTTTTAGGAGGTCTTTTGCAGCAGATTTGCCTAATGCAATAATACGTCATTTGATTTCTTGACTGCTGCTTCCACAAGTGTTGATAGTTGTTCTGAGCAAAATGAAGTTTTAAACTAAAAACGTCAATCTTTTCTCCGTTCATATGAATTTTATTGGTCCAGTAGGGAGGATTTTTGTTTTATGTTGAGGTGCAACCAACACCAGAGGCTGCGGTCTTTGATCTTCATCAGTAAATGTTTCAAGTCCTCTTTGCTTTCAGCAAGCAAGGTTGTGTCATCTGCATATCACAGGTTGTTAATGAGGCTTCCTCCTATCCTGATGTTTTTCTGCATATAATCCAGTTTTTCAAATTATTTGCACAGCATACAGATTGAATAAGTACGGTGAAAAAATACAACCCAGGCACACACTTTTACTAATTTTAAACAATTTGGTGTTCCCTTGTTCTGTTTGAACAATTACCTCTTGGTCTATATTCAGGTTCCTCATAAGCACACGTAGCTATTCCAGAATACTCATTCTCTGTAATGCTGTCCATAGTTTGTCATGATCCACACAATCGAAAGCCATGTTTTTGGTATTGTCTGCTTTCAGTCAAGATCCATCTGACATCAGCAATAGTATCCCTCATTCCATATCCTCCTCTGAATCCAGCTTGAACCTCTAGAAGTTCTCTGACAATGTATGGTTGCAGTTGTTTCTGAATTATCTTTATCAAAATTTTACTTGTATGAGATAGTAATTAAATTATCTGATGATCTCTGTATTGTTGGGTCACCTCTCTTTGGAATGGGCACAAATATGGATCTCTTCAAGTCAGTTGGCCAGGTAGCTGTCTTCCAAATTTTTCGACATAGATGAGTGAGTGCCTCCAGCATTTTGTCAGTTTGTTGAAAGATTTCAATTTGTATTCCATCAATTACCGCAGCCTTGTTCTTTGCCAATGCCTTCAGTGCACCTTGGACTTCTTCCTTCAGGATCATTGGCTCTTGATCACATGATACCTCTCGGAATGAGTGAATATTGACCTGTTTCTTTTGGCACAGTGACTCTGTGTATTATTTCCATCTTCTTTTGATATTTTCTATATCGTTCAATATTTTGCCCATAGAATACTTCAGTATTTCAAGCCAAGGCCTGAATTTCTTCTTCAGTTCCCTCAGCTTGAGGAATGCTGAGTGTGTTCTTCCCTTTTGGTTTTCTAACTCCAGGTCTTTGCACATTTCATTATGATATTAGACTTTGTCTTCTTGAGCTGCCTTTTGAAATGATCTATTCAGCTCTTTTACCTCCTCATTTCTTCAATTTGCGTTTGCATCTGTACACTGAAGAGCTAGTTTCAGAGTCTCTTCTGACATCAATTTTGGTCTTCCTTCTTCTGTGTCTTCTTAATGACCTTTTGCTTTCTTCCTGTATGATAGAGGGTGCGAAGTAAACTTGAGGTGGGGATAAACAGGGGTATAACTGACTGTTCCTCGGCTCTAATACTTGGGGGTAATGATGCTTTCTGGCGGTTCAGGGATCCAACGTCGCGTAGCCTCTGAGCGGCAGCACCACGCGCATGCACAGACTGTGGCCAGGCCTCGGAGCCTATGCCCAGAGCGGCGGGAGGAGGAGCATAGCGTGCGTAGAAGGCTTGAGTGGCATGCGAGACACACGCTCCGAGGTCGCGGACGAGTAGCTGAACGAGCTGTGCGTCGTTCCAAGTAGGCGTCTACCCTTTTCAGAGGGCATTTCTTATATGTGCCTTGGCTGAGGTTACATTTTTGAGGTGCGAAGAACTCCTAGTCATTGTGTGAGACAAAGCCTAGCCCAGGTAAACGTCGAGAGGCCTTCGGGTCTGAGGTAACTGCGCACCGCGGCCTAGCGCGCCAGCGAGGTCCTGTTGGCGGTGCTTTGTTTCTGAGGGAAATTTTTGGCCCCACCACCCCGCAGGTGCAGTGTATCCCCCCCCAGTAACCTCGAGGTGACCTTAGGCCGGGCCCCTAGGGACGTTCGCGATGCCAGCACTGGCGAAGGCGGTCCCGCGGCTGCGATGAGGGGCGATGAGGGACGAGGGAAATCTGGGGGCGGCAGGCGATGGCGGTTAGAGGCCGCCGACAGAGGGCACCGTTCTTCCCACACCTCCGCTGCGGAGGGCCTGTGGCACCGAACCAGTCTTCTGGGGACCCCCAGCTCCCCTCACCCCATACTTTATTCTGTTTTCAAAACTTTGCCCAATAACCAAGTGTTCCTTCTCGTCTCTGTTGTTGTTGTGAAGTGCTGTCAAGTCGGTTCCGACCCATAGCGACCCTGTCTAGGGTTTCTGAGGAGCCGATAGTGAGTTTGAACCGTCAACCTTGCAGTTCAAACAGCTTTGCAGTCTGGCGCGTTAACCCATAGTGTCACTAATCCACAGGACTCCATCTTCTCGTCTCTAACCACCGTCTGACCCAGGTTTGGCAGTGGCCATGAAAACAAGACGTCTTCACATTGTGTCTGAAGGATTGGAATGAATTTCTGCTTTGCAAATGTCCGATTTACCGTTGGAAGTAAATATTTGAGTCATGGTGCTCATCTCGAGTCCTCAGATCTTGGCTTCTGGGAAAGTGGATCCAAAGATGGCAGGCAGGGATACTTTGCTATACAGCCTTTACTTTTCTGAACTTTAGTTCTTCATTTGCACCCCTGCAGGTAGTACACCCACCACCATACACAACAGCTTACCCAGAAACTGGGCATCTCATGAGCACCTCAAAATTGAGCATGTCCAATATGGACTCATTTCTCCCCTTCAATAACTTACTTGCTATTTGCCTTGGAAAGTGGCATTGTGCCTCTTTAGTTCAAGCAACTGAACATCAAGATCATCCTTCTGTGTTCCCACTCCTTCACCCTATCAAGTCACCAGGTCATCTGGATCCTTCTTCCTAAGTATCTTCCAAATCCATCCACTTCTCTTCATCTCCAGTCACATCACTGTAAATGAATCTACATGGAACTGTAGGAGTCTACAGATAAAGGAGACCTTTATCTGCTTTTCTTCCAGGTTATTTTATCATGTTGCAACCCAAGGGATTAAAAAAATATTATTATTCACAGCTATCTGGTTCAAATCATTTATTAATGCCCTTCAGTGGCTCCCTCTTGCTCTTAGGATAGACTCCATAATTCATAACTGGTAAGGACTATAAAAAGAGCTCTGCGGGTTGGTTTACTAACCTCAAGGCCAGCAGTTCGCAACTACCAGCTGTTCTATGGGAGAAAGATGAGGCTTTCTGCTCTTATAAAGATTCACAGCTTTGGAAACCCTATACAGGGTCGCTGTGAGTCGGAACTGAGTCGGAACCGACTCCACGGCACACCATCACCACCAAGGACTATAAAGAACACCCTTCTCCCTTTCCTGGTTATGCATTTTCACAAAGTGGTCTCATCCATTCCAGTAGTTTCAAATACCATCTAAATAATGACTCAAATTTATATTTCCATCCCTTGCACAATAGACCACCCCCTCCGTGTATCCACTTGGATGTCTAATAGGCCTCTCAGACATAACCAAAACAGAACAATTGTTTTTCTCCCCAAATTTCTTTCCTAGAGTCCTTCACCATCTTAGTAAAGGGTATGTACCATTGTCTACCTAATTGCAACAACAATAACAGCATGTTTACATGAGAAAATAAGAATCGCAGCTAATACTGAGTCTAAGCTAGTAGGTACATTTTTTTAAAAACAGCTTTTATTGTGAATTGGGTGGTAATATACATGGGAGAACATAGGTTTTGCACTCATCCTCTCATATTTAATTTTATTGCAATGATTACAATCCCCTCCATGTGTCATCATTCAACAGTATTTGCTTCTATTCCCTCTGTTGTGGGTTTTTTTTTTATGTAGACAGAAATACTCAGGAATATATAATCATTTAAACAAGCCAAGGGTACATTCTACAAGCCTGCCTCTTGGCTGCCAGCACACAGTCTTTCTCTTTCCATGAGTCTAGAGTCCTCAGCTGAGTAGGTACATTCTTGATACCATTCTTTCAACTGGACTACTTTGCTTTAACAGTAGATCTGAGTTTTAATCTTGCCCTTGATGTATGTATATATGACCCCTGTCAGATCAGTTTATCTCCTCATGTTAGGTATATTTTTTTTTATAAGCCTAGTGAGTACACCTACTTCTCACTTATTGATACAATTAGGTTCCAAAAACCAGGTCATTTGAAAATTGGCATTATGTGAAAATGAAGGATGACCACATCATATCACACCATGACATAACCACCAAATTATATCATCAAGTAGCATTATTACATAACTGCCAAATCACTAAGAATCATAGCCCAGCCACATTGACACATAACCTTAACCTTCATAGTCCAACGTTTCTCTCGCTTCATATCTCAGCAGTCATTACTGTCAGATGTTGTTAATGTGCAAAATAGTCAGATATTAGACTCTACTGTTGTTATAAATGGCAAATGTCAGATACTGAGATAGTTGATAAGTGAAGAGTAAGTGTACAATTCTTATCTCCCTAATATCTCATAAGAATTGGATTAAAGTTAGTAAAAATATTTCACATTTCCTGAATGAAATTTACTCTTTATATATACAAAATAATTTCCTTCTTTTTCTCATTAATTTCTTCAGGATCTGCCATTGTTTAATGCCAGAACAAAGCAATATATTTTGGAAGGTTTCTTTTCATACTTACCCTGTATCTTTTTTTCTGTCACTAAGAACCCTCAAAATATGTGTATCAGGGACTCAGTTTGCAGCTCAAACTTGTAAAAGATGGTTCCTTTCTTTAGCTCTTTAACAATACTAAAACACCATTTGCCCTTCTGCAACTACTGATGCTTTAAAAACATTTTTTTTAGGAGTCTTACTTTTGCTGCTTTAGGGCAGCTCAGCCAGTGGTGTCACCAAAAAATAAAACGGCTCTCATTGCCTGCAGTTTTCAGTCCAAATGTGTTTTGGGATCTTGGGGTTGGTTGGAATTTCAGAGTGCTGCAGTGAATTCAATGTGATGTGAATACTAATCGACAGGTTGGTCATGTAACAAGCCCCAACTACTAGGCAGGGTATTGAGATGAGCTACCATCCTATTGCTTTTCCAGAATACGAAGCCCAGTTCTAGACCTGCTGACGAAAATTAGTTTTTCATTCGCTTCTAGAATGGCTAAAGTGGAAGTGAAAAAAACACTTAGATACAAAGAGTAACTTAGATCACTCCTTTCTGGTACATTTAGTTTTACTAGACCTTTTTATTTCATTTCAGGGCATCTTATTACCTTCTAACAAAACAAAAAAAATCTGACACCATTCCAAAAGTAAATCGATTCCTGTTCAAATGTCAGTGGCAGAAAGAGTGGGAAGAAGCCTAATTAGAAAGCAAAACAACATTAATAATCATGCAAGTATCCTTGGTGGTCTTGGGAATCTCTTCTTGTCCCATGTCTTATCACTTTAAGAACAAAAAAAAAAAAGTCGATTTTTTTGCTAGGTATACGAAATTCTGTGGGACAGCTTTACTCTGTCCTGTAGAGTCAATATGAGTCAAAGTGGACTTGACAGCAATGGGTTAGATGCAGAGAAAACAAACAATTATATATACATTATTCTATTAATCATTCAAATCACCCTGCAAGATTGAGGCTTATCCTCATTTCATGCATAAGAAAAATAAGAATATTCACCCCTCTAAAATGACACTTCCAGTTATAGGCATACTTGAATCTTTAGTTGGAAATAGAGATTTTCAGAGTCTGACTCTACTTCAACAAAGTTAAGGAGATCCCTGAGACCAGCCAAGGACTTTTGAAGGTGGAAGGAGAAGCTGGTCATCTGTCCTCAATTTCACCTCTAAAACCTGAGTGTTGGACTCGTAGCATCAGTAAGATTTCCCTGTGTTGTTGCCACACTCATTAATAGATCTCAGTAAATATATTTTGAATAAATGCTTATGGAAGTTCTTTTATTCTTCAACATTATGGAGAATTTTCCCATCAACCGTCACCAGATATACGTAGTGACAATATTTCCTTACTGTCATCTCTTTCCACCTCAGTGACCGATATCATTTTCCTCATGTAGCATTCAGCCCTGCTCCAGACTCTTATGTGCTGACTCAGATGTTTATTTATGTGAAACAAATGAAGAAAACATTGAAAAATCTTTATTTTCCTTAGATCATTGCTACTGTGTCCATTCAATCTCATTTTTGGATATTTTCAAGGAAGAGGTTCATGGTTGGGATTTGTCAGATTTTGCAATGAGATTAAAGCTAATCCATTTTGCTCTCTTGAATTTGCTTTTTGAATGAAGAGAGAAACTCTTTAAATCTATCATCATAGCTAAAGTTCCTAGACTATTCTATTTAGATTTTATGAAGTACAATTGTGTTATCTAACACCCCCAATAATCAAGGAATAGGTGAAATTTTATCAATGGAGATGTTAAGTGACTTGCTCTGGTTCTAAATAACTAGTAAGTGATAGAATTAAGACTCAAGCCTTGGTCCTTCAATTACACCTCTGTCTTTTCCACTCTCTTACACTACCTATAACTTTTATTATTTTATGGTCATCATGCTTTGCAATCACCGTGGTTGAAAGTCTGCCCCTTCACCTACAAGACCCCATCAGCTTAATACTAGTTCCTGGGATGTAATAATGTCACCATGGCTACTGTAGTCATATTGGAAAATAACCCTGTGAAATCTTTGAGGCACTGCTCTTCTGGTTGTTTTGGATTATGTTGTCTAATCTTTATTTTCAAATGAGGTCATTAGTGTGTGGTGTTTGTTTCTGAAGCGGGCAGCCAGCAATTAACAGGAACGGGCCTCAGCAAGAAGAGGTTGTTTTTTCTTCTGTCAGACAGCCAGTTGTGGCACAGAGCATGAAGTGTCCTCTCTGGATTGTCATTGCCAGCAAATGTCCTTCATTTCCTTTGCTCTGATGCCCTCAGTTCGAAGGGAAAGGTAGCCACATTTTAGGGGACCCTCTTGATAATTGAGAGCTACATTTCTGTAGCAGAGCTGAAAAGTACTCACCAGGTGACTTCTTCAAAAGTCATTTGGCACCAAAACCTCCATCAAATCCAGCTTGATTCCTGCCACGCCTGGGCTGTGGGGCTGCAGCCAGTTTTCCTCAGGATATGAACAGTGTTTCCCTTGGTGACTTTGTAGTTATAACCAACAGGTTTTTTTTTTCACTTTGGAGTTCTAATCTAAATAGTCTCCTGGGCTCTGGCTCCAACCTCCTGTCCTCCTAATCCCAGGCAGCCGAGATCAGACACTGGGATATATCTTTACTGGCAGCCCCAGACTTGAACTTTGGAAATTCTGGGAAATTCCATTCTTTGGGCACATAGATCTTTTTCTTTCTTTCTTTTTTTTTTTTTCCTGCTGAGGAGAAATGGCATCAAAATACTAGGGAGAAAAGAATAATGAAGATAGCCCTGTTTGGTATATTTTAGTTCTTACAAATGATTGGCTATCCATTGTCTTGTTGTACTTTCCTGATTACCCCCAGGAAGCTGACGTGGAGTAGTGAAAACTAGAGTATCAAATGTAGATGTGTGCTGCCTCAGTTTGAATCCCAGTTCTAACTTTACTAGTTACAGTCAGCTTACTTTATCTGCCATTGCTTCAGTTTCCTCCTCTGTCAAATGTAGGTTATTTACCTCAGAGGCCACCACTCGTCTGTCCGTTTGTTGTACTGTGGTGGATTGTATGTTGCTAATGATGCTGGAAAGTTCTATCAGCAGTATTTTAAATACCAGCAGGGTTACCCATGGTGGACAGGTCTTAACAGAGCTTCCAAACTAAGATTAAGAGAAAGGAGATGGGCCACTTCCTGACTGGTTAGCTATTGAAACCTTATGAATGGTAGCAGAACATTGTCAACTATAGTGCTAAAAGATGCAACCTTGAAGTTGGTTGCCATTGTTAAGTGCCATCAAGTCAGTTCCAACTCATAGTGACCCAGTATAAGGTTTCTGAGGAGCGACTGGTGACCTTGAACCACTGACCTTACTGTTCAAATCGACTTTGCAGTCCAGCGCATTAACTCACAGGTTGGAAGACACTCAAAATACAACCGAGGTAGACTTTCATACTTTGAACATATTATCTATCAGGATGGACCAGTCCCTGGAGAAGGACATCCTGTTTGGTAAAGTGGAGGGTCAGAGACAGAGAGGAAGACCCTCAATAAGATGGATTGGCACAGTGGCAGCAGCAGTGGCCCCAAGCATAATAACGATTGCGAGGTTGGCAGAGGACCAGGCAGTGTTGCATTTCTGTTGTGCATAGAGTCACTATGAGTCGGTGCCATCTCGACAGCACCTAACTGCAACAACATGCATATGAGTCTCACCAAATTGGAATACACAAGAATCAAACTGACTACATCCATGAGAAGAGACGGTTGTTGTTGTTGTTAGGTGCCATCGAGTCGGTACCAACTCAGAGCAACCTTATGCACAGCAGAATGAAACACTGCCCAGTCCTGGGCCAGTTTCACTACTGTTGCCATGCTTGAGTCCATCGATGCTGCCACTTGGCCAATCCATGTCGTTGGGGGGCTTCCTCTTTTTCTCTGACCCTCCACCTTACCAAACAATATATCCTTCTCCAGTGACTGCTTCTTCCTGGCAATATGTCCGAAGTATGAGAGATGAAGTTTGGCCATCTTGACCTCTAAGGAGCACTCTGGCTACACTTCTTCCAAAATGGATTTATTGGTTCTTTTGGCAGCCCATGGCACTTTCAGTATTCCCCTCCAACACCATAACTCAAAAGCCATCAATTCTTCTATGGTCTTCCTTATTCACTGTCCAGCTTTCGCATGCATATGAGGTGATTGAAAATACCATGGCTTGGGTCAGGTGCACCTTAGTCCTCAAGCTGACAGCTTTGCTCTTCAATACTTTAAAAAGGTCTTGTGCAGCAGATTTGCCTAATGCAGTACGTCATCTGAATTCTTGACTGCTGCTTCCATGAGTGTTGATAGTTGATCTAAGAAGAATGAAGTCCTTGACAACTTCAATCTTTTCTCCATTGATAAGAATGTTGTTTATTGGTCCAGTGGTGAGGATTTTTGTTTTCGTGACATTGAGATATAATCTATACTGAAGGCTGTGCTCTTTGGTCTTCATCAGTAAATGTTTTAAGTCTTTTTCATTTTCAGCAAGCAAGGTTGTATCATCTGCATATCGCAGGTTGTTAATGAGTCTTCTTCTAATCCTGATGCCACATTTTTCTTCATATAACCCAGCTTCTCGGATTATTTGCTCAGCATACAGGTTGAATAAGTATGGTGAAAGAATACAACCTTGTCACACACCTTTCTTAATTTGAAACCATTCAGTGTTCCCATATTCTGTTCGAACAACTGCCTCTTGGTCCAGGTACTGATTCCTCATGAGCACAATGAAGTGTTCTGAATATTTACACTTCGCAATGTTGTCCATAGCTTGTCATGATCCACACAGTCAAAAGCCTTTGCATAGTCAATAAAGCACAGATAAACATCTTTCGGAAATTCTCTGCTTTCAGCCAAGATCCATCGGACATCAGCAATGATATCCCTCGTTCCATGGCCTCTTCTGAATCCAGCTTGAACCTCTGGAAGTTCTCTGTCAATGTATGCTTGCAGCCATTTCTGTATTACCTTTAGTAATTACTTGCATGGGATATCAAAGAGATTGTATGATGATTTCTGCATTCTCTTGGGTCACCTCTCTTTGGAATGGGCACAAATACGGATCTCTTCCAGTCAGTTCGCCAGATAGTTGTCTTCCAAATTTCTTGGCAGAGATGAGTAGAGATGCTCAATTTCATCAGCCAGAACAAGGCTTGGGGTCGATTGTTGTTGTTAAATGCCAGTGAGTTGTTTCCAACTCAGAGCGGCATTGTATAGGTTTTTCAGGGAATGGTTGGTGGGTTTGAAATACTGATCTTGTAGTTAGCCAGTCCAGTGCTTAACATACAGTGCCACACCAGAATCACCAATTAACTTATGTGAAAATTCAGGCTAAAACTGAAGAAAATTAAAACAAGTACATGAGAGCCAAAATATGACCTGGATATATCCCACCTGAATTTAGAGACCATCTCAAGAACAGATTTGCTACATTAAACACTAATGACTGAAGAACAGAAGAGTTGTGGGATGACATCATGAACATCATACATGAAGAAAGCCAAAGGTCATTACAAAGACAGGAAAGAAAGAAAAGACCAAAGTGGATTATCAGAAGAGACTCTCAGATTTTCTCTTGAATGTGGAGAAATGAAAGCAACTGGATGAAATGAAGTAAATGAGCTGAACAGAAAATTTCAAAGGGAAGCTCAAGACAAAGTGTCATAATAAAATGTACAAAGACCTAGAGTTAGAAAAACAAAAGGGGACAACACACTCAGCATTTCTCATGCTGAAAGAACTGAGGAAAGTATTCAAACCTCAGGCAACAATACTGAAGGATCCTATAACTAAGTTGGAGTCCTGGTATGACACTGTAGGATAAGCACTCGATCAAAAAAGGTGCTTTTCAAATGCAAGGTTGGCAGTTCAAATGCTCCTCAGCTGCTCCTCAGAAACCATATGCATGGGCATTATAAGTCAGTACCATGAATAATTTTCCATCTCTCTCCCTATCCCCCCTGTAACCATCATAAATTGTCTGTCTCTTTTATCAAGAAAACTGTTGTGTGTTTTTTTAACTTTTTACAGCATTGGTCTCATACAATATTTGTCCTTTTGTGCTTGACTAATTTCTCTCAGCATAATGTCGTCCAGGTCCAACATATGTTGTGAGTGTTTCACAGATTGATCATTATTCAACATTTTGTATGTGTATTATGTGTATGTACCAGAGTTTATTTAATCTTTTTTTTTTTTGTAGATGGGCATAAGGCAGTCTATGGCACTGCTGGAAAATATATTTGCTGCTTTGGTTGAGGCTGAGAGTTGGGTGAAGACCTTAATTAACATCATCTAAAATTATCAGCAGAGGTCCTTCTCATTGTACCTCGTATTGTACATCTTTTGACTTGTCTCATTATTTGACTTGAGCCCTCTTCACCCTGATGAGGTTCTAGGGAAAATGGGTGTAAGGGAGGAGAATAGATTCAAGAACAATTTAGGAGATGTGTTTAATCCTGACAAAGACCAGGTAAATCATGAGGGCAGTGATATACACAGAAAAATAATGTCACAGTGTCATAAGGTAAATAATGGAACTTGAATTCCATCTTATGACTTGAAGACATAGAGGTCAGCTGAACACAGCATACATCCTCCCCATGTGGGTAGGAGGATGGTCCAGGTGTTCAGCAGCAGAACTGAGCCTGAGACAGTGGTGCTGAGTATTGGTTGTTCTGCTCATGGAGAGATATACAGATTGGTCAAGCCCTCTTTCCCTTACCTTTTCAATAATTCTTTTATGTGTCTATTTAGGCTATCATTTGGAAGCAATGAGTTTAAAACCCTTCACCTTTCCATTCCCGGAGACGAGGTTCCTTCATGCAGGACTCAATGTGTACAAATTCAAAATCAGATATGGCAGCAGCATCAGGTAATTGTAAAACTAGGAAATTGGCCTCGGCAAGTCCAGGTGAATGAGTGTAATGCTACAGGTCACCCCTCCCTGCCTTGTCCAGCCCCAGAAACTGGGCCTTTTAGAACTCTTTGCCCCAGGTATTTTGAGTGTATGTTGATTATCCATATATATTTCTAAGTTAAGAATGAATGGCATACCTTCAGAGTTGTTTTTAAGTGCCTTTTATATGGTTTTCTGAGGCTTTGAATCTTTGTAGGAGCAGAAAGCCTCTTCTTTATCCCACAGAGCAGCTGATAGGCTCAAACAATGACCTTGTGGTTGACAGTCCAGTATTTATCCTGCAGAGACATCATGCTTCCAACCTTTAGAGTAGTGGTTCTCAGTATTTTTCTGGCCTGAGGACCCCTTTGAATTTTTTAAATTATTGAGGACCCCAAAGAACTTTTATTATGTAGGTCAATATATAAAAGTTAAAACAACATTAAAAGACTGTATTAACTTAAAAATGGGAACGCATACATTCAATTTTAGCAAATAACATCTTTTATTTAAAATAACTCTTTCAAAAAAATTAATGAGAAGATTGGCATCATTTTACACTTTTGCAATTCTCATTAATCATATTTATAAATGCAGTCAATCTGTTGTGAATTATGGTTTTTTTTTTTCTTTTTGGTTGAAATATATGAAGAAAATCTAGTCTCACACAAATTTATAGTTGGAAGAGGTTTTACTAGCCTTCTCAGATCATTGTGAATAGTCTTCGTTGACAAGTATTAAGTTATTTTTTGTCTTTTTGAAGTGGTAGTTTTTCAAATAGTTACATTGTAGAATCTGAAGTTACAAGGATAAGTGAAAAAGTATTGCTACAAAATCATAGAATCCTTTATTAAGCAAAAATACCAAAATGTGAAGCTATTGTTTCTTGACATGCCCTCCAACTTGTGTGTAGCCATCCATTGATGACAGAGATATGTTTACATGTGTTTTGTGTTGATAACCCCATGCGTGTATCAACTGGAACCGTAGTAGCAACACTTTTTGTCATACTCTCATCTATGTAAACTTAACTACACCTAAGTCCATTGATCTATCTTGTTCTTGGAATGCCTCTTTTTTCTAAGAATAATTTTTTAACATTAAGCATTTTATTGGCATTTTGGAAAACACTGGTTCACTGAGTTATACAGATCATTCAAATGGTGACACATTTTATTATATATTATTTTAAAAATCACATTTGCTAATATCTGTACCATTCTAACGAGAAAAGATATTAAGTATTTGAAAGCTGTCAAGCTCACAGTGGTAGATACAAGTTTTCCAAAATTCAAATTTTTACTTGAAAGTGCAGAATTTATCATTGACAACCAGTACTGTCAGTTGTTTTCCTTCAAGTGGCCAGCTCACTTTGTTCATTTTTGAGGAAATGTCAGTCACCTCCCCAAGTCTGAACAGCAGCTCTAGTTTTATGGTCCACTGCTCCATGTAAAGGCCACGAGTTCACTTTGCAACTTCAGCAGTCACACGAATGCTTTTCCTCAAGACAGCCATCATACGTAGGTCCACGGGAGTACTTTAGGAACACTTCCCATTGCTTCTCATCATATATTCAAAAGATATGTGTTCAAGGCTTATGATTTAAGTAAATAATATCTTACTGCTTCCTCAAAGATATTAAATGAAACTTTTGTGTTTTTTCCTCACAACATGGCAGTACAAATTATACACTATTAATGGAGTTTAGTACAACTGCCCAGATCTATGCTAAGGCACCAACAATTTTGCCCATCATGGCTCTTTGCACAGTGGGTACAAATGTCACCACAGTGAAAAAGGCAAATGATATTTTAGTATGATGATGAAAATAGTTTTACCCTTGAAAGAGTCTTGAGGACTCCTGTAGCCCATACTTGGAATGCAGCTGGTCTAACAAATGATTACGTCTCTCAGTTAGAGTCTTAGTTCATAGAGAAGATACTTTGATAAAGTCTTGTACCAACGCTCAGGTCACACCACCCAGGTGGTTGCTTCTTCCCCAAGAGCACTGGGTCAACACACATAATAGTCAGGGTTCTTGAGCCAGTTGAAGAGTCATTTTTGCTCTACTAAAGTCTGCTTTCTCCAGAGCTTTCCTTTTAGGTACTTATCTCGTGTCTTTCTACATTCTAGATTGGAAGAGATCGAAAATAAGGACGTCATGGTCCAGCAACTGGAGGTAGGGGAAGAAGCAGACAAATTCCGGGAATGTTACTCTTTGTGCTGTGGATGCAGTCTTGTCTGGGTTTTAATTATTTCCTACAAACCTGAGTCACAGCTTCCATTTGATAACTTGGCTTCTTCTTGTCAGGTTTCCTCAGCAAAGCATCTTTACTATTTTTACAGAGAAATTGAAAGCCTATAACCTTTCTCAGTCCCCCAAGTTGAAGTGTCAGCACCTTTGAGGCTGAGTGTTATTTTGTTTCCACCAGAGTTCCCAGCCTTTAGCAACTCTTCTTTTGTGGCCACTGGCAGAGAGATTGCTTCCGGAGGACTGTGCCTTGCAGGGTTCTGGGAAACTTCACCAACCCAACCACTGCCTGGTACTTGACGTCCAGGAAACTCAACTGTAAACATACAGTCCAGGCTGCTGTGTCTTCATTTTAATTGGAAACATTTGCAGTTACTCTATTTCACTTCATTTTCATTCCTTTTCTTTCCAACTCCCCTAGCTTTATGTCCTCCCACAGAAAGAAGATTGGGCAGTTGGACAACTTTGTAAATTGCTGAAAGCATTGGTTTAGTGCTCTGGAAGATGGCCCTGGATTCTATCCCTGGTTTAGCCACTAATTAGTTGTGTGACCTTTGGCAGATCATTTCTCTCTTCGGGTCTTAATTTCCTCATTTGTAAAATGAGAGGTTTATCTTCATCGAACTCCACAACTCAGTGATTCATGGATACTGTAATTTACAAAGACATTTAAAAGAATTAGAATATAATTAAATACACTTATACACCAAAATTGACTAAACCAAAAATTTGAATTAGAGCCATATCTGGTTAAATATTGAAAGATAAATTAGGAATTTGCAGGACCTCAGGGGCATCATTTAAATGATCTTTTTTTTCTTTTTAAACTTTTTATTGTGAATTGAGCAAAGGTTTACAGAACGTATCAGTTTTACATTCAATCAGTTGTGTACTTGGCATCATTACAATGGTTGCAATCCTTTTCAAATACCATCAGTTAGTTGTATTTACCTGTATTCACTTTAACACTTGCATTCCTCCTTTTGTCTCTCTCTTCCTTCATCTTTCCTCTGCCAACCTCCCTCTTGTGGTATTTTGTCTGCCCTCCCAGCCCCTACCCCGTTAACACTCTGGTAGCATAGTGGTTATGAATTGGGCTGTGAACCGTAAGGTCAGCAGTTCGAAACTACCAGCTGCTCCGCGGGAGAAAGATGAGGCTTTCTGCTCCTGTAAAAATTTACATCCTCAGAAACCCTGTACAGGGTCGCTTTGGGTCAGAACCGACTCAACGACACTTAACAACAACAACAAAACCCTCTGTTGTTGTTAGGTGCCATCGAGTTGGTACCGACTCATAACGACCTTATGCACAACAGAACGAAACACTGCCTGATCCTGGGCCAACCCCACTACTATTGCCACGCTTGAGTCCATCAGTACTTCCTCTTGGCCAATCCATTTTGTTGGGGTCTTCCTCTTTTTCTCTGACCCTCCACCTTGACAAACATATCCTTCTGCAGCGACTGGTCCCTCCTGACAATATGTCTGAAGTATGAGAGAAAAAGTTTAGCCATCTTGGCCTCCAAGGAGCACTCTGGCTGCACTTCTTCCAAAAAGGTTCTTTAGGCAGCCCATGGCACTTCCAATATTCTCCTCCAGTACCACAACTCAAAAGCATCAATTCTTCTATGGTCTTCCTTATTCACTGTCCAGCTTTCACATGCATATGAGGTTATTGAAAATGCCATGACTTGGGTCAGGCGTACCTTAGTCCTCAAGCTGACATCTTTGCTCTTCAACACTTTAAAAAGGTCTTGTGCAGCAGATTTGCCTAACTCAGTACATGGTTTGATTTCTTGACTGCTGCTTCCATGAGTGTTGATAGTTGATCCTAGAAGAATGAAGTCCTTGACAACTTCAGTCCTTTCTCCGCTGATATGAATGTTGTTTATTGGTCCAGTGGTGAGGATTTTTGAACTATCATAGGATGTTTCTTTTATCAAGAAAACCTTTTTACAAATGTTATCACGTATTATATGTCATTTTGTGACTGACTAATTTCATTCAGCATAATGTCCTCCAGGTTCATCCATGTTGTGAGGTATTTTGCAGATTTGTTGTTATTCTGCAAGGTTTCCAAATATTCCATTGTGTGTGTGTATATACCAAAGTTTGTTTAACCATTCTTCTGTTGATGGGTATTTAAGTTATCTCCATCTTTTTAAAGTGTCACTTGTAGACAGCATATTGAAGGTTTTCTTACCCATTCTGCTGCTTTGTATCTCTTGAGTGGTGTACTTAATTCCTTTACATTCGGTGCAATTCTTTTTTTTTTATGTTTTATTGTGAATTATGTGATAGTTTACATGGGAGAACATTAGCTTTACAGTCATCCTGTTGTATATCGTTTCCTTGCCATGGTTACAATCCCCTCCATTCATCATCATCCAACCAAAGGCCTGCAAGCCTGCCCCCCAGTCGTCAGCACATAGCCCCTCTCCCTCTCTGGGTCTAAAATTCCCAGCCGCTCCATTTGTCCATGTCATCATCTCCGCCTCCACCTCCATCTCTGGCTTCACTCCTCTGTGTAGGGTCCCACTCTCTGCTCTTCTCTCTTGATGGTCCCAGAGACCTCCGCTCCTAGACTGCAAAGTTAATCACTCTCCTCCTTTGGCTGCAAAATGTCTACCTTTACATTCCCAACCCTCACATTGAGTCCTGAGAACTATTATTCACCATTGTATCACAAGAGACACATCCGTATCTCCTTTCATCAGCTCTGCCCAGACAGATTGGATACTACTCAGTGGAGATTCTACCTTCCTCCGCACCCTCTGGATCTAGGCTGCCTCTTGAAAGCCTGTAATCCAGTCGCTTCTTACCTTTGTAGCCCCCCATTTTGGGTAGCCAATGTCCAAGTTGCCCATCCTTGTCTACTCTGTGTATGGACGTGGGATGTGTGGGAATGTTCCCACTTTTAAGCTACTGCATCCATAGGTGTAGGTCAAGTTCATCAAATTGTATCAGATTACTCCTTTTTTCTCTTCTTTCTTCTAGTTGACCTCTGATCATCCAGTCAATTGAAGCCAGGTCAAGCTGGTATTATCTGCAAGTGTGGGTGTTCTTATGCATATGCCCTCTCTTCTTATCAGCTGGACGCTTCACTCTCCACTCTAGTCCTCTGTGGCTATGTCACTGACTCTGGGCCCAAGAGTCCCCAGGTCTTGCCACACTGCTGGCCAACCAGATCTCAACAGGAGTCTATTGAACGTTGTAGGGCTTAGCTCACAGTTTCATTGCTGTTTTTCCCTCACTTCCTCTTATCGGTGACGGATGTGGTCACCAACCAGAGCGCTTCTCTGCTGGTGTATTCCCATTGAGTTTTAGTCTTAGAAGGGGGTTTGCCCTGAGGGGACCCGACCACTTGCCTTGGTGTCTCCTGGGTAAGCAACTTGCTTGTTCTTTTACTAACAGTTGGACTGCTTATTGTTTTGTTTACTGTTTTGTATTTTATATTTTTCCTGTCAGTCTTTCTTTCAAGAAGGATCTTCTGTTCTTTTAGCCACTCCAGGCTGGTCTACTTGTCCGTTCAAGTGGAAATTTCCCACCTCAGAAGATTCTGTATGGGGTTCAGGATTACACCTATGGTCTTAGGTAATGCGGAGGCTCCACAGGTCGCCCTTTCCCTGGGCACGTTGTAGCCCCATTTAAGGTATTCCAATCAGTTATAAAGGAGCTCTGGTAGCATAGTGGTTATGAATCAGGCTGCAAACCTTAAGGTCAGCAGTTTGAAGCTACCAGCTGCTCCGTGGGAGAAAGATGAGGCTTTCTGCTCCCATAAAGATTTATAGCTTCGGAAACCCTGTATAGGGTTGCTATGGGTTGGAACTGACTCGACGGCACTTAACAGCAACAACAACAATCAGTTATAGGCAGAAGACGGACTTACAAGTTTTCTATGGTGTTATTTCTGGCTATTCCTTTCTCTTCCCTTCAAGTGTCTATTTTATAATATGCCAGGGAAACCAAGATTCAAGACAGCCAAGCATCTGAAAATTATTTCCCCACTTTTGCCCATTCAAACCATGTCTCAATTCCTGTATTCCAGGGCCCTGTTGTTCCAGGGTTGTGCAAACATCATTATTTACCTGTGTCCCACTTAGTCCATGCAAACCTGTCTAATTGTATTCCCATCTGCCTTGTTCTTCCAATCCCTTCCCCCTTCTTGTGTATTGTCCCCCTCCCCAGCACCGAAACTATCCTGTGTCTATTCCCTACCCTGTGCTCCACCTTCCCTCCCTCCCCTCACCCAACTTCCCACATCCTGGTAACCAGCAAAGAATCCCTCCCCTTTAATAGTATGGGTTATTTTTCTTAGTCTTTTACAATAGTGGTCCTATGCAGTATTTCTCCTTTTGTGACTGACTAATTTCACTCATGTAGTTTTTTTTAAGTTGTTTAAGAAAGGTATTTGCAATGAAGAAATCATTGCTCTTGCAAAATTCTATCAGGCAAACACCATCATCATTTCTATCACAAAGATCATATTTTCCAACCATTTTGTTTCCAATTTTTGCATTTAATTACCAGTTATTATCAATACATCTTGATTGCATATTTGATAACTTTAAGACTGAAGAAGTTGTTAGGATTCTTCAATTTCATCATCACTTGAATTAGTGGTTCGTATATAAATTTGATAATAGTGGTATTTATTAATTAATAATAGTGGTATTAACCTAATATTTTTGTTGGCATGTGGATATTATCCTATCACAGACAGCATTGTACTTCAAGACAAATCTTGAGATGTTCTTTTTGATGATGAATGCAATACCATTCCTCTTCAATTTGTCATTCCCAGCATAGTAAACCATGAGATTATCAGATTTTAAATGGCCAATACCAGTCCATTTCAGTTCACTAATGCCTAGGATATTGATGTTTATGCTTTCCATTTCATTTTTTACAGTTTCCAATTTTCCTAGACTCATACTTCATATAGTCTATGTTCTGAATATTAATGGATGTTTACAGCTGTTTCTCTTCATTTTGAGTTGTGCCCCATCAGCAAATGAAGGTCCTAAAGGCTTTAATCCATTTATGTCATCACAGTCAACTATATTTTGACGAGGCAGCTCTTCCTCATTTGTATTTTGAGTGCCTTCCAACCTGAGGGGCACAACTTCCAGCTCTGCATCGGACAGTATTCTGATGTTCTTCATCATGTTTCAGTATTCATTATTCTGGTGCTGAGAGTGTTCCACTGCTATTCACAAGGTTTTCAGTGACTGAACATTCCAAAGTAGTCTGTCTCTCCTGCTTCCTAGTCTGTCTTCGTCTGGAAGCTTAGCTGAAACCTGTCCACCATGGGTGACCCTGCTGGTATTTAAAGTACCTTTGGCATAGCTTCCAGAATCCCAGCAACTTGCAAGCCACTACAGTATGGCAAATTACCTTAATATCTGTTTATCTGGAAATGTCCTAATTTCACTGTTGTATTTGAGGGACAGCTTTGCTAGGTATATAATTCTTGATTTGTAATTTTTTTCTTTTAGAGTTTGGATGTCATCCCAGTGCCTTCTTGCCTGTATGGTTTCTGCTGAGAAATCCGAGTTTAGTCTTATTGGTTCTCCTTTGTAGGTAACTTTTTTTCTGAGCTGCACTCAGGATTCTTTCCTTGTCTTTGATTTTAGAAAGTTTGATTCTGATATGTCATGGTGATTTTCTTTTGGGATCTAGCCTGTTTGAGGTTCATTCAACCTCTTGTATGCTTATCTTCTCATCTTTCATGATGCTACGAAAGTTTTCTTCCAAGAACTCTTCAACAGCTTTCTCCCTGGTTTCTGTTGGTTCTTCTGATCATCTAAGTTATTCCTCTTCATGTTGTTCCACTAACTCTTAGGTTTTCTTCTGATTTTTCATTAGTTTTTCTGATTGTTCTTCTATCATACTAGTAGTAAGAGATTTCTTTGAACTAACTGATTTAGGCAAACAGTGTATCAAATCTATGCTTTTGTCCTTTCTATGTATTGCCTATTTCTGAAAAATCTTAGTATTAATCTTTTGAATTTCTAATTGCAGATTTTGTTTAGTTTCAGAATTTGCATTTATTTGTTCTGATAGTGTTTCCCTGAATGCGTCTGAAATATCTCCTGTGCTCTCCTTGCTTTTCCTTTTTCTGTCAGTCCTTTGTAGGTATACCTAAATGTCATCCTTTTGAATTCTTTTTCAGTTAGCTCCTCAGAAATGTTTTCTGGCTCTGCAACTTGATGGTTTATTTGTGTCATTCTCTTATTTCTTTGTGTGAGCTAAAATTGTTGTCTCTGGGACACTGTGATGTTGTTGTGTTTCTATTTAATTGTTGTGTTCTTACCTCTCACCAACTGTCTCCTGTCGCTGTAGTTAGAGAATGGAACTGTGTGTAGCATTTTCTGTTTGCCATTCATGCACCTCAGTTCAGGATGGGTTTGCTGGTGTTGGCTGCTGTCTGTCATTGATCAGGTGGTATAGGAGCTGGTATTAGCTCTTGCCCAGTAGGTGTAGCTGAAGGCTGTATTGGCCTGGTTACTGTCTCCTGTTGGGAGGGAAATAAAAATCCCCTCACAGACACACACACACAAATATAACCAAACAAGCAACCAACAATGAAAAGAGAAAATAATAAAGGAGAAACAGATAAAAACAGGCAGTAAACAGAAAAAATACATATATAATAACTAAAGAGAGAAAAAAGGGACAGAAAAAATGGAGCTATAAAAGAAAAAATTTTTAAACCACCTAGAAAAACCAGAGAGAGGAATGATGGAAATAAGAGAGTAGAGAGTAGTAAAGAGAGATCAAAAGGGAAAAAAGAAGAAGGGGAATGAGAAATAGAAGAAAAGAAGGAAGTACAAAAGTGGAGATAGAAAAGGAAACAATTCAAGGGATTGGAAAGAGAAGAGGAAGGAGAAGAAAGAATAAACTGAAACAATGAAAGCGGGAGGGGAAAAATAGTGCTGCTGTTAGACCTGGAGAAGAGAAAACTCTGGAGGCCTCCTGCCTGTCAAGGAATTCATGAAGTACATGCAGGAGGAATGTGACAGCAGAGTCCTGACCATGGATGGAGTTCCTGTAGGTAAAGGAGAGGACTGTGAAGGTGAGAGAAGCCGGCCACGAGACAGACTGACATCATAAGCCCGAGTGTGGTACAGGAACAGATACCACTTCATGCTGTGAAACAAGATCACTGAGTTGAAGCCAACTTGATGGTAGTTAACAACATCAAGCATCAGTTAATTAGGTATAATGAAGATTTTTAAAGTGTGGGAGAAAATGTTTGACTTAAGGCAAAAGTAAGTAACTATATACCAGTAAGCACCAATATTACTTATTTATTCAGTATATATTGAGGACCTGCTATGTATTGTCTACTGCTATGTATCATCTACTATAGTAGGCACCATAGAAAGGATGCTTAGAAAAATCAGATATATGTACTACCTTAAGGAGATCTCCCAGTATGGTGCAGTGAGTTACTTGATATGGCCCTTTTAGCCATGCATAGTCTTATAACTCCCACAAAATGAATGGATGGTGATGATGGTTAATTATGGTCTAGTTGGTTCCCACTCATAGTGACCCTGTATAGGGTTTCTGAGGCATGTTGTTGTTGTTGTCAGGTGCCATCGAGTCTGAACGGACTCATAGCGACCCCATGCACAGCAGAACGAAACAATGTCCGATCCTGGGCCA
>NW_006408558.1:20493848-20552870 GCF_000296735.1 Chrysochloris asiatica
TGATATCTCTCATTCCACGGCCTCTTCTGAATCCAGCTTGAACCTCTGGAAGTTCTCTGTCAATGTATGATTGTAGCCGTTTCTGTATTACCTTCTGAGGCATACCTGGTGGATTTGAACCATGAACCTTGTGGTTAGCAGTCCAGTTACCAGTCCTATAGTGCCACACTTGGACTTCTGATGAGTGCATTTTTGTTGTTGTTGCTGTTAACTGCCATCAAGTTGGTACTGACTCATAGCAACCCCATGCACATATAAAGAAACACTGCCCGATCCCGCATCAGCCTCAACGAGTGGGTGTTAAGTGCCATCTAGTCAGTTCTAACCCATAGTGACCCTATATAGGGCTTCCAAGGAGCAGCTGGTGGGCTTGAACTGCCACCATTGCAGTTCAAACTGACCTTGCAGTCCAGCACATTAATCCACAGTGCCACACCAGGACTCCAACGAGTGGGTTGTTGTTTAAGTGCCATCGAGTCCATTCCAACCCATAGCGACCCTATATAGGGTTTCCAAGGAGCAACTGGTGAGCTTGAACCACTGACCTTGCAGTTCAAACGTAGAGCTATGCAAATAATATGCTTGTTGCCCACCAAGGGATTGGGCAACTTGCTGCTAATATAAATAAGTCATATGGAACCTTAAGGGAATTGGTCAGTTTTGCCATCCTGCTAGGGTTAAAAGCCATCCCAGAGGCAAGAGGTGGGAGCTTACTACCACTAAGAAGCAGTTGGGAGCAGAGAGTATCTTTTGGACCTGCAAGTCCCTGCACTGAGAACTTTGTAGAGCCACGAGATAGAGAGCTGTTACACCAGGAATGGTGCGAGGTAGCAAGAAGCAGCAGCAGAGACAAAGTGGCAGCAAAACCAGGAGACGGGAACAAGATAGGGTGGTGGGCTTCCCAGCCCATAGAGTAACGCAGCTACATTAGGGGAGCCAAGCTACCAAATGAAAGAGTTGAGTCTCAGCCTGTGGACAGGAGGTTCCCTGATGAAGTGGAGTGGCTCTAGGTACTTATTGGTGGAGTTAACGAGCTATGTGACTCTTGCCCAAGCAGGGCAGAGACTGCTGAGGGCTGAGAGAACAAGCCTGTTCCGAAGGGGCTAAGAGGAGCCTTGCCTGGCTGAAAGATAGGAGTCCTGCTTACATGCTTCCTGATCCTGTTCCTGATCCTGAGTTGTAATCCGTTATTTTCCTCATAAACTCTGTAACTGTGAGTTTTGTGACCACCAGCAAATTATTGAACCCAGCAGAGAAGTGGAGAGTGCCATGGGAGGATGGTACTAATTTGGGGTAGCTGTTGTTGATGCTAATTCTTCCTGCTCATGAAGTTAGAGGAGTTTGACTCTACGTGACCATCTTTACAACACAGTAAAGACAGTAAAACCTGTATAAGGAGTGTAGTAATGGCCAGATGCTAGCTACTCTGAAGTTTAAGAACACAGTTCTTTACAACTTGGAGATTCAAGGAACATTTTTGGGAGAAGATGATTTTGAACTCTGCCTTAAGGGATAGATAAGATTTGGATATGTACCAATGGGTGGAAAGGACATTTCAGGCAGAGGGAATAGCTTGTGCAAAAGCATAGAAATGAAGTTGTAAACGGCATGTTAAAGGTTCTAATAAACTCTAATCTATGTGAAGAACAGTAACAGTAGATTGGCTGAGACTGTTGGTACGTGCCTTCGGGTTGGTTCCAACTCAAAAGTGACCCTGGATAAGGTTTCAGAGACTGTATTTCTTTGTGGGAGCAGAAAGCCTCATATTCCTCCGCAGTGTGGCTAGTGGGCTCAAACCACTGGCCTTGTGGTTCACAGTCCAATGCTTATCCTACAGAGCCACCACTAGTCATTTCAAATTTTTATTCTAGGAGTCTATTCGCGTGGTTTTGGGAAACTTGGACAATCTGCAGCCTTTTGCTACAGAACACTTCATTATATTTCCCTGTATCCTTTCTTTCTGGCTGGAAATGAGCTGCAGCTGACATGGGAGATACAAATGGGAGCAGCACAACAATGGGCAGTTGGGAGGATAAGTCAGGAAAAGGAGAAGTCTCCTCCCTGAGATAATAGTTGTGGATGGTGACTGGTTTCCTTAGCACCATTTTCCAGATAAAAGCCAGTGGGAGAGCGTTTCCCGCCTGAAATTCAAACGTGGAGAAATGGTCTTGATCCCTTACCCATTTGTTTTCACTCTATATGTAGAGATGAAGTGGTTTCATGAAAACCCATCACCAGGTGAGTGGAAGTGTGGGTAGTAGAGTAGAAAGGGGGAAGGCTGGCTGTCCATGGGTTAGTAGTACAATCACAATACAGAGTGGTCACCCAAACTGGGCCCCCGTACCGCCTAGTGTAGAGGTCAAGATCATGTGCTCTAAGCCAGACTCTCTTGTGCAAACCCTAGTACCTTTGCCACTTAATAGCTGTGTGGCCTTAGATAAGTTGCTTATCTTTGTGTAACTCCTTTGTAAAATGGTAAGGAAAAACAACAGTCCCTATCTCTTTTGAGTTGTTAAGAGGATTGAATATGTAAGTACTGGTAGGTGAAAATACAAAGTGTGACTTAGAGTGGTATTCAGTAAAAGATACTTATATAAATACTTTCTCCTAATTCAGAGTATTCAGTGGCTTTCACTCTAGTGGCATCTTAAAGACAGCTACCGATTTCTAATCTCTGGAGGCTTTTTTTTTTCATGGAGGGACAAGAGGGCACCATGCCTTACAATGTCTACCCAGTTCATTTGCCACTAAGGCCTGAACTTCTTCTTTTCTCTTTGGTAGTAAGGATCATCCCCCTGGATTGTTAGAACTTCACGTGAATCAGACCCTTGTCAGCTTGGAGATGACAATAGTTCTGAAATGGAAAAGAGTTTGAAGACACTCTTTTCTAGGAAAAAAAGTACCAGGTAGAAGGGAGAAAAGTACACAGGGCAGTGTGTCAAGGGTCAGTCCAGAGAATGAAGTAATGGCCAGAGATCAGGGGAAATAGTCTTAACCCAGTAAGACATGCTAATTTCCTCTTGTAGGTGAACCAGTAAACAGCACTCCTCTTGGATTGGTAAGTTTGTCTATTTTAGACTAATTGAAAGTTTTCTTTATTACCTCCTGTTGTACAAAAAGTGTCTTGTTCTTGTCCCTTCTTCTTGTTTTCCATTTGGACATGCATTTAGAAGTGTCGGCATGAAACCATTTATCCCCTGTGTCTCTAGCAGAAAGTCTATCCATACTTGCCAAGCAGGTGTGAAAAGTTGGCTTTGGTAATTTACAGTTGGGGTGTCCTTCTCACTTGGCCCTCAAAAGCTGCCATAAACACCTGGAAAAGGAGGGGTCCCAGGTCTGGTTTCTCTTTGAAGGTTGCTGATGAGAAGAAATCAGCAGGAGCCCTGAGTAGGAAACGAAGGTACATGGAAGTGTCCAGTACACCCAGGACGTCAGGACTGGACAGGTCAGTAATATAGGCGAGATGAAATAAGCTTGGTCTGCTATTGCTACTGGATGGTCTGCCCTGGGCTGTGTCCGTTTCTCTCTCAGGGCTTCATTGGGTGGACTATCAAAGCCAGTGGATATTTGCAATATAATTCATACACAGTCCCTCCTCAGAAAAGTAGGATTCCTCAAGATGAGGGATGAAGTCCACACTTACTTTATGATCACCTATAACGGTCATCTATTATAAGGCACAGGCAGAGGGCACGAAACTTACGATATCACAGGATCAGGAAGCTTGAAGAAGAAAGTCTCCCTTCTTCAGTGCAAAACAACTCTGTCTCCTTTTATATTATACAAAGCATAGGGAAACCCTCAAAAGAGTGACAAGAAATATTCTCTTTTACCCAGAGAGCAGTGTGCTTTTGGAATTCTACCCTAAGAGGTTGTTTTTGTTAAAGTCGCCCATAGTGACCCTGTATAGCGTTTCCAAGGAATGGCTGGCGAGCTTGAACCACCAACCTTGTGGTTCAAACCAACCTTGCGGTACAGTGCAAAAAATGTAAATATTTGATAGAGTCTATCTTTCAGTTAATGAGTGAAGTACCTTTTGATTGTGTCGGTTGTTTTTAACAGCATCCCAGAACAAGCTGCTGGAGTGACCCAAGACGTGGCTTGCTCCAAGGCCCTAAGTGCGTTCACCCCAGATTCTCAGAGAGTAGCTGCTCTTTTCTGGGGAGTCTGCAGGCCCTAGACTACAGGAGCAGTGAGGGCAGACCACCAGAGAGTTTAGCTCTGCCCCCTCCAGATGCACAAGTCAGTGAGCACTGGAAGCCAGGTGGAGTGAGGGCACAGGGAGGTGAGAAGCTGGGCTCTATTATGTTGCACTGAATTTTCCATGGAGATGTAGTCTCGGATCTTCCCTGTCTCTGGGTTTTGGTGCACAATCAAGTATTTCAAAACCTGATCCATGGTACCAATCGTCTTTTCCTTTCCTCAACCCTCAGATCCTTAAGTGTCTCAAATTGGGGTTTTACTTTGAATTAGAGCAGCACCCACAGAGAATTTGGCCACACAGTGTGTTTTGCAGGCCAGGAGTAGTATAAAAGCTAGCCAACCTGCTGAAATACTCATCTAGGCCATGTTTTCATGAATGTGGCATTGTTGCTAATACCAGTAACATTGTCTGGAATTTCTTCTTCTCCTTCTCCCCACCCCAGGGAAAAAGCAGGGATGTCCAAGCAATGCCCCAGCAAAAAGAAAATCACAAAGGTAAGCACCAAAATGGCTTTCTAAGCTCTTGGCTGTTGGCTGCTGTTTCAAGTTGGGATTCATGTTACCAGCACATATTGGTCCTGAGTGTAGACGGAATTGACTGAACTCATTCTCAGGGTTAACTGTCTATAGAGCATCACTCAGCTCTGCTGCCCTTGCCATAGCCCATCCCCAAAGTGGCTGTGTAATACACACATTGATGGATTCTTTTGTTAAAAGGTCCTCTGTACTTTGCTCAAAAAGCCGCTGCTTTTTGAGCAAAGTAGATACTCTGCAATCAAGAAAATAGGTCTGTATTGAATTGAGGTGGGATCCAGTATAAGATTTTCTCTCTCAAAAGTGTTTTGCCTTCGTCTACATAGAGGACTGAATCTAGGGGTGTCTAGTGTTTACGGATGAAATGGGCTTGTGTAAGCACAGGACACTGATAAGAAAGAAAACATCATCACTAGAGCAGTGGCATTTCATTTCATTTGTGGGGTCTCTTCCTCACTTAGACATTCATGTATCTGCTATTCCTTCATTTAAGGATATCTTTTTCGTAATAATCTTTAAATTTGTACTCTTTTTCATTTGCTCTAAACTATTAACTATTCTCCATGCCTTGTACTCAAACCAATTACCATCAAGTAGATTCTAACTCAGCAACTCTATCATATAGGGCTTCTGAGGCTGTAAATCTTTACAGGAGCAGAAAGCCTCATCTTTTTCCCTTGGAGTGGCTGGTGGATTTGAACTGCTGACTTTGTGGTTAGCAGTCCAGTGCTTATCCAACCATGCCATATAGATCCTTTTTTTTCTTACTTCTGTCTGATATCATCGAAGTAGCTCTGACCCTAGCACCCCAACACTAACATCTCACCTCCCTCATCTTGGCTGGACCATTAAGGTGATAAGTTATGAAGCAAAGATTTGCACATGAATGTAGTCAGCACACTTTTATTGAGTGTCTACAATATGTCAGGTACTAGCAGTATCATGCTCTACCCTAAAGACTACGAGTTATAGATGTGATGGGTGCAGGACTAGAAAGCGCAGAGCACAGAGGGGGAAAGGTACCAAGGAGAACCTCACACAGACCAAGTGGTGTGAGGGCAGGGTTCCCCAACTGCTCAGAATACCCTATGGAGTTAAAGCCAAGGGCAAGAAGGTCTGATGCTTTGGGGGACTGCCAACCAGTACACCTGGAGCTCAGTGCTGAGAAAGGTTACTGGAGAGGTCAGCATGGCCATGCTAAGGAATTCAAACTGGACCTAGAAGATCATAAGAATTGACTAAATTAACATTTTGAAGCTAGAGGAGTGACATGACTTTAATTTTAAAAAGGTTATTCTTTTTCCTTTTTACAGTGGACTTTGTTGGGTACTGGGACCCACACAAGCAAATGTTGGGGGTGCTTTCTTCGTTCCTAGGGGCTTACTGTTTAGTTGGGGGAAGAATGCTCCCTTAGGTACTTAGACCACTGCCTGTGTGGGCAGGGTGAGAGTTCTGGGTTTCCAGTCATACCTTGGTCAGCCACTCACTGAGTGATTTTAGGCAGCTGATTGCCCTGTCCTATCACCCACCTTCCAAGAGGCAAAAAGACAAACGGAGAAAGTACAAGTGGAACACACAAAGCTCTGGAGAACAAAGGCGCTTTATACAACCAAGATAATTACTACTAAAGGAACATTTTCCTCACTCTCTATCCTTCGTTCTTTCCTATTCTTAGTTTGACACATCATCTCCCTCAAGAACAGTGCCCACAGCTTCTTACTCAACATAATTACCTTTTCAACCTGATAACTGCGTTTAGAAAAAATTCGGAGCAAAATGCAACCCAACCAAAAGAAACGTGTTTATTGATTTTGACTCAAAGCCTAAAGACAGTTTCTATTGTAGACGCTGTCCCCAACGAGCAGATTTCTCCTAAATTAAAGTGATCATAGTGACTCTCATTGTAAGTCTCTTCAGCTGGAAAATGGAATCTGCTTACAGTCCAGTGCTTAATATTTTCTCTGCCCTTTGCGGGAAGTGCAGGTGTAGGATCCCAGTCAGCGTGGATCACACACATCTGAGCACATTAGGAGCCTGTGTAGGGAACGCCTAGAAGAACACAGCTCATATCTGACAAGATCTCTTTCATAAGTGATGTTGGGGAAAGAATGAGAAGTAAGGGCAAAGCCATGAATGACCTCTAGTATTTCAGATCCCTGACTTAAGAGATCCAGCCTTGGGGAGGAAAGAAAATGGGGTGAGCACACAGATGGCCCAGAAGTGACGTTGATCATCATGCATGTCGCTCTTTAGTCACCTCTGCTTGTACTGCATGTCTAGGCAGACCTGGCCCTGAAGCTGCAGAGGGCATTCCACGTGGTCCCCTAAGTCTTGGTTCAGAGGCTGCAAAGTTTGTCTTCTCTTAGGACGCTGGCCTCCACAGTCTCATGATTACAGGAGAGCACAAAAGCTAACGAATCTTGTAAAGGTGGTTTCCCTGGTTCCGAGGTAGTGACCCTCTGTCAGAGGGCCTGTGCTCTTCTAGTTCCTGCTGCCAACCTCAGTAAATGCTTTCGGTATGGCCACACCTTGCAGGAGGAGTTAAGCCCCAAACCAGAGTTTTATTAAATTTGTAAGCATCATTCCCTCAAGCTAGAAACCAGAGATGGATCAGGCCCCTCTAAGTCCCATCTCTCGCCTGTCTAGGACAGGCCTCCTTCCACCCGAATTCCCTCTATGGCTTTTATAGACTTCTGATTGTGTGGTTAGATTTGAGGGCTTTGTGGAGAAGCTTATTTCAAAACTATCTGCCTTCTGACCTGAAGCTTGTTTAGGATGGGGACTCCTTTCCTGGGGGCTTGTCTGTGACCCCTTGCTATATAGTTCTTCACTAGTAAAATATCTCTAAAAACTCCCTAGGGGTTGCTGGGTAGTTGCTGGGTAAGGTCTAGCCATGTAAGGGGTCTGGCCAGTTGACAGAGGTTCCCAAAGAAAAGGCTTTGTTGTTAAGCGCCATTGAATCGGTTCTGCCTCATATCCACCATGCATAGGGTTTCTGAGGAGGGACTGGTGAGTTTGAACCACCAACCTTGTGGTTCATACTGACTTTGCAGTCCAGTGCATTAACCCACAGTGCTATACCAGGACTTCAAAGAAAAGGCTAGGGATCTTCATAAAGTTTGTGGGAAAATTACATTATCTTTAAATTTTTCCACAAATTTTTTGAAGTCCCCTTGTACATGAACTGTGTTTCTGACTATCACTATCTGGATGTTTACTGAAGAATGTTCTGGACTTAGAGCCAGGTTGTAGGTTGTCCCCTTCAGAATACACAGGAAGAAGTAAGTACTGTTGAGTGATGATGCATGGAAGGGAGTGTAATCACTGCAATGAAATGATGAGTTTAAAACCAATGTTCTCCCATGTAAACTATCACTCAATTCACAATGAAAAAACAAAACACAGGGAGTTCCTATCAGCAATAGCACAAAGAAACCCTAAAATTGCACTGTGTTGTACTAGCTTCTTATGCCCTAGCCTTATTGCTGCCTGTGTTGATTATGTTGACTCTGTACGGCACTGTGCCTGTTACATCTTGTCCCTTTCTAGAACGCTCTCCCACCCTGATCCTCTCCTCACCCCTATTGTGGCAAAGCGCCATTCACTCCTGAAGATCCCAGTCAAATATCACGGCCCCTGTGAGGCCTCCTGCCCTCACCACAGCTACTCAGTTCATGGCTTCCTCCGCCTCTAGTCTCATCACACTGTCCTGTAACATTTCGTTTACATGTCACTTTTACCCCATAGATTCTACCTTTCTCCAAGGTACGGTTATTTTTCTGTATCTCCTGATTTCTGAAACCTCAATATTCTGTCCTTGGCAATGGTAGGCACTCAGTAACACACAACGGTAACTAAAACCCAACCATTGTTCTTGGCTCTTAATCTTTAAGGCTTACAGTGTGGGAGAGACAGTGGTTAGGAAGCTGAAATGGAAAAAGAAGAGTCCTTTTAGAGAACCTGCCTGAACCATCCAAAGTCAGGCCTAACACTAATGTGAAATCAGACCACCAAGTTATATAAAAGCTTAAGACTTTTCTGTGTGTTTTTAAAATCAGAACAAAGAGAGAAAACACCAGCAGGAATGGCAGGAGGCCCCGGCAGTGGACAACACGGATGTCCAGGAACAGGGTAGGTTTTCAGAAACTCATAAGCACATGCCCTAAATAGAACCCTGCCCCCTTTGTGCTCTTAAGTGAGCAGAGCAGCAGAAAGCTCTGTGCCCAGGCACACTTAGCCAGGCCTACTCCAGAGCCTGCCCTAGAGTCCTTGACTTCCCACCAGTACGATTTCCAGAGGCTACGTTGAGTGCAGAGAGGGCTGCTGAGTTTTACAGCCATCGTTGGGAGGGACATGTCTGATTCTGTCTTGTTGGAACATCTACCTCTGTGGAAGTTTTGGAGCATTTCTGTTCATTGAAGGTAGATGGATGGTCTACCCAGACTGGGCCTGCATGGTGAGGGGCTACCCTTTCACCTTGCTAATCCTGTACCCAGTTGTCAGAGAAGCAGAGCTACACCTAAGTGACTTCATCAAAAAAATGCTATTGCAGGTGAAGACATACTAGCCTTCATGGTCTTGAGCCCTGTAAGGATTTCAAGGCCTGACTTTGAACATTCTCTGAGGTCAGAATAGCAGCTTCCTGAGCTGAGAGACAATTCGACATTCAGGCCTCAGATGAGGCTGCTGTGAAGCTGCCCTTGGCTCATATCCCCACTCTTTACATGAACGTACCCTCCAGACTGACATTACCTTTGCTCTGCTTGAGTGTCTTTTTTTTGCAGGATCCCAGTGGGAGGACAGCGTGGCCGGGCAGGTGGCTCCGTTAACTCAACAGAGTAATCCATCTCTACCTAAAGAACCCACAGAGCCGGGGGCCACTGGTTTCTTTGGGTTTCTAAGGTAGGACAGACTGCCCTTCTGCATCCAGTGGAGGGCCAGCAAGCTCTAGCTCCAGGACTTGGCGCCTTGTGTCCCTCAGAGAACTTCCAGAAGGAAGGAGATGACCCACGAGCTCTCGGTGTCCTGTCCAGGATAGGTAGACACAAGAGAGGAAGGTGGTAGTGAAGGCCCTTAAGAAATTTTACACCACCTAGCCCCACCCCAGTGTGGCCAGCACAGGGGCTAGAACATGGGATGTGGTAAAGGTGGCTGGACAGAGATCATTCTTCTGCTTGTGGGCCCTCCAGATGACCTGGCTACTAACGTGTGTCCATTTTCCCCTCTGGATCTAGGTTGTGTCTCCTGAGTTCTTAAAGAGCAGTTAGCAGATCTCTAGCTGTCTGTAGTTCAGCCACCCCTTGGGCAGCTCTCCATTTATTTTCCTCTCCTGAGTTTAATCTAATTTGGGTACCTTTTCAAAGGCTGATCCAGACTTGAGTTTCCATTCAGTGGTTCCCCAGAGCATAAGAGCTATAGCCAATGAAGCACTCCTGGGGAGAAAGGGAGGAGGCCTGTCGGAGTCTCAGCTTACCCCACTCTCATTCCTGCAGCTCGCTCTTCCCGTTCAACTATTTCTTCCGAAAGGACAGCCAGTGAGCCTTCCTAATGCACTGCCTTGCACTGAGGAGCACCTCCCAAGCTAGCCCTCCTTCATCCTCACCATTCTTGGGACAACCAGTCATGGCGGATGAGGCCCCTCGTGTGGGGTAGTCCTAGCTTTTACCCCTTTTTATCATCACATGTTTTTCTCCCATTTAAATGTTGTAATGAGAACGGCATTGTCAAAAATGCTCTCGTCTGACAATTTTACTGCCCTGAGAGCCAGTTCAGGTCTTTTGTCTGTAGCTCTTAGGATTTTAATGACAATAAATTATTGATGAAGAGTTATTGATAGAATTTCGTGAAGTGGAGAGAGTGAGGGAGAGCATATTCACCCCTCTAGATACACGAGTCTGCCTGGATAGTTGGGGCCAGTACCGGACTCCATGCTGAGGGGAAGGGGTCTTATCAGTCTCACCGTCCTGAGCTCTGCTGGCCCTTGAGAAAGCCCTCCCTTCCCTACATCACCTAATTTGACCCCAAAGCATCAGCAGGTTCTCAACAGACAAAATGCTTCCCATCTACCCTTCTGACCTTTTGGCCAGATGCAGACTCCAGATTAACCGGAGACAGTGTAGGGTTGACCAGGAGACCAGGGCGTCTGAGCAGCCTTCATGTTCCTGGAGGGTTCATTGGAAACATAGATGAGACTCATGTGGCCACAGGGAACTACGATAAGATGGAGACATAGGGGAGCCAATGTTAATTCAAAAAACAACAAAAAAAAATCACTTAAAATTTTTATTTTGTTAGGAATATACACAGCACAGCAGACACCATTTCAACAGTTTATACATGTACAATTCAGTGACATTGGGGATATTCTTGGAGTTATGCAGCTATTCCCATCCTTTCCCCTCCCATTCTGAGTTGCTGCCCCCCCCCACCATCCACATCAGGAACGAATCACTGTTTAATTATGAGCAGTGCCCCATATTAGGACAACAGGCTACCTGGTGAGGTAATGTGAACTCAAAAGTCATTAGATGTCTAGACCCACCTGGGAGCCAGCAAGATGCTGGGGGACGGAGGGAGGGATGAGGGAAGAGCATAGGCCCCCAAACCTCCTTGATCTGGAGCCTTCCCCTTCTGTAGGGAGAAGTGAGCGATGGTACCTGAGCACATGGTACTGAAGGGGTCGGTGGGAAATACCAACTCCCCTCAGATGGCATTGCCCTCTTCTGCCCAGACTGGCCTGCTTTACAACACTGCTGATGGCCATTCATCCCCCAGGGGAGGAGTTAATGGACTCTGAGTTGGTCAGGGAAGCAGGGACCTAGAATTACCACAGACTCCCTCAGCTCCATCATGCCCCCAGCTTCTGCTAACAAGGGGTGTTTTCCGGACTTCTCACATCATGGTCCCCAGAGTAACTTAGTACCAGCCTGGACAGCAGGAGACTTGGAGTTGTCATCATCCTCAGCACTAACTAGCTGTGTGACCTGTAGTGACTGTCCTAGTCTTAGTTGCCTCACTTGTGAAGTGAGAGCTATATGAAATGGTGGGATTTGCTTGCTTGGATTGACAGCTTTGGGCTTTTCTAGGAGTCAGGCCCCTGATCCCAGGGATGGGGCACTTTCTGGCTCAGAGCCCCATCTAGATGACACAAAGTGAGAAGTCACCTAGCGACACTGTCAAAGTGAAACATGAAACGGGCCTGCCAACAGGTACATCTCAGGTATGCTGTACCCCATCCCCAGTGCCTTGCCGCTGCAGGGCTGAGCTTGGAGGGCGGGCAGCCTGAACAGGGAAGCCTCATGCCCAACGTTACACCACATGAAAAGAGAACCCAGGTGGCCCCAGCTCATCCCAGTCTGGACCTCTCAATGCCCAGCTCAGTCCTTGGGCAGAAGGGAACTCTCTGAGGCATGGGCTGGCCCAGGTGGGATTGTTCTAGGCCTCTGGTTGGGGAGGCAGGCAGGAAAGCCAAGCTCTGTGAGGGCGTGGCTCCAACCACAGAAATAAAAACCCGAGGAGAGCTGGCCTCAGTTTGGAGACCAGCGGGAGGCTCCAGAGACTCCATTGCTCTGTCCCACCTCAGAAGTGGTGAGCAGGCCGAGGATAGAGGATAGAGGAGCTGGGGAGCTCAGGGCTGCAGATGAGGGGGCGTGGAGGGAGGGATGCTTGGAGGGAGAACCGCTTTCACAGCTGCTCACACGTGCCCACCAGTGACACGGCAGGCACACCCACACCTATAGGCAGACCTCGTCCTGCACAGGCGTGCCTTGCCTGGTGCGTGCAGAGTTTAAAGACCCCCTTCCGGCCTGCACACCCAGGTGCCCATGGCGTTCCCTAAAACCCTGCTCTTCTGCCTGCTGGTCATGGTGGTCCCTAAAGGCTGGGCTCAGGCAGCCATCACCCCAGGCTGCCACCTGCACCGTAAGTAATCTGGGACCAGCGAGCAATCTGGGTGGGAGGAAGGAGCTGGTGGTCTGCACCACAGGGCAGGGAACATCCCACTGAGTCTTTAGCAGCGCACCTCTCCTAGCCTTCAACGTGACAGTACGAAGTGACCGCCAAGGCACCTGCCAGGGCTCCCATGTGGCGCAGGCCTGCGTGGGCCACTGCGAGTCCAGTGCCTTCCCCTCCCGGCGCTCAGTGCTGGTAGCCAGCGGCTATCGTCACAACATCACCTCCGTCTCCCAATGCTGCACCATCAGTGGCCTGAAGAAGGTGAGGGGGCTGGTTTAGGGGTGAGGGGTTGGCGAGGAGATACGAGGGGACTGGAAGGCTGTCCCCTTCTCCTGCAGGTGAAGGTGCGGCTGCAGTGTGCAGGGAGCCGGAGGGAGGACCTGGAAATCTTCACAGCCAGGGCCTGTCAGTGTGACATGTGCCGTCTCTCACGCTACTAGCCCTTGAGCGAGGCGGGCAAGCAGTCTGATGGGAAAGGTGTGGGTCTAGAAACTTCCAGAGAAGTGGCTGTGGGGTTTTTTCCTAAAGGAGTGTTCTGTGCCGATTCTTCCTCAGAGCTTCTGGGATTGTAAACCCCTGCCTTTTTCTGTCACCCCACTTCTCCAGTCAAATAAAGTGAGCAGTATGAGTTTCTCTCTTTATTGCGTCCACCCCCAGCCAGGGGAAGGGGGCTAGACCAAGATTACTGTGACCCCCAGTCCCAGGACACTGGGAATCTTCTTGTCTGTGCCCTCCCCCCTCCCCCTGCCCAATAAATAAAAAGGAGACGCAGACGAACAGGCTGAGGGAGAGGAGGGAGAGATGATGTCCTGGGCTGTCTGTAGTGGGGGGTGGGGGTGGGGTGGGGAATAAATAGACCATGGATCCCATGGTGGGGTGAAGAGGACCTCGCGCTGGCACGAGGTAGGGGCAGGCACAGGGAGGAGGCAGGAAGCAGGGCCAGGAACCTGCCTGTAGCTGGCTGGGTCCCAGCTTAGCAAGCAGGGCAGATCCCTGATGGCAGCTTCCTGGTCAAGCTTGTCCGGGTCAAGTCCCACCTTGAGGACCTGAGAGTTCTGTTGCCCAGACCACCATCTTTTCTCTCCCCCAAGTGAAAGCTGCCCTTGTGGGCCAGGCAGGGCATTCTCAGACCCCTTAGCCCAGGCCAGGGGTAGGTGTGTGTCTCTGGGCCCCTGGGCAGAAGTTGGGGAGGAGGGACTGGTGGCTCTGGGCTCCCCACTCCTCTTCGGCCGTAGGATCTCTAGCTCTGACCTCCAGTGGTGGCCACCTGGGCGGTTAGCCGCTGGAGGGGGGCCTCCTTAGCCCCCTGTAAACGGCGAAGTCGTAGCTCCTCCAGGCCTTGCCACAGCTCTTGGCGCTCTTGGGCCTTCTGCTGCTCCCTGAGGGTAGAGGGTGAGGCAGCCCGGGCCCTGGGCCTCCCACCACCTTCCTCCCCACCATTCCCAACTACAGAGGAACGGTTATGAGACCCAGGCTAAAGGGGGGGTCCCCTGCTACAGGGAGCCCCAAGGCTTATGTGAAACAATTGTCTGAGGCTGCAGTGGGTAGGCAAGGGAGAGACTGGAACCTTCTGCTCAGGCGGGGCCACAGGGAATCCTTTAGTTTCTGCCCCCACACTCACTGCTGCTTTTCCAGCTTGTAGGAGGCTGTGAGCTCATCGAAGAGTTTCCCATTCATCTCCATGAAGGTCTTAAGCACGTTGTAGATCAGAGAGACGATGGTCCTGGGCAGGGTTGAGGAGGGATGTGGAGATGAGAGCCATTTCACTTGCCCACCAGCTAGCTGCCTGGCTCAATGTCTTCTGAAGGTCCACTGGCCACCAAGCCAACCAGCACTTCCTCGTCTCCCTGCCCCTCTCCAGCTCCGGGAGAGCCCGGGGTCTTAGCTGACCTACCCTGGTCCCCGTCCCTGGCACTCACTGATTCCAATGCTCCTTGGAGACCTGGTAGAGAGTCCCGAACACAGCAGGCAGCACAGTGTGGCAGTTGTCCTCAATGAGGCTCAGGATATACTCGTTGTTCCAGAAGTACAGAGCCCGCTCTGCAACCTGAGCCAGATGAGACAGTGGTGGCTGGTCTGTTGGGCTAGGTATGCTAGCCACCCCTTACCTCAAGGCCCTTGGCTCATATGAGCCTGGAACCCTCAAAGGTAAATCCTAGCTCCACTCTAAGCTGACCTTGCAACCTCTGCCTGCTTTCTCATCTGTAAAATGGGGCTACTGATGCCTAGCTGCACAGGGCGTTTACAAGAATTCAGTGAGATACTGGGCCTTGCAGTGTTCAGTAAATGGAAATACTGGAATTGCTGTGTAGAAGAGTTGATTTTCACCAAATGACAGCTCCCAGGAATGGGAGGTGGTCTGTACATACATGCAGAGGGGTATGATTGTGGGAATTCTGACTGCTGGTGTAGGATGAATGAAATCTATGGGGGAAAGTGGGAACACTGTCCACCCCATTTCCACTCTGGAGCCAGCATACACTCACCATTACCCTCACACCACCACCCTGAGGAGAGATCATTGTTGGCCCATTTACAGATGAAAAGCTGACTTGCTCACAGCCCAACACTAGGTCTCCTGCCTCTAAGCCCAGTGGCTCCCAATAGGGCAGAGGGAGCTGTGTCAGGTGGACCAGGCGACCTTCTGGGTCATCCACGCCACCTGTCTTCACCTCATACCTGGAAATGGGGGCTGGAGACGCAGCGAGCCACCTGCTTGAAGAGGGGCTCCTGGATCTTCACAAACTGGGAGGGCTCAATGACATCAAGAATCTCTTCCATCTCCCCCAGAAACATCACCTGAGGGAGTGGGGCAGATGGGCAGCGCTCACATCCCCTGCCACAACGCACCCCCCTCTGGTGGGCATCTGAGCCTTTCTCCATACCTCTTTCTGGGTGCAGGTTTTGGGCCAATACTTCAGGAGACCCCGGATCACCTATGTGGGTTGAGGGAGAAAGCAGTCAGACCTGCAGAGGTGGAGGCCTGTGCTCCCCCCGATCCCAAAGGACTCACATGCTCTGTAAGGGTGGCATCCTTCTCCAGGAACTGAACCACACAGTATGCCAGCTGTGGAAGAGAGAAAATGGGGATCAGGGAGGGCCAGGGGCCAAGGACTGGCCACCCAAGACAGCCAAGGCATGGGCTCCAGTTCACCAGTCTTTCCATAGCACCTAGGATGGGCCAGCAAGCAGTCAGTGTGCTGGGAACACTGGAAATGCTCGGCCCAGTACATCCCTGTCTATGGATTAGAGAAGAAATGTTTCATTCTGCCTAGGGCAGAAGCAAAGAGGCCAGGGAAGGCCTCCCAGAGCTGCTGTCTGAGATCAGCCTTAAAGGGTCAGTGGGAATCCTCCAAGGGGGATGAAACAGCCTCGGAAAAGAAATGGACGGAGGGAGCGGATGCTGTGAGTTGGTGACTCTGGCGGTGCACCTGCCTGCCCCCATGAGAAGCTCTTTGCAGGCAGGACCAGGTAAGAGGCTCACCTGGGCATGAAAGACAGACAGTGACTTAACAGAGTGCAGGGGGATCAGGACCCGGACCAGGAACTGCTTGTGCTCCGTCTTCAGGGGCAACGCAAAGCCATTGATGATGCTGAGGCGGGGCAGAAGAGGACAGGAGAGCTCAAGGGACTGACTGACTGGGCCCATCCCCCCGTCCAGAACCAAGCTGTGCCCACTCGGGCCCAGGAGACTCACCTTCCCAAGATCTCAAGCAGCTCAGCCACGCCGTTGAAGTGCTCCAGCTCATAGATGAACCTGCAGAGGGACTCGAACAATCAGGTCGGCCTGCCCACCCCTCCCGCATTCTAGTGCCAAACTAGGCCCTGCTGAGCTCCACCTCCACACTCACCTCTAGAATCCTCTGCTCTGCTCAGTTACCTTCTGCCACTGCGTTCCAGCTCCAATCTCTCTCTGGGACGCATCCCAACTCATCTAACGCCTCACATCCCACCAACAGACCCTGAGTTACATCCTCGTACTCAAACAAAAGAACACCATCTACTCTTCCGTGGCTTCCCAAAATGACACCACAGGTAAAATGCATTAGACTAGACTCCTTATTCAAACAAAAGAGTTGCCATGGAGTCTTCTCTGATTCATAGCAACTTCGTGTGTCAGAATAAAACTATGTTCCAAAGGATCATCAAGGGCTGAGCTTTCTAAAGTAGATCACCGGGCCTTCTGAGGTGCCTCTTGTACACACAAACCACTAAGTTCTTGGTTAGCATCAAACATGTTAACCATGGCCATCACCCAGGGACTCCTAGACCCACTATATACAGATGAGGAAATTGAGGTTTAAAGTGTCAATGAAAGTGGTTTGCATTTAAATGAAACTGACCCTGAAGTTAGTCAATGAAGACTTCTGGGCTCATGGAGGGCCAGGGATCATGACCCCCCCTATTTATAGCTAATGTGACAGAGTTCCGGCCTCAATCGGGAATTACCCCTAGTGTTTTGGAGCACACCACCACTACCAATTTGGTGTTGATGGATTTGCTTCAGTTAACTCAAAGATTATTCCCAATGAGATGAGGGAACTAGGAGAGAGTTTCAACAAAAATTCACAGCCCAACTGCAAGAGAACTTGCCTAAATTCTCCCAGAGATCGGCCCCACACTCAAAGGCAGACCATGTCACTCCAGAACATGTGATTTGAGCATCGGTGCTGGGGTTTTTGGTCCTGATGGCAGGGCACAAAAAGGGTCCAAAGGACCTAGTCCCTGCACACCACGTGATGTCTGTGAGTCTCCATTTCCTCATCCGTACAGTGAAAAAAAGCCTCCTTTCCCCGATCACCTCACAGGCTTTGTATAATCAACACGCAGGAATGACCTTGATGTCAGAGTGCCACCTAGCCCCACAGCCCAGAGGCCTTTTGGCGCCTCCCCCCTGACCCCCTCAGGTGGCTTACCGCAGGAAGATGTGGTTGCACTGTTTGCGGATATAGGCACGCAGCCCCAGGAACTTGCCATAGACCCGGTGTAGGATGGTCTTGAGGTACTCACGCTCCCGGGGGTCCTCGCTGTCAAACAGCTCTAGGAGCTGGGGGACCCAGGCTAGGGGTCAGACAGGAGGCCAATCCAAGGTGGCTACCATCCTATCTCCCACCCCTCAGAGTGCCTGCCCCTCCCCAGCCTGGGTTCCCCACTTCACCATCAGGACAAACTTTTGATCCACATATCTCTTTGCCACAGAGGGCTGGAAGTCTGGGCTCTCCAAGAAACGCAGAAAAAATTCATAGACCAGCTGGGGGTGGAAAATAGAGAGGTACCTTCAACCCCATGGCCCTCATTTGACACCCTGAGCCTGAGGAGCTCCTCCCACCCTCCTGGGTCACTTCTGAAGCTCAGACCCTTGCCTTCCCAACCCTTCGTACCTGCAGGTGTGGCCATGAAGGCTCAAGGTTGGGCTCATCCTCTTCAGGGTCAAATTCAGGGTTCTCGCTGGGCGGCAGGGTTCGAAAGATATTGACGGAGATCTGAGGGGCAGAGGGAGGGTTCTTTAAGGAAGACCGTGAAGGCTGAAATCAAGGGTCCCTCATCCTAATGGGTTCATCAGTCCCTGTCAGATGCTCATAATATGTCAGCCTGGCCCAGGGCTGGGACCCCGCGTGGGTGAGACCATCAGGTGCAGTCCAGAGGAAAGGTAACTTGGGAGGTGGCAGGACCCACCTGATGGGCACTCTTCAGCTTGAACACTGGGGAAAAGATTGGTGGAAGAGGAGGCACCTGAACCAGGCCACGGAAAGTAAGGGGTGTGAGAAGGGTACTCAAGGCCTCGGTGAGAGGGGTGCTTGGGGGTCAGGCCAGGTGCTGGGAACCAAAAGAGGGGAACGGAGGGGGGGGGCAGGAGTCCAAGTGAACAGGGTGGAGATTGTCCCCTGCACAGTGAACCAGGAAGATTCCCACAGCTCTAAGACCCCCACAAGGTTGGGTTCACCCCCTCCTCTTGGCAGCCCAATGCCTGTGCTCACCATGCGGATGATGTCTGGGTACACAGGCTCAATGAGGACTCCCCGTGTGCTCCCCACACACTCCACCAGCTCATTGAGGGCCGCCCGCTTCACCTCCTTCCCCTTCAGGTCGGCCACACAGTCCAAGAAGTCAAAGAGCACCCCACACTGGGCCAGCTTACGGCTCAGCAGCTCATGGAGCTCGGAGGCAGGCACATCTAGGAGGCAAGGGGTGCTGAGCCAGGGTCCTAATGCCACAGGAGCCCTGCAGAGCGCACACAGCCCCTGTTCCACCCTCCACTCCGCCAGGGTACCCAGGCTCACAAGATACTGGTCTGAGCAAGGCCATGGACAGGGGTGGGCTGAGGGGTGGGAGTGGAGAGACATGCCTCCCTCTCACACCATGTTTTGTAAGCCAGAAGTGCGAGGGGGCTCAGACCAGTGGATCCCTAGGGTCCTCTCTGATTTGGCCATCAGACCTTGTGACGCCGGGGTGCTGCGTCCAGTACCAGCTCCAGGGCCCTGGCAGCAAACTGGGCTGTTAGTGGCTTCCAGGAGCTTAGGCTGCAGCCCCACCCTTGGCCTTGGTCAGCCCCCTAGGGTGGCGCCACAGGCCGATGCCCCACCCCCCAGGGATGACAGACCAGTCAAGCCATGCGTCAGCAAAGAGGGCCGGAGGGCTGGGGGGGCAGTGGCGACTGAGGACTGGAAGGGGCCTGGGCCCAGGGCTCACCTTTAAGCAGGGGCAGTGGGGTAAGCTCTTGCTGGTTGCTCTGATAGCGAAACTGAGAAGAGCTATGGGAGCGCCGGGGCCGGGCCCTGCGCAGGGAACGCCTGGAGAAGCCATCCACCTTGTCGGGTGGGGGCACAGGCGAGAGCCCTGGGGATGAGGGGCTGGTGGGAGTGCTCGCAGGAGGCAGCTTCGTCTCCATGGTGGCCAGGCAGTGGACAAGCCTTCAGAGCCCCCAGGGGTCCCTCTGGGCCTGGAGAATGCTGGTTGACACTGAGCTTCCTAACTTGGGCCCATCCTTTTGGGGCGTGGGGGGGGCCACAACCACAGTCCTGGGCCCCCCCCTCCCACAGCCTCCAGCAGCTGCCCAGTCCTGGGAGGCAGGCAGGCAAGAGAAGAGGATGGCTCGGGCCTCAGGTCCTTCCTGGGGGTCCCAAGGAGTCCAGTTAGGGGTCCCACCTGGTTCTTTGGAAAATGAAGTTGGGGCAGAAAAGGTGAACAAGGAAAAGATAGAGAGAACTGGTCAGTCTGTTCATTCTGGAAAGACAGGGTTGGGGGGCTGCAGCTGAGGGCTGAGTCTCCTGTCCCCTCCTCCAACCCCCACCCTGGCCTGTACTCCATGAGGTGCAGCCCCCTTCCACGGTCACCCATCCAGATGACAGGCCCCTGGCTCCAAAACAGCACCTATCTATTAAACCAGCCCTACTGTGGCCATCCCTGTCCCTTACAGAATGTAGCCCCTGGCCCAGAAGTCAGATCTTCTAATGGGACCCCCTTCCCATGCCACCACCCGCTCCTGAAACCTGGACACCCTCCCCCCACCTCAGCGTCTCCAAACCTCATGGGCTCCTAGTGAGGAAGGGTACACTCACTTCTCTGAAACCAAGACTTTGGTCCCCAACCTCCAGGGCCTGCTCACGGGGGTGGGGGGCAGCCGCACCGCTCAGGGCACTGGGGCTGGGCGGCGACGTTCCAGGGTTCTCCCGCGGGCTTCAGGGCACTGGAGCATCCCCCCAGCTCAGTCCTGACCCGGGGTGCGGACGGACGGCGGGCTCCAGACTATCCTGATGGCGCGCGGACCTTTGGCTGTTATCGGGGACCCAGACCCAGCGCGGCGCAGCGGAGCCCCAGCTCTGTGCGCACCGGCACCAGCGCCCAGCTGCTCAGGATGACATCAAGTCACCTCCCCCCCGCCCGGCCCGCACCTCCCCGCGGGCGGGGGGGGGGGAGGAATGCGTCAGGCAGGTCCAAGGGCCTCTGGGAGATGTAGTCCCCGCTCCGCTTAAAGGGGGCGACCGTACGCCAGGGGTGACACTGTGGGCAGACTCCAGGAGACAGGCTAGCTCCAGCTCTGGAAGCCAGCAAGCAGCGTGGGCTGGATACCTCTTTGAGGCTGAACCCCTGGCCTATGGGACGGAATTTGCGTAACGAATGAGCAGGACACACAAATTTACACCAGGAAGCAGGCGGCGATGCCAGCACACGGGCAGGAAATGGGCCATCATCCTATATCAGGCCCAGGGATTCGCCTGATCCACTCAGGCCCAGACCACCACCTTGGGAATCCCCGCTCCCACCCCACCCCGGCTAAACACTTCCAAGGTTCCTGGGAAGCCGGCACTGGACGGGTTAATAGTCTACGGCGAGTCCGGGCCTGCTGGGAGGGGTGTGGCTCACCTGAGACTGCTGGGAGTTGTAGTCCATCCTCAGGCCTGCAGTCCCCCTCCCGTCTCTTGCTAGCTGTCATGACATCATCGTCTCGGATTTAAAGGGCCAGCCTTAGAGTGGCAAAGAGAGAAGGTGTCCTCCTGGAGCTGCCACACCATCCCAGGCAGGCTGGCCCTTCAGGGCGAACCTCCCAGTTACTCTGGTCTCTCAGATGCGCTAATGGGGTCCCTTGTTCAAAACCTTACTGAGGTGCCCAGGATCCAGGCACAAGTGGAGAGGGGGCTCCAGGAGTTTGGCATTCCTGCTAAAAGTTCCCCACCTAAGAGCCCAGGCCCCAGCCCCTTGCACTACCTGTGAAATCTTCATCTGGAAGAATAACTGGTCCATAGCAACTCTGAGCCACAGGCGTGGGCAATGAGACTGGCAGGGAGGGCAGCAAGGGACTGGGGTCCTTTCAGAGTCTGTCTGCTTGCTGTGGGCCTTGGTGACTGCTCAGTGGACCAGTGGATCCATTCAGCCATCCTCCTGCTTAAAAGGCAACCTTGGTGCCCAACAGCCAAAAATGAGGCAGGGCTCCAGGATCATACCACCAACCTGCCACCAGCTTGCTTACTCATAATCTTCAGCAGGCTTCACCCATCTGGGCCTCAGTGTCCTCCTCTGTCAGATGGGAACCTGTGGTCTCTCTTCTACGCTGCTTCCCAGACTCAGTAGGAGAAGCCTCTCCCACATCCCTGGGGGCTGGGTAAGTCTTCTATGGGCAGAATAAAATCCCAAGTTCCAGGCCTGTCACCCAAAAAGGGACCAGGGGCCAAGTTCCCACCTCCCAGTATAGGTCAGGAAAGCACTGGGGACCGGAACCCTCCAAGTGTCTCAAGGTTAGGCTGACCATAGCTGGCTACAGTTTTGTACAAGGAGGTCCACTGATTAGGGGGATTAGGTAAGAACAGAACAGAGAAGACTTCCGAGAAGAAAGGGCCTTCCACCTGGGCTTCAACCTAGATTTAAGGTCACCTGGAAGGTGTACAATGAAATTTCTTTATTTTTAAAAACATGCTACCATATCAGAAAACAAGGAGGACTACAAAAGTTAAAATGAATAGAGGTAAACACTGTTAACTGATGATACATGGAAGGGATTGCAACATTGTAATAAAAGGAACTGTCCAATGTGGGAATGTGATCTGCAGCTATAAACCTTCGCTCAATTCGCAAAAAAAGAAACAAAAACAAAACAGTAAACTCCTATTTACTATGTCTTCTTGTTGCTAAATGCCATCAAGTTGATTCCAGTTGATAGTGACCCTGTGTCCAAGGAGCAGCTGGTGAGTTTGAGCTGCCAACCTTGTGGTTAACAGTTCAATGCTTATTGTATAGAGTCACACCAGGACTTAGCTGAGAAAGAAAAAAAAACACCACCACATACGTTGCCTTATAATTGACTCCAATTTGTAACAGCTGTATAGGATGAATAGACCTGCCCTAGTTTCTTAGATTGTAATCTTGGTTAGAAACTGACAGACCACCTCGTACTCTAGTTTTGAACCAACCAAAGTCTACTAGCAGCAATGCACTTAATGACTGCACCACTAAGGCTTCTTTTAACATCTTTAAAAGGAGCTCTGGTAGAATAATGGTTATGAATCGGGCTATGAACTGCAAGGTCAGCAGTTCGAAACTACCAGCTGCTCTTCAGGAGAAAGATGAGGCTTTCTGCTCCTGTAAAGATTTACAGCCTCGGAAACCCTGTACAGGGTTGCTATGAGTCGGAACCGACTCCACGGCATATAACAACATATATGGTTATATGGTGATGCCACGGGTTAAGCATTTGACTGGCAGTTCAAATTCACCACATGCTCTAAGGAAGAAAGATGTACTACTAATCCCAGAAAGGATTACAGTTTCCCTAAAACGAGTACAAGAGTTAAAGTGTATGGAGGTAAATACTCCGTGCACTGATGCAATCACACTACGGAAATGAAGTATATTATTTGTTGAATGTTAAACTGATGATAAAAAGTAAATAAAAAATATTTTGTCTCAGAAATTTTAAGGAGAGGAGCAGTTCTAATCTGTCCTGTGTGGTTGCTAGGGTTTGGATTCAACCTGATGGATGTGGTTTGGGGCAGTTGACAGCAGTTGTCAACATGTTAAGTACAGTACCCGTGTCTTTGTCGGAACTGCTGTTTTGTTTGGTGGGTGTTTTTTTTTTTTTTTTTTTGAGCGATAACACATATATCAGAAAATTCACCCACTTAAAGTGTGCACTTCAATGCTTCAATGGTTTTCAGTATTGCTGTTGTTGTTCAGTGCTGTTGACTCAGTTCTGACTCATAGTGACCCTGTATAGGGTTTCCAAGGAGCAGCTAGTGGGTTTGAACCACCAACCTTGTGTACTGATCGTACAGCTGTGGTGGTGGTGTTGATGTGCTGTGGAATCGGTTCCGACACAGCGACCTGTATCTGAGGCTATAAATCTTTATGGGAACAGAAAGCCTCATCTTTCTCCCACGGAACTGCTAGTAGTTTCGAACTGCTGACCTTGAGGTTAGCAGCCTGACTGGTAACCACCATGCTACCAGAGCTCCTGCATTTGTTATTGTTGTTAGGTGCCATCGAGTCGGTACCGACTCATAGCGACCTTACGCACAGCAGAATGAAACACTGCCCAATCCTGGGCCAACCTCATTATCGTTGCCACGCTTGAGCCCATTGATGCTGCCACTTTGCCAATCCATCTCCCTGGGGGTCTTCCTCTTTTTCTCTGACCCTCCACCTTACCAAACATGGTATCCTTCTGGTCAGGAGTGAGTGGTCCCTCCTGACGATATGTCTGAAGTATGAGAGATGAAGTTTGGGCATTCTGGCCTCCAAGGCTGTACTTATTCCAACACAGATCTGTTGGTTCTTTTGGCAGCCCATGGCACTTTGAATAGTCTCCTCCAACACCATAACTCAAAAGCATCAATTCTTCTACGGTCTTCCTTATTTACTGTCCAGCTTTCACATGCGTATGAGGTTATTGAAAATACCATGACTTGGGCCAGGCGCACCTTAGTCCTCAAGCTGACATCTTTGCTCTTCAACACTTTTAAAAGGTCCCGTGCAGCAGATTTGCCTAATGCAATACATCATTTGATTTCCTGACTGCTGCTTCCTTGAGTGTTGTTAGTTGATCCAAGAAGAATGAAGTCCACGGCTCCTGCATAGTCTCAGATAAAATTTCTAACTCAGGGACAATTAAGAGTGTCTGGACATGGGGGGGGGGGTTCTCCTTCAGCCTGAATGCCCTGGTTCTTGTCATCCTTCCCCCAGCTTGAGGGTCATCTCCGGGAAGAGATCCCCCCACCTGGGAGCTCTGCTTGGGCAGGTCCCCTTATCACCCCCAGGTCACCTTCCTTGTTCCCTTCCACACCCATCCAAATCCCTCCAAGGACAACCTTGATGGCCGTTGTTTCTGGACGCACCTCCCTGAGGACAGGGAGAGCCTTCCTAAGATCACCTGAGGCCTGGAGAAGTCTCCTTCGCCTGAAGACCTTCCACCTAATCTAAAGGAGAGGGGAAGTCCTGTGTAGCACTGTAGAATAAACACTGGACTGTTAACCACAAGGTCAGTGATTCAAATCCACCAGCCACTCCTTGGAAACTCTCTACAGGGTCCCTATGGGTTGAAACTGACTCAGACAGCACTTAACAACAACAAAGGAGGTGGGGGGCATCCACTAAGAAACTCACCCTCAGGGCACAGTGTGGCACTCTCTCTTCCTCCTGACTTCAAGAATCTTGACCCCCCACCCTAGCCAGACCTCTAAATCATCTCAGGACCCAACAGTAGGGCTTCATTGGTAGAATTCCCTTCTTCCATGTGGGAAGATTCCTTCCTGGTGTGGCACTGGACTGTGAACCACAAGGTCAGTAGTTCAAACCCACCAGCTGCTCCTAGGAAACCCTGTACAGGGTCCCTATGAGTCGGAACTGACTCAACAGCACTTAACACCACCAATGTGGGAAAAGAGCAAAGACAACAGTTTGAGGACTAAGGTGTGCCTGACCAAGCCACGGTATTTTTGTATTTTTGATGGCTTCATAGGCATGTGACAATTGGGGGACAATGAATAAGGAAGACAATAAAATAATTGGTGCATTTGAGTTATGGTTTTGGAGAATATTAAAAGTACCATGGACTGCAAGAACAAACAGATTTGTGTTGGAAGAAGTTGTCAGAATGCCCCTTTAGAAGCCAGGATGATGAAACTTCATCTCTCATACTAGATATCATCAGGCGAGACCAGTCCCCAGAGAACATCATGCTTGGCAAAATAGAGGGTCAGAGAAAAAGAGGAAGACTCCCAACGAGATGGATTGGCACAGTGGCAGCAGCGATGGGCTCAAGTGTAACAACAACTGTGAGGATTCTGCAGGACCGGGCAGCATTTCATTCTATTGTGCATTGGGTCGCTATGAGTTGGAACGACTCAACGGCACCTAACAACACGTGACAGTCCCTGGTTCTATTTCTGCCAAGATAGCTCAACTGCAGTTTCCACCTGTCTCTCAGTGGAGGCTTGCATGTTGTTCTGACACTGAACAGGTCTCAGCAGAAGTTCCAGATGTGCTAGGAGGAAAAGCTTGGCATTCTACTGAAAATCAGCCAGTGAACACCCTATGGACCACATAAGGCGGGGCGCACAGAACCGGGCAGTTTCCTTCAGTGCTTTGTGAAGTTTCCATGAGCTGGGGCGGTTGATAGCAGCCGTCAACAGGGAGTACAGTACCAGAGTCTTTGTCAGAGTTGCTGGACGCAGAGCTGAGCCGTGTGGGTACAAAGTGGGACCTGAGACTTAATCCCAGAAACATCTCTGTGAAGTCTTCAACACCTCCTTCCTTCATAAGACAATCTCATCCTCCTATCCCTGCCAGTATTTTTTCTGCTTTCATTCTGCTCCTACCCTGAGCCAGGAGTTAGGCTGGGGATGGCTTTGTCTTTGGAGTTTGCTATCTGTGCACTTTGTGTTGGAGGAATTGTCTGGAAAAGGCAGAACCCTGGGGCCCCAACCCAGCTCTAATGTAACCTTTGCTTTGGCTCATACACTGCCCCCTATCGATAGAGAAATTTGAGGTCAGAAGTGAACTCACAGGCACCAATTCCTAAGAGACCGATGTACCCACCAATCATCAAGTTATAAGGAGGGGTGGGTATGAGTGTAGCCTGACCCTGTAGTCTGCCTCACTGAGAGAGTATTGGGGGCCTGTGTAGTGGACCCAGCCCAGGCCCTGTTTTTCCACTAGTACACCATTCTCACCACAGGGAATGCTCAACCCCTCCTAGATTGCACATGAGGACCCCCCCAAAGAATACATACTTTTGTTCCTACTGTCTTTCTCCGGAAGGAAGCAAGGAGAAAAAGTGCTGCTTCATTCACTTGCTCCACAGGCATTTGGACACGTGGACTTCCATTTCCTCTTCCATAAAATGGAGATATTAATAGTGCCTCTGGTCAGGAGCATAGCGACAACACAAGTGAAGTGGCCGGCCCTTGGGCCTGAGCATCACACATGCTCAATTCATGGTGTTGATAATTTTTATATTATTAATTTCAGAGGAATTTGATGGACACACTGCCCCCAACTTGTCTTGAGAACAGAGAGATGCTGGATTTGTTCCACAAGCATTTTCGGAGTGGTCATGATACGTTCATGGGGCTTCCCAGTGTTTTGCGACACGGCAGGAGTGTGGAATGTCTGACCCACAAAATCATTTGCTCTGGCTTTGCCACAGCAAGCGCAGTTGCAGCCATCACATTGCTGTTGTTAAGTGCCATTGAGTTGGTTCCGACTCGAGTTGGTAGCGACCCAGTATAGGATTTCCAAGGAGCGGCTGGGGAATGTGAACCGCCGACCTTGAGACTCAGACCGACCTTATGGTCCAGTGCATTACATCACGGCACCACACCAGGACTCCAGCCGAAACATTCAAAATGATCAACTTAAAAATTAGTCTGCTAAAGGAGCTCTGGTAGCGTAGTGGTTACGAATCGGGCTGTGAACCACAAGGTCAGCAGTTCGAAACTACCAGCCACTCCGTGGGAGAAAGATGAAGCTTTCTGCTCCCGTAAAGATTTACAGCCTTGGAAACCCTTTACAGGGTCGTTATGGGTCGGAACTGACTCGACGGCACTTAACAACAACAACAATACTTGGTCAAACATTAAATTAACTCACTACTCCTCCTTGGAAACCCTATACAGGGCTGCTATGGGTCAGACAGACTGTAGGGCACTTAACAACAACAATGTAAAAGCCATCATACCGACCTTGAATACCCTGCAAGTTCAAACCGACTTTGCATTAACCCACAGTTCCACACCAGGACTCCATTGTTGTGGTTGTTAAGTGCTGTGGAGTCCATTCTGACTCATAGCAACCCTGTATATGTGTTTGGAGGAGCAGCTGGTGAGCTTAAATCATGTATCTTGAAGTTCAAAACAACCATTCAGTCCAGCAGATTAAATTAGGGATTAACTAAATGTTTGAACAAAGATAGTATGCTAATTTTTAAGCTGATAATTTTGTATGGCCCCCGAATGATGTTATAAATTTTGGCAGAAAAAAGGTTCCCCACCCTTTCCTTAAGGAGATCTGGTAGCGTAGTGGTTATGAATTTGGCTATGAACCGCAAGGTCAACAGTTTGAAACTACCAGCTGTTCCGCAGGAGAAAGATGAGGCTTTCTGCTCCTGTAAAGATTTACAGCCTTGGAAACCCTGTACAGGGTCGCTATGAGTCGGAACCAACTCCACAGCACATAACCACGACCACCACCCTTACATTGGAGTCCTGGTGTGGCATTGTGGGCTAAAGCACTGGACTGCAAGGCCCAGTTTGAACCTCAAGGTCAGTGGTTCAAATTCACCAGGTACTCCTTGGAAACCCTATACAGGGTCACTGTAAATTGGAACCGACTCAAGGGTGGCATTTAACAACCAACAATAGGAAGCCCTGCCTTAGATGCTGCCCTGCTTACTCCTGCAACTCCAAGGGGTAACAGTGAGGCTCATGGAGATGCGGTGGCATGCCCAGGGCCACCCAGAGCTGGAACTCGAGTCCAGATCAAATCGATGGTTAAAATAAAATCAGTTAGCCTGGTATCTTCCACAAATCACCCATGAAGAGCAGGACTTTGTGCAGCTGGTGTGGTCGAGCAGGAGGCAGCAAATATAGTCTGGTAAGGGCCAGAACTAAATATTTTAGGCTTTGTGGGGTCTGTGTCTCAAATATTCCATTTTGCCCAATACCAAGAAAACCACCCTAGACAAAACTTACTACAAATTAATGTGGCTGAGTTCCATCAAAACTTTATTTATGGACACTGACATTTGAATGGCATAGGATTTTTTTAAATGTCAAGAAATATTCTGCTTCTTTCTTTCAAAATGTGAACTCCATTCTTAACTCAAGGACTGTGCAGCAACAATAGCCCCTTGCTCCAGGGAATTGGAGCTCATTCTTATTGATTTTAGGATTTAGAGATATGAAAAGCTGGTATTATTATTCCAGAGTGGGGGGGGGGAGGGGCAGGCGGGACCAAGTGCGCAGAGAAGGGAGGGTCAGTTAATCTCCCGATGAGATTCCGCAGCTGGGAGTGGACCTAAGACCTCCTAGGTGATCGTCTCATTTCTAACCTGTTTCTAATCTGGTGGCAATGAGCCCCTCCCTAGCGGGGTGCTGAGAGGACTGACTGAATGATGAATTTAAAGGATGGGAAGGTGTTTGGGGAGAAAGATGAGGCTTTCTGCTCCTGTAAAGATTTGCAGCCTCGGGAACCCTGTACAGGGTCACTATAAGTAGGAACCGACTCCACGGTACTTAACAACAACAAAGTGTTTGGGGAGTCCTGGTGTGGCGCTGTGGGTTAATGCGCCAGACTGCAAAACCGTTTGAACTGCAAGGTCGGTGGTTCGAGCTCACCAGCCACTCCTCGGAAACCCCTTTACAGGGTCGCTATGGGTCAGCATAGACTTGATGGCACTTCACAACAATAATGTGTTTGGACTCCTGGTGTGGCTTTGGTAGGATCAGGACAGAACCACAAGGTCGGCAGTTCAAAACCTACTAGCGGCTCCTCGGAAACCCTACAGTGGGTCGTTATGAGAGTCGGAGTCGACTCTACGAACGGAACTAAGAACAACAAGGAGTTCTGTAAGATGCAATTGTTTATTGGCTTAATGGTTTCCACCGTTGCGGGACTCATACCTGGTTTTTGGAAACGTTCTACGAAGTTTGATAGAAACACTGCCCCTTTAAATTCTCTCCAACAACCTAAAGGAGTTGGACGAGTCAGCACATGCGCATTCCTTTGCAGGACTGGCACCTAACTACAGCCTTTGGAGAGTATGTAGACCGAGGTTAAAGGTCCTCCCACACCGTATTTTTACGCAAGCGTAAATCCTGATTGGAAGCACTTTATCTTGCGGAGAGCCCAGTTCCTTTTTCGCGCTCCAAGGCTCCGCCCCACAGCCAATCACTAGGCCTCGCCCTTTGCAATGGCCAATGACAGTGAGCGTGGGGGCGTGACTGGGCGTCCGGGGGCGCGGCCTGGCGCTGATAGAAGCGGCGGGCGAGCCGGGGGCTCTAGTGAACAGCGCAGCCGGACGAGGAGTGCGGCCGAGCGGCGAGCGAAGGCGGCCGGTGCTCGGCGGTCTTCAAGATGTCACGATGGGAGTGGACGAACAATATCAAACAGCGGATCTGCCGCTACCTGCTGCATCAGTACTTGGGTCACTATTTCCAGGAGACCCTCAGTCTGGATCAGCTGAGCATCGATCTGGTTAAGGGCTGCGTGCAGCTGCGGAACATCCACCTGGATGCCTGGGTGAGGAGCCAAGCCCCAGCCTAGGAAGGCACAGGGAGCGGGGTCACAGCGACCTGAGGCCCCTGGCGACAGGGGTTGGCCAGGCTCCGGACACCCGAGGCCAGGGAGTCCGTCCTTTCCAGGTGTCAGGGACCTCGGTTGGCCTCCCGGGTCTTTCCCAGAGAGCTAGGCAGGCTTCACCGGAGGAGTCTCTGAGGTTGGAGAGGGAGCTGTCACTTGTCTGGAGAGTTTCAGGGCTGAATTGAGCATGGTGGCAAGGAGGGACTTCAGGAAGTCTGACGGTGACTGAGTTGGGGCAGGTTGGCGGGGGTCTGGAGCCTGGGAAGATCACCTGTGGAGAAGGTACCCTGACCTCCTGACCTCAGGATCCTGGCCCGGGGGTGGGGTTCCCTCCGGATGTGGATGTCAACAAGCGCGTCAGCTGTGTTGATCAACACCTCGTGTGACTCCTGAGCAGTCAGCTTCCTGCTTCTGGAGAGTGGGACGGACAGATATGTTGAGGGAGGGGTTTGGAGGACAGCGTCCAAGCCTGGAGGGGAGCCCTCAGGAAGCTGGGAGGCCTGGAGTCAAGTCTAGGGAAGGCCCTGGGAAACATGGAGGCTTAAGTCTGGGTCAGAGATCTGAGGCTGGGGGCGGTGAGGGGTCATGAGTCACACAACTCAACTGACCCGAGGAGCTGCAAAGGAGCCACCAATTAGAGGTCCCAGCTCAGGGCTGCCAGTGAGTGAACTCTCCTTGTCAGGGCAGCTCGGGTGGGCTTGGGGTCACCAGCTTCACATTCTGGCCTCAGGAGGGGGTTACATAGTGGCCAGACATGAGCCGGCCTATGATTTTGGGTAGGAGGGAACTGGCCTTTGGGATGTAGGAACCCCAAGTTGGGTGCTGCTCTTAGCTGTGAATTCCAGGGCAGGCGGGCTCATCAGACTGGCCTGCAAGACTTATGGGCCACCACTTTCTACTGGTGGGAAAACATTCCACCACTGTTCTGCCCTGCCCAGTTGGCCCCTAGCTATTTCAGGGAAGAACTGGGCCCAGTGAAATACTGCACTGACTTGGTAACCAGTCTCTGCCTCCAACACACTGACCTGCAGACCTCACTTTTTCAACCCTATAAGAAACAAGTGTCTGGGGAAACTGGGAGATGAGGAGAAAGCTTGGGTCCCTGTCTCAGTCCTCTCAGTACACCGGAGACCAGACTAATGCCTTCCCTATTTAGGCCTCAGTTTCCCAGTCTGGATCTGTGGGTGAGAAATTTGGAATTGATCCCAATGGGACGTCTTCCCCTGCAGGTGTTTATTGAGGGCTTCAAGCAGGTACCCTCTGGTGATATCCCACAGTGCCTCTGCAAGCACATTGAGGAGAGGCTCAACCATGTGCCCACCATGTCAGCCCCTGCCTGCCCCCTTAGCTCCGCCCCCAGCCCAGATTGATGGGGGGGGGGACACACTGCTTGTTCTCTGCAAGGCCAGAAATATCCCACCTCCAGCCCCTGCCTGGCTGCTGCCTCTTCATCCTTCACATCAACCTCTCTGACCATCCAGACTGGGTTACCGCTCCCACAGCCTCAGGAGTACCCTTTCTGGGGAGGGGTGGTGAGAAAGGCAGATATTTGATACATTCATGTCCCTCTGCATCCAGCACATAGAAGGATGCTCAGTATTTCTGAAATGAATAGAGAGGAAACCCATGAGCTGGTTTGAGGGGTCAGCATGGGTAAAAGCAGGACCCTGTGGGTGGCAGGGGAACCATGGAGACAGCCAATTTGGGGGCTCCTCTGAGCCAGCTCTGCCCCGCCTGCTCAGTTTGTGAACAAGAAGCTGGAGCCATTGGAGTTACCGTTGGAGGTGGTGGAAGGTTTTGCAAGCTCCATCGAAGTGTCGGTGCCCTGGTCCAACCTGCTCACTGACCACTCCACCATATGTGTGTCTGGCCTGCAGCTCGTCCTACAGCCCAAGCAGAGCCCAGGTCAGGATGGAAGGACAGGGTAGTGGGGACAGGGAGGGGACTGGGCCCTGGCGACCTACCTCTGAACCTGCCCTGAGCCCCTATTCCACCCACAGCCCCAGGGACAGCCGACTCACAGAACTTTATGTCTGGCATGAGCACAAGCCAACAGCTGGCCCAGGAGTGCCTGCAGGATGAACCAGCCCAGCCCCTGGATGGGCTGGAGGTGTTCATCCAGACCCTGGACTCTGGTGAGTGGCCCTGCCCCCACCCCACACAGCCCAGGAGCCCAGAGTGTCCACCCCACTGACCCTGAGCCCTACTTCCAGTTCTGCAGAGGATCAAGGTGGTCATCGTGGACAGCATTGTACGGGTGGAGCATGGGGATCTGGAGCGTGGTGTAGCACTGGAAATCCACACGCAGAGGTGGGCCTGCCCCGCCCACCACTCCCGCCCTTGGTCCTGGGAAGTGGAGGGCAGGTCTGGGTGGAGCTCCCAGAGGGTGTGAGTGTGTGGGCCTCCAGGGGGTCAGAGAAGCAGGGGTGGGCGGGAGTGCCTAGGACAGCCAGGTGTAAGGGGCAGGCCCTGCGGGCACTCTGATCCAAGGCCCCAGACAGAACAGGCCAAGAGCTGAGCCTCCCTCTCCAGGATGGAGTACTGTGACGAGACGGAGTGGGACCCCAACCAGGCACCTCCAGGGGAAGTGCACCAGCCCCCCACCTTCCTTCACAAGTTGCTGCTGCTGACAGGGGTCCGCCTACACCTGGAGGAGCTCCCCCAACAGGTGGGAGCCTGATTGCTGGGCTGTGGACTTGCCTGTTCCCATAGTCCTCTGCTTCTCTCAATCCCTCCCGCCTTTGACCCCCTCCCATGTCCTCTTGCCACCCAGGAAGCATCCCCACAGCCCCTTTTGCAAATTGGCACCTGCTCAGGGTACATAGAGCTGACAGTGAAGTTGAAGCAGAATGAGGCCTTTCCAGGCCCCAAGGTAGGTCCCCGTGTGAGGCACACCCTCGGCAGTGCTGATCTGCCCCAGGCTGGTGGGGACGAGCAGGTGGTGGTGGCTTGCAGAGGGCCCAGCAGGCCTGTGCATGCTCCATTGCTGTCCTGTGTCCCCAGCTGGAGGTAGCCGGACAGCTGAGCTCCCTACACCTACTCCTGTCCCCACAGCAGCTATATCAACTCCTAGATCTGTTAGCCTCCATCAATCTCGAAGGTGAGGCTTCTGGCTGGGCTCCCCCAGGAATGGGACTGGTTAGGCTGGGGGCGGGGTGCTGGCCAACTGGACTAAAGTCTTCCCATAGACCCCAAGAGCCTAGTTGACAAGCTGAACAAGAGCCGCCCACTGGGTGTTGAGGACCTGTGGCTGATCGAGCAGGACCTAAACCAGCAGCTACATGCAGGGGCTGGGGCCGAGCCCCCCAGCCCAGATCCCCTTGGCAGCACAGACAGCACAGGTAGGTGCGAAGTGCTGAGGTGGGCGGGCAGGCAGCACCAAGGCCACCAAGTGCCCTGACTCCCCTGGCCTTGGCCGCAGACCTCTTCTTCTCCATGGCGGGTCTGACGAGCAGCGTGACCTCTGTCCTCTCTGAGCTGTCTGACGTGGATCTGAGCTCCTCTCTGCACAGTAACGCAGCCCCCCGCCGCCTCTCACAGACCCACCTAGCTGGTGAGTCGGGCCCCTGGGGCAGGCAGATGAGGGGGCCAGGGCAGGAAAGGCTGGAGAGACAACACTGGGTAGAGCCCCAGAGTGCTTGGGGGCCAATTACGTACTCTGTGATTACCAGCAACCCCATCTGACCAAGCCCCTAGCCTGACTGTCTCCCTACCTGGGGTGTCTCTGAGCTCTGGGAGCCCCTGGTGAAGCCTTTGTCCCCTCAGGCAAGGCGCCTCCCACGCCCCTCACTGACACTCTGCGTCCTGACTCGCTGGTGAAGATGACCCTAGGGGCCATGACACTGACCTTGCTGCAGACGTCTGCCCCGGATGCCAGCCCACCAGACCTCATCACCCGTTTTTTTGCCGAGTTTGCTGCCACCAAGGATGGGTCCTTTGGCGCCCGCGACTTCCATCTCCTCCGGCCACGCTTCCAGAAGGCCTGTCCCTGTAGCCATGTTAGGTACAAGCCCGAGACCAGGGTCTGAGGAAACGCAACCCAGCTCCCCAACCCCCCCAAGCGTACCCGCTGATGGAGGTCTTCTACCCATCAGGTTCACCAGCACGGCAATGCAGGTGACCTGGGAGCTTCGGACAGGCGCCAAGAGCCATCGGACCACCAACATGGAAGTGTGCTTTGGGCAGCTCGAGGTGCTAGAGAGCCTGTGGCCCAGGGGCGCCTCGGAGCCTGAGTACACAGAGGTGAGGGCCGGGCAGGTGGGAGGTGGGGCAGGACCAGGACCTTGCTCAGCTCCTTGTCCCAATTTAGGTCCTGAGCTTCCCCTGCAGCCTGGGTTCCCAGGCCTCCTCTCAGCCCTGTGCCCGCCTACGTCACACACAGACCCTGCGCCGGATATCCAAGGTGACAGCCCTGTCCCCCTACCCAGACTTCCCCCAAGTGGTCCTCGTCCAGCTGCCCCCTCCCCTGTCTGGGCCTCTGGGTGACTTGCCATAAACAAGGCAACATGCTTGTCTGCTTCAGACTGGGTTCTGATGGTCTCTCAGCCCCTTCCTGGGTCCCTCTTCTCCCTGCCACCCCAGAGGGCTCTGGTACTCTACCCACACTCCCACACCTCTGTCCTCGCTGACCCCAGCACCCTCGCTTCAGAGCCGATCCCGGCGACAGGCCGCCTGCCACTGCCGCTCAGAGTTGGCCCTGGAACTGGCTGACTTCCAGGCAGACCTAGAGCTTGGGGCCCTGGACCGGCTCACTGCCCTACTCCGCCTGGCCACCATGCCCCACGAGCCATCCCCCAAACCGCCCACCGGCCTGATGGTGAGACACCTGGCAGCGCGGGGAGGGCACTGGTCATCTGGCTCTTGACCACAGTGGTGGGGGCCACTCTGATCTCATCCGCCCCCTCCCACAGACAGAGTCCCCACCCACAGCTGAGCAACAGACGGTGGTATGGCTCTCCGCACCAAAGGCCACACTGCGACTGCGCTTCCCAATCGCTGACTTGCGTCCGCAGCGGGACCCCTGGGCTGGACAGGCCGTTCGGGCAGAGCAATTGCGGCTGGAGCTGAGTGAGCCCCAGTTCCGGACAGAGCTGAGCAGTGGACCTGGCCCTCCTGTCCCCATCCGCCTGGAGCTCACCTGTTCTGACCTGCATGGTAAGAGGCACCCTTAGGGGTCCTGGGTCCTCCTCAACTCTGGACAGCAGCCTCACCTTGCCCTGGCCTGGGCAGTGGGGCAGCTTATTCCTTTGTCCCTGGTTTATACTGACCCTGAGTGGAGGGAGAGCAGGGCTCCGTGACAGCAGTGACCACTCTCCACGGTCTTTTCAGGCACCTACGAAGATGGAGAGAAGCCACCTGTTCCCTGCCTGCGAGTCTCCAAAATCCTGAACAACAGAGGCCTCCACAAGTACTTCCTGCCACAGTAAGTGGCTGCTCCCAGAGATGCGGGCAGCAGAGGGTGGCGGGAGGCTCTGCAGGACGCTGACAGGCCCGTGACTGGCAGGGTCGTGGTGACGCTGAACCCAAAGCATAGCAACATGCCATGGGAGGCGGGGCTGGACAAGGAGGAGCTGGAGGTCTCGTCGTCCGAGAACCCGTGTGAGTTGCAGGAGCCGGAGCCCTCACCCTTCTCCTCCAAGAGGACCATGTATGAGACCGAGGAGGTGAGGCTGCCTGCTGTGGGTGGGGCAGAATGGCATTCTGGGTCAGACGCCCTGGTGAGGACTCCCCCCCGTCCCACCTGCACCCTCTGTGAGTGTTAAACAGTTGGACCTCAGGACCCTCTTCTCCCACAGTGGTTCGGATTGTATGAGAGGCCCAGCTGTAACGGTGTCATCCGGGGCCTTAGCTAACTACTCAGAGCTCAGTTTCTTCATCTGAAACTTGGGTGTAATGAGAGCTGTCGTGAAGATGAAATGGGGAGTGAACTTCACTCCCTTGGAGTGAAGTGAGAGAGCTGGGTTGAGTCCCCAACGAAGGGGTCAAGATGCAAAGCCAGGCCTTTCTGATTCCAGAGGCCAGGGCTCACTCGGCGCCACTCACTGAGCTTCTGCCCCCCGGTCCCCTGACTAGATGGTGATTCCTGGAGACCCTGAGGAGATGAGGAATTTCCAGAGCCAGACCCTGGCGCTGTCTAATTGCAGCCTGGAAGTGATCCTGCCTAGCGCTCACATCTTTTTGCCCAGCAAGGAGGTCTATGAGAGTATCTACAACAGGTGAGGACAGCTGGCCACGTAGTGGGGTTGAGAGGCCAGTCCCTGTCCTCCCTCACCTGTCTGTCCCCCCACCTCAGGATCAACAACGACCTGCTCATGTGGGAACCCGCCGACCTGCTCCCCACGCCCGGCCCCACTGCCTGCCCCCCTGGCTTCCCCGGCCCCTTCAGGATGTGCAAATCAGCCTTCAAGCTGGGTATGGGCTTGCTTTGGAGGGGCTGGGGACCAGATCTCCTTCCCACTCTACTTAACTGCCTTTATCTTTATCATCTCCCCCAGACTCCGACTCAGAAGACGAAGATGCCCACTTCTTCTCAGTGGGAGTACCAGGCGCCTCCCACACCCCTACTCCCAAACCCCCAAGGCCACAGTCCCAGAGCACCTTCTCCACTCTGGTGACGGTGCTAAAGGGCCGGGTGACTGCTCTCTGTGACAGCAAGGTGAGCACACTGGCCAGGACCCTGGGTCTGCCTCCCTGTGGGAAGGTAGCCGCACTGACCCTTCCACCCTCCTTCCGCGTTCCATCTATGATCCACTTCTCAGCACCTCCAAGTGTCAGCACTGTGCTAGCTCTGGGGGCCCAGTGAGTGTCCTTGGGTCCCCAGGAGGTACGTGCTGCCCGGGCCCCCCATGGAGTCTGATCGCTGCTGGAGCTGACCCTGGTTAGTCTAGCACAATTGGACTCCATGAAGTTCCTGCCCCCTGAGGGTCTGCTAGCTGTTGAGCCAGCAGGTCAGGCCTGGTGCTCTGTCTGCAGGATGAGTGTGGGCAGCGGCTGGAGGCCGTGCACGGGGAGTTGGTACTCGACGTGGAGCAGAGCACCCTCTTCAGTGTGCCCCAGTACCGCGGCCAGCCGGGACTTGGCTACTTCTGCCTGGAAGCCGCAACAGCCAAGCTCTATCACCGAGGTATGAGGGCAGGGAGCTGAGGGTCCTTGGCCAGGGAGGGAGGTAGCCCTGGCTGGTAGACGTTCAGCTCGCTCCCCCCCAGCGGTTGTGGATGACTACATACTGCCGAGCCGCCTAGAGCTGCCTACCTTCACGTGTCCGTCCCAGCTGGCCCCAACCATCTACCCCTCGGAGGAAGGGGTGGCTGAACAGGGTGCCTCGGACCGCAAGGGACAGGGACCTCACATGCTGACCACTGTGGTGCGCATCCACCTGGATCCCCACAAGAATGTCAAGGTATAGCTGGCCCTGCTCACTGTCTACCCTGGATCATGGCGGCCTGTGTCTCCAGTGCCCACCACCCTGACTGCATCCTTCTGCCCGCCCACCAGGAGTTCCTGGTGACCGTGCGATTACACAAAGCCACCTTGCGTCACTGCATGGCCCTCCCTGAGCAGAGCTGGCATGCCCAGGTGAGCATGGTGGTGTGGGGCAGGGGCTGAGCCAGGGCGGGCAGCTGTTAGAAGGGAAAGAGGCTACTTAATGTCTCCTCCCACTGTCCACTCCTGCCCTGGCGCACAAAGCTGTTAGAGTTCCTAGACGTGCTCGATGAGCCCGTGCTGGGTTACCTGCCCCCGACGGTCATCACGGTCTTGCACACACACCTGCTCTCCTGTGCTGTGGACTACAGGTATGTATGCTGGGCAGGCTAGGGGCTGGGGACAGGTAAGGAGCCCGCCCCCCTGCCCAAGTGTGAACGTTGCCCTGCTCCTGCCAGGCCGCTCTACCTCCCCGTGCGCGTCCTGATCACCGCTGAGACCTTCACTCTCTCTAGCAACATCATTATGGACACGTCTACCTTCCTGCTCAGGTAGCGAGCGTGTGTGTGATAGCCCCTCGCTGGGAACTTGAACAAGAAACTGACCTGTCAGCTTGCTTCTTGGGGCTCTCTTAAGGACACAGGATGAGAGCGACAGGATATCGTGTCTCTGTAGGAGAACTTTGGGGTCCTTGCAGGGTGCCATCAAGTTGAACTCCAACTCATGGTGACCCCATGTGTGTAAGAATAGGATTGTGTTCCATAGGGTTTTCGGAAGTAGAATGACAGACACCTCTTAGCAGCATTTACTATGGCTACCTCGCAAGGACCCCAAATTCTCCCACCCATGGCAACCATCATCAGATGTTTTTTTTTTTTTTTTTATCAAGAAAAGCTTCTCTTTTTATAACAGTGATCTCACATAATATTTGTCCTTTTGTGATTGACTGTAATTCTATTACTATTTCTAAAATATCTTAAAAGAGCGGGTGTCACAAATTGTTAAAGTAAGAACTTGTTTAAAATCCCTCTTAGGGCTATCGTGAGCAACAAATGAGATGGTAGTAGAGCTGGAAGTACTTCGGAAGTATTAGGCCAAGCCAACGTGCACTTAACTCTACGGGCCTGTGTCTTGGGATAATGGGATACCCATTTCCCCTGTTATACAGATGAGAACACTGAGGCCCAAGAAGACCCCATTGCACAGTTTCTCCTGGGTCCCTTGTCAGCTCTGGGTGCCCCAGCATCCTGCGGCTCCAGGTCCTTCTCATCCCTGTTCCTTACCAGGTTTATCCTTGATGACTCTGCCTTGTACCTGTCCGACAAGTGTGAGGTGGAGACCCTGGATCTACGGCGAGGTGGGCAGGGCCCAATCTGGACTCCCTCCCCTCTGCAGGGACCCTGTGACACCAGAGCAGCCAGCTGCCCTTAGCAACTGGCCAGACACTTAGCACCCACCCACAGGGGCATACACCCAAGAGTTCTGCCCAGCTAAGCCCCAGGACTCTCCCTGTGACAGTGGGCACAGGGATCAGGAACGTTCTCCTGCCTTCTCCAGATTATGTCTGCGTCTTGGATGTTGACCTCCTGGAGCTTGTCATCAAAACTTGGAAGGGTAGCACCGAGGACAAACTGGTGAGTGCAGCCTGACCCCGGTCCCTCAGAGCTGGAGAGGGACATTCAGGGTCACCCCTTCCCCACGTGCCTGCTCCTTCCTGGGCTTTGGTTCGTATCTCCTGAGACGTCCAGGTCCACCAAGTATGTCCCTGTGAGGTTGCCGAATGAATGAATGGCTGGGAGGGCAGCTGCAGCCAGGGAGAAAAAGCAGGGCCCCAAGAGAAGACCCAGTGTCGTCGTCTGTGAAATGGGGAGGAAGCTCCCCTCCTAGGGGCCCTTCGTCAGGGGGCCCCGGGCCGCATCCCTGGTACTCTCCCAGCCTCCCCTTGCTCAGTGGGGGTGTTGGTCGGGATGAGCAGGCTCCCCTGCAGAGAAGGAGCCCAGCTGAGCTGGGCCTATCCTGACACCCACCACCATGCCTACCGCAGAGCCAGCCGCTGTTTGAGCTGCGCTGCTCCAACAACGTGGTTCACATGCACAGCTGTGCCGACTCCTGTGCCTTGCTGGTCAACCTGCTGCAGTACGTAATGAGCGCAGGTGACCTGCATCCCCCACCCCGGCCCCCCAGCCCCACGGAGATCGCCGGCCAGAAGGTTCAGGTGAGGCCTGGCCACACAGGCTACCGGAGCACGGCCAGGTCCCCTTCCCTGCCACGGGCCCCAAGGCCTGGGGTTGGGAGGGCCCCGGGGGCTGTCCCAGCTCCGGGCTACTCACCGCTGGCTCCCTCCTCCCCACCGGCCCAGCTCTCTGAGAGCCCGGCCTCTCTGCCTTCCTGCCCTCCGCCTCTGGAGGCTGCTCTCATCAACCAGCGAGACCTGACCGATGCCCTCATGGACTCAGGACGTAGCCTACAGGAGCTAGCCCAGCCATCAGGTGGGCAGCCGGGGCCTGGGCACCAGCGGACAAAGGCAGACAATGCGCCTGAACTCCTGCAACACTGGCCTCTCTCCCACAGGTGGCCCAATCTACCAGGTGTCGCCCGTGTCCCTTTACCTGTTCCCAGGTGAGCGGAGCAGTGCCCAGCATCCTCCTCCACCTGCTGGGACCCCCGCTGACAGCATCAGGTCAGAAGACCGGGAAGAGGACCGGGAAGAGGACCAGGAAGAGGAGACGGAAGGAGATACTCTGGACAGTGATGAGTTCTGCATCCTGGACGCTCCCGGCCTGGGCATCCCGGTATGTGCAGCGGGCGGGGCTGAGATGGCAGGCCAGGCCACCGACTCTCACCATTACCTGGTGGCGCAGTGCTGGTCCACTGTGGGGCTTGGAGAGTAGATTTCTGAGGAGGGAGGAGAGGGTGGACGGGTGTGGGGCAGGTAAGGGCTGCTGGCCACCAAAACCAGGTACCAGTGTAGGGGTGTGTGGTAGGTCCATGGGCCAGGCACAGAGGTCCTACAAGACCACTCAACCCCGAGTGTCACCTTGTGGCTGAAACTGGAATGATGAGGTGACAATGGGGGGTGGGGGGGGAACAGCAGGCAGAGCCAGGTTAGGTTTAGGGCAGACAGCTCACTTACTCTCCGTCTCCCTGCAGCCCCGAGACGGGGAGCCCGTGGTGACGCAGCTGCTCCCAGGCCCCATTGTGGTGCAGGATGGGTACTTCTCCCGGCCATTGGGAAACACAGACCTGCTGCGGGCACCCGCTCACTTCCCTGTGCCTAACAGCCGTGTGGTTCTGCGTGAGGTCTCTCTGGTCTGGCATCTCTATGGCGGCCGAGACTTTGGCCCCCACCCTAGCCACAGGTGAGGAGGGCTTGCAGGTGGCCACTCAAGAGATGAGGGCCTGGACTGATTTCTTCACCTATCCTGGGCCAGGAGAGCAGGCTGCTTCTGTGTCAGCTTGTCTCCTGTCCGTTTCTTAGGGCAAAACTCTCAGGTCCCAGGAGCTCCCCCTCCCGCTGCTCCGGGCACAATCGGCCCCAGAACTCATGGCGCAAACAGGGGGGCAGTGGGCGGCAGCACCATGTGCTCATGGAGATCCAGCTCAGCAAGGTGAGTCCTAGGAACCACAGGGTCAGCTGACGTGGACACTGGGGCAGGGAAGCCACGGGCTGTCCTCCCATCCCACCTCAACACTGCACAGAAACTCCCCGAATCCCACATATTGTATAAGCCCACATGGATATAGCAAAAAGCCTGGCTTTCAGTCAGTTTTGTCCAAGTGGAGGGAACTAAGGAACAAAAAACAGGAGATAAGAGATCCATTTAGTTTGTCCAGTGGTAATAAATGTGCAGGAGAAAGTAAAGCGGACAGCGAGTGGAGCTGGGGAGGGTCATGGAATCCTGAGCGAGAAGCAGAGCCCGAGCCAGGGAGAGTTCCCGAAGTAGAAAGAGTTGGGGGCTGGAACAGCATCGAGCCAAGAGGGTAGAGGGGTGTAGCATATATGGGTGGGCCCTGCAGACCTCCAACATTGTTTTAGCTTTGGCTCAGGTGAGGTAGGAGCTGAGGGTGGACATGATCTAACAGGTGTGGCCAAGCAGGGGACAGTCAGGTTCTATGTGTATGGGATAGGAAAAGCAACCCAGAATTCAATATGACAAAGAAGCGGGTGGAACGGTCTACTGAGGGCCACCCCTGTCCCAGTGCTGGCGGCCACACTTCTTGGGTCCCCAAACTGAGAGGGAGCAAAGGCCTGGAGATCAAGCCCATGGGGGCAGCAGATCTGGATCTAGGGACAGAGGAAGGGTCAAAGAGCCACTTAGGGTTTGGAGTTGGTCCTCCCAGAAGCCATGGGGTTTCGGAGCAGATTCCATAGCTGGCCTCCTGGGGCGTGGACAATGGGTTGTCAGGAGGGAGTTGGAGAGAGGAGATCGAAGAAGTGCTGCTGATTTTGCTCCCCCAAATCAGCAGCATTTGAACGAGATATTGAGGGGAAAGCTGGAACCTTTGGAGGTAGCAGATAGACTGATGTCACTTCCAGAAAGCGGGTGGTGGTAGAGATGGGGGCAGCTGGGCTCACCTGCTGGGAGGGAGGTCAACTTCTTTGGGTCCATGAGACGTTTGAGATGTCATTGAAGCACCCATCTGGGGTATCACGTGGATGGGGCTGAGGGCCCTCAGACAGCGGTGGGGGAGCATACACAGGAAAAGGATCCTAGGCCTTGCCTCTAAGACCCGGACCTGCGTGCCCCCAGGTGAGCTTCCAGCATGAGGTGTACCCAGTGAAGCAGCCGGGTGTGCACCTGGCCCATGGCATGGAGTGGGAGGACCAGCCCGTGTCGCGCCAAGTGTTCATTGTGCAGGAGCTCGAGGTGCGAGACCGCCTGGCCTCCTCCCAGATCAACAAGTTCCTGTACCTACACACGAGCGAGCGCATGCCTCGACGCGCCCACGCCAACATGGTATGGTGATTGGGTCCAGGCTCGGGCGGGGCACGCGGCGCGTGGCGTCTCTCTGTCTCTCTCTGTCTCTCTCTCTCTCTCTCTCATACACACACACACACACACACACACACACCCCAGGCAGCTGCTGGCCACACTGGGCCTGAGCTGGGAGGAGGGTGGCTGGGGCGGTCTACACCACAAGAGCAGGGCCAGCAGACACCAGAGCTCATCCTCTGTCCCAGCTCACCATCAAAGCGCTACACTTGGCCTCCTCAAACGTCATGGGCCCCGAGTGTTGCCTCCGAGTCTCCCTGATGCCCCTGAGGCTGAACGTGGACCAGGTGAGTGGGGTTGATGTGGGGAGAGCAGAGGGAAGCCCCATGTCTGGACCTGAGGCTGAGCCATTGCCACAACCTCCCCTGCAGGACGCCCTCTTCTTCCTCAAAGACTTCTTCACCAGCCTAGTGGCTGGCATCAACCCCATGATCCCAGCAGAGACTTCTTCAGCCGAGGGTGAATGGCCAGGCTAGGGAGGGAAGGGCTCAGACCTCTGTCTCCCTACCCAGCTTGTGCCCCAACCCACCCCTGCTCTGTGCCCTTCCCCAGCTCACTCCCAGGCCGACTGGCCCAGTAGCCCCTGGGAGGCGACTGACATGCAGGAGACAGACAGTGGCCATGGGGAGCAGCAGTCCATCTACTTCAGGTAAAGCTGAGGGTGGCCACGGAACCTATGCGGGTAGCAGGGCCCGTGTAGGTGACAAGGACCCCTCTCCCCGACTGCCCCACCAGGGAATTCCGCTTCACTTCCGAGGTGCCCATCTGGTTGGATTACCACGGCAAACACGTCACCATGGATCAGGTGGTGAGTGCGGCTGCCAGGCAGGGGCACCCATTAGTCACTGAACCTGCCACAGTGGTTCCCGTGGGTTAGGAGGTCCAGTTCCCCCATCTCGCCAACCTGGCCCCATGTCTCCCTCCCCAGGGCACGTTTGCTGGCCTCCTCATCGGCCTGGCCCAGCTCAACTGCTCTGAGCTGAAACTGAAACGGCTCTGCTGCCGACATGGGTGAGCCCCTCAGCCCCCGCACCCCAGCCTCTGCCCAGGCTTCGAGTCCTCCCTATGTGCTGCTCCAGGCATGGCTGTGTGACCTCAGTCCTCTGTAAAATGGCCACCTAGGATTGGGGGGTCTGGGGCTCCCCTGACTCGTCCTTCCCTGCAGGCTCCTGGGCGTGGAGAAGGTCATAGGTTATGCCTTCAATGAATGGCTACAGGATATCCGAAAGAACCAGCTGCCCGGCCTGCTGGGGGGCGTGGGCCCCATGCACTCGGTGCTCCAGCTCTGTGAGTAGAATTCTTAGGTGGCCGTGGTGGGCTGGGGACTCAGCGCACCTTCAGCATCTCTGACAGCCGCTCCCTCACAGTCCAAGGCTTCCGGGACCTGCTGTGGCTCCCCATCGAGCAGTACCGAAAGGACGGGCGCCTCATTCGGGGGCTGCAGAGAGGGGCTGCCTCCTTCGGCTCATCCACTGCCTCCGCCGCCCTAGAACTCAGCAACCGCTTGGTGCAGGCCATCCAGGTGAGGGGTGCTGGATCCCCGGGACCCCAGGGGCTGCTGAGCCAGGCCTGGCCTTGGGGTGCGCTGAGCGGAGGCCACAGATCAGGGGTGGGTGGGGAGACAGAGGTCTGTAGGCCCTACCTGCCTCTGGGTCCATCTGCTAAACTGAGGGGTGTTAGCCATGGAGGGGAACATCTGCAGGATTGGGGCTCTGAGGCTTATATGACCCCTGTTGCCCCCCCACCCCCAGGCCTTTAGTGCACACATGTTTCCCTGCTCACAGCTGGGGCTGGTGGGTGACTGCAGACAAAGAAGACCCCAAACCACCCCAGTTTATTCAGGGTCTTTTGGAGACCCAGTCTCTCCTGAGCATAGTGGGGTGGGGTAGAGCTGTCACAGTGGGGGGAGGGTGAGCCTTGCTACGGGACTGGCACTAAAGCCCTGAAAGAGCCCTGGTTAGGCGTTGGGCTGCTAGATGCCTCAAGGTTGGCAGTTCAAACCCACCTGCCACTCTGAAAGCGAACCATGAGGTTGTTTGCTCCTGCAGGGTTGCTGAGTCCGAGTCAGCTCTGGAAGTGGGTTTGGTGGTTTTGTTTCTTGTTTGCTTTCGTAGTGGGTGGGGAATGAGGGAGCAGACAAGCAGCAAGCGTGGTGCATTCTGGGACCTGCATGGGGTAATGGTGCAGCGTCACCAGAGTGGAAGTGGAGGGATGAGCAGAGGATGAGAGCCCCCGCCCCATCCCCTACTGCTGGGGTGCAGAGGGTCTCAATCAGCCCTGACCATGCTGGGGAGGGCTCTGGGGGCAGGGAGGGTGGGCATGAGAGCTATACAGTCAGGCTCAGGCAAGCTGTGTGGTGACCTGCATGGGGGGGGCACGGATGGGGAACTCAGTAGGAAGACAGGGTTCCTCAGGTCTGTGAAGACACTCAAGGGTCTTCATCCTCTAGTGTTCTCTAAAGCTTCTTCTAACCCCAAGTCCCTTCCCAGGTAATACTGGAAGTCCCCTCAGGAGCCCACTTCTGTCTGAAATCTTAACCTGAGAGGCAGGCGTAAAGGGAAGATGGGATGGGGGTCTGAGCAGGGCTTCAGTTATGGATAGTTCTGGCCAGGGTCCAACCCTGTCCCCCAACCAAGGCTGACATGCCTGCCCGGGCGGCTCCTCTGACCACAGCTGAGACGGTCCAACATCCTGTCCCCTCAGAGCTCACATCACCCCATATTTCTCTCCTCCCCCAGGCTACAGCTGAGACAGTGTATGACATCCTGTCCCCCACGGCACCCATCTCACGATCCCTGCAGGACAAGCGTTCTACACGCAGGACACGCAAGGGCCAGCAGCCCGCCGACCTCCGGGAGGGCGTGGCCAAGGCCTATGACACGGTTCGAGAGGTAATGAGGCCCTGGCCCTGCCCCACCTCCAGCTTGTTCCCCAGCCCCTCACTCAGGCCAGCACTGACCTCTGACCCTCACAGGGCATTCTGGACACGGCTCAGACCATCTGCGATGTGGCATCACGGGGCCACGAACAGAAGGGGCTGACCGGTGCTGTAGGGGGTGTAATTCGTCAGCTGCCCCCCACGGTGGTGAAACCCCTCATCCTGGCCACAGAGGCCACATCCAATCTGCTCGGGGGCATGCGAAACCAGATCCTCCCCGATGCTCACAAGGACCATGCCCTCAAGTGGCGCTCCGAGGAGACCCAGGACTGAGCTTCTGGCGTTGGGACCCATGGGCCACTGCCCACCAGTGTCACCAGCTTATGTGCCTACCAAGTCATGAGTCTTCAGTGGGGCTGGCCCTTCAGGGACCGGCCACCAGAAGGACACCTCTGCCCGGTGCCAATTGCTGTGAGGCGGGCCTCCCCGCCCTGGGGCCCAGCCCCGTCTCTGCACTTTTCCTTTGGGGAGAAAGGACACGCCCCTCACCACCACATGGGCCACACTGCTGCCCTGGATCCTCGGACTCGGACCCAACCCGACACTTTCTGTGTCTCTATGGAGGTGGGGGGACAGACGCCATGTGGTTCAGTGTTTGTAAGCTCCTTGAGCTGGTGGGTCACCCTGTCTGCATGAGTGGAATAAATTGCCCACCATCCACCCTCTGTTCTGTGGGCCTTGCTTCAGCCTCATTGCGCCACTTCCCATCTCTCCACCAGGGGGCGCCACATCCTTCCGGCACACCCAGCTTGGCAGGGCGGAATCTGGGCTCTCTGTCCCTGCCTGGGGCCCCTCCTCCATAGCCTCCCAGGGTACGACAGACTTGGCCCACTTTCAGTGAACCAGGGAAGGAGGCCTGGCCCTTTAAGTCGAGCCCACACAACTGTCTCTGTCGGCCCCCCAGGGAATGTGTCGCTATGGGGTACCCTAGGAAGGCCCTTGCCTTGTGACCCTGGTCTCTGAGCCTCAGGTCCTCCCATTCCCCTGGCCCACTGACTAAGAAGGTCACTCAATGCCCTTACTGGAGAGCTGCCCATCATCTGGAGGAAGGACGGAGGGGGGGAGGGGGTTAGTGGAATCCTTGGGGCTGGGAGGACATCATGGCTGCTGCATGGTCAGGAAGATGCCCATTACCCCTCATACACTGGTTCATGTGGACAAGGTAGAGCTACTTGTGACTACCATCCCCCCCACCAGAAGCACTGCACTAAGTGGGGGGAGGGGGTCCAGGAGTCAGTTGCTGGGTCTTCTGCAGACCTCCCAGGGGTGAGAGTTCCATTTCCCACCCTCCAAGGGGACCCCTCTTCAATGGGGGAGATCTGGCATCAAGGAAACGGTAGAATTTCTAGCCACTTTGTAGCCTGGGGTCCTGGGAGGTGGGATGGGGACAGTGCAGAGATGGGGTGCCCAGTGCTTCCTGGAACCCACCCCACCCTGAGGGGCACAGTCCAGGGTTTCTGCCCTTCGACCTCACTAGCCATTGGTATTGATGGCTGGGTTAATCAGTAACTGCAACCTGGGCATGGCCAACGGCTCAAAAGCGGCTGGGCCAGGGCATCCCACTTCCTCCTCGTGCCCCGAAGACCAGCCAGGCATCAGGTAAGAGCCTTCCAACAAGCTCCTGAGCCCCTTCTGCCCAGAAGACCCCAGTCACTGGTCCACAGGGTCATCTGTCCAGAGGGTCACTAGCTTTTCTGAGGAAGAGGGGAGGGGGCTGGGCAGCCATAAGGGACCAAAAAAACCTCCCTACCCTGGCTCTCAGTTTCCACTGTGGGTCAAGGGGCCTACGCAGCCACCAGCATACTTCTGCCATTGTCCCCACAAGGCACTTGGACCCCACACAGTCCTGGTCCCAGCTGAGGCGGGAGGGGCTGTTGGACTTGCAGTGAGGTGTTCACCAGCTTGGATATCTTCACTGTCTGGGGACCCTGCCCCACCTGACTGCACCCCGAGAGAAGTTTCACTGGGGGATGCTGCCAAGACCCAGGCCCTGCTCTGTGACCTTGGGTGGCTTCCTTTGCTTCTCTGGGCCTGTTTCCACCGCTGGGAAAGGCCTGGCCCCTCTCCTATAGAGGTTCTGTGTCCAGCTCCTTTCTACTGCAGAAGGACTAACACTTACTGGGATGAGGACGAACTTTGCAGATGAGGCCTGTTCCCAGGTCCCGGGTCACTCAGTGGGTCACTTGGCCTTGTCACCTCACAGATCCTGATTTACATGGGAACCTGTGATAACTGAGAAGCTAAGCTATTTACTAACGGTCAACCAGCTTCCGGGCCCCCTAACTCCCAGGCCACTGCGGTAATAAATGCTCCCCTAGTTGGCTGGGTTAGGATTCTGTGAGCAGGTTTGCTGATGTCTCTCACCAGCTCTGTACCCCGTATTTTCTCTGTCCTTTCTATTCTCTGCCACCACCACCACCACCCTCCCGCCTCACTGACCTCCTTCTTTCCCTTCCCTTCCCCCGCTTCTCTCTGTCTGTTCTCCAGCTCCTTACACACATGCACACACACACATCAAGGGGACATCGTCATGAAATTCTGCATTCTGAAGCCCCTAAAAGGAACTCTGGTGGTACAGTGGTTAAAGTGTTCTATTGCTAACCAAAGGTTGAGGGTTCTAACCCACCAGCCACAGTGTAGGAGAAAGATGCAGCAATACGCTTCTGTGGAGATTTACAGCCTTGGAGAGGCAGTGAGGCAGTTCTACTCTGTGAGTTGGGCAGTGGGGTGGAGGCCCCTAGGACTCCAGCAGGGAGTGTGGGCAAAGGGCAGAGGGTGGAGCCCAAAACTGGAACTCTAGGCCCAGCTCCGGTTGGTAAAGAAACAAGGAAATGAGGAGACGTGGAGCCACAGAGCGGGCAAAGGCTGCTGGGAGCTGTAAATCCAAGCCGCTCCTGGCTTTATGGGGCCGATTTGGGGTTGAGCCTGGACTTCGCCCAGGGAAGAAGTGTTGGCATCAGATGGGGCAATGGGTGTGGACTCCAGATGATAAGGCGCCTCAATAAAAAGACCATGCACCTGGAATCACGAGGACTTGGGGACTCACGGATGGGTATTGGGTGTTCCCGGCACCCATGCCCAAGGGGAGAGGCCAGGCAGGCAGGGCCCAGGCCTCCAATGGGCTCCCACCCCCTGTAACAGCAACTCCATGTGGAAGTGCCCACTGGTTCCAGTGGGGCTGCTGTTATCTGGGGAGGGGGCCGTGACTCACGGAGGAGAGGTGGCTACTGCCCGAAGACCACAGGACCCTCCACAGTCCGACTCTTAACTCCAGGACGACAAAGGGTGGCAGGTTGTTGGCAGGCTGCCCAGACCGAGTGCACAGGGCTCTGACCTATGAGTTGACAGCCAGTGCCCTCGGCTCCCCTCTGGCTGCCAATTCCATAGGTCACAGGTATGTTCACCTCAGTGCCAGCCGCCAGGACCTGCAAAGACACCCAGGGCACCACCCAGGGCCCCAACTCCCTCCTGTCTCATTCCTGCCTGTCTATCACCCCTTCTGTGAGTCTCAACTGCGGAGGTCGGTGACATGTCTCTGCTTTGCCCATGCTGTTCCCTCTGCCTGGAACACTCTTCCCGCTTTTTCCCCAAGCCCATTACTAACCCTTCCAGACTCTGCCCAAGCATTGCCACCTCCAGGAAGCCCACTTGGCCCTGAGTTCTTTCATGGGCTTCCTTGAGCACTGCATTCCAGATGTTGACTGTTTCTGCTGACGTTTCTGCCTTTACCCCGGAGTTCAGCCCAGGTGTGTGTGACGGACCCTCTGGCACCCAACACAGTGCCCACTGATGTTCAGTGTGGCCCTGGGCTTCATACTGGACCCCCAGGGGACAGGCACCCCGGGCCAGCCTCCCCTTCACTCACTCCGGCTTCCCTGTTCCAGTCCTGAGGGAATATGTCCCCCAAGGCCATCACTGAGGGTGTGAGTGGCAAGTGAATAAGACCGTGACCCAGCTCCCCCCAGCCTTCCTCAGTGACCTTATTCCTGCCTGTATCTTACTCATCGAGCTTTTCCAGACGTGTTCTTTAAATAAAAATGTTTCTGCTGCTATAACAAAAAATGGAAAGAGACTTAGGAATAATTTCCAAACTGCTTAGTAGTAGGAACCAGATCATGAGCCCTTTCTGTGTACCAGGTACCCACGTACATTACAATGCAAGGCCAGCCTCGCGCACCCGTGTAGGAGATGAAGACTGGCTCAGAGAGGATGAGCATCCTGCTAAAGTCACACAGCAAAGGGGACCTTTTCATTAAGTGTCCAGCTCCCCGCTCTGGCCCCTAGGACACTGTCCTTGCCCCATCCCTAGCGAAGCTTTCCTCTGTCCTTGCTGTTCCAGATCCCGGGGCCCCCACATGCCCCTGGTGAGGCCCTCCCCACACCCTGGCCTCTCCCACCATCCTTATCTCATCCCAGCAGGCTGTAGAACCCTCGGCGCTTATCTTATCCTCAGGCTGGCCCTGAACTTGAGAGCAAAGTCCATGACTCACTCAGGATCCCTGACCTGGTGCCCGCCAAGCATAGTAGGAACTCAAGTGTTATAGGTTGAATTATGGTCCCTGGGCCTACTGTCCAGCTGCAGGCCCAGAGCACTGGCTTGGAGTGGGAGAGGATGTCTTCCTCCCTTTGGTTCCACAAATGGCTCTTGGAAAGAATGTCCTAACTAAGACAAAAGGGAGGAAGCGTGGTGGCACATTGCATAAACACTTGGCTGTTCACCATAAGGTCAGCAGTTCAGACTCACCAGCTGCTCTGCAGGTCAAAGATGTGGTAATCTGTTTCAGTAAAGAAGTCAGCCTTGGAAACCCTACGGGACAGTCCTACTCATAAGTCAGAATCAACTTGGTCACACACAACAAGGTACAAGAAAGGAATCTGGTGGCACAACAGACAAGTGTTCAGCTGCTAACCAAAAGATGGGTTCAAACCCACCACCTGCTCTTTGGGAGAAAGGACATTGTGCTCCTGTAAAAACTGCTAAGTTATTAAGTACTGTCAAAACCGTTTCAACTCATAGCAACCCTGGATGGGGTTTCCGAGAAGTGGCTGATGGGTTTGAACTGCCAGCTTTAAAGTTAGCAGTCCATTGCTTATCCTACAGGGCCACACCAGGAGTCCGCACCTAGAAAACCCATTGGGGCAATTCTACTCCATCTCACTATGCATCAGAATTGACAACCCCCAACAAGGAATAAGGTAGACCCACTTCCCTCTGACCCAGCTTCTTGTCCTCTGCTGACCTCGTGACCCTGGGCCTGGGCCTGAGTCTATCTCTCCTAGCCTAGGTCCAGCCCCACCCGCTCTACCTCCCTGCAGAACACCCGCCCCTTGTCTTGAGTTTTGCTTTCCCTTTACCCGGACTTGCTGGCCCCTGTGATGCTCTGTAACCGTGGTTAGAACCCCCCAAACAGCTGGCTCTTTCCCCACTTGCCTGTGATCTCTGAGAGCAGGGGCCACTGATTAGCAGAGTGGGTGCTTAATAAATGGACACTGACGGGCCAATCACAGTCCAGAATGAAGATGACGTGGCCGGGGCATCTCAGACCATGAGCAAGCAACCCCGGGCCCTCAGGGGCACCATCTTCATCCTCATCCTCATTCATCATCATCCTCACATACATTTGAACCCAAGGTGCTGACCAGGCAATTGTCTAACTGCATAGAAAAGACTATGGTGGGAGTTGGGGGGCTCAGCCAGGTCATAGTCTCTGGAAGAGATGAATTTGACTTTATATCCTGCAGAGATGAGGCCCAGGTATCAGCGTGGAGCACTGGAGGAGGAAGAAGACAGAGATGGGGGCAGCAGGGGGTTTGACTTTGGAACCAGCAATAAGCCTCACTCCCTGTGGTTTCCACCAGGGGGCGCCCCGCCCACATTCCTCCGGAGCTGAGCAGGCGCTAGCACTGTCTCCTCTACGCCTACTGAGCAGACCCCAGGCCCCCCAGCCTTCTCCGGCTCCAAGCCCACCTCCCAGGAGCAAGCTGTGTCCGACCCCAGAAGCGGTGTCCTGTCTCCACGTAGTGGCTGGCTCCAGGTCATGGGCACAAAGTGGGGTTCCTAGCTGGACGCAGGCACGTTTATAAAACATGCTTCTCTGGGAGGGGACTGCTGAGCTGTGCCAGCGAACATCATCCTGGAAGACCAGGCCACATGGTTCCAGAAGGAGGGACACCTTTTTGGTTTTGGTTTTGACAATTATCGAACCTTGAGGAAAGTGGCAAGGATGAAACAATGAACACTGTGTACCCTTCACTTGGATTTACACGTTGCCATATTGACTTTCTCTTTTTCACACTCACACATTGTTTTAGGTGCCCTGGTGGCACAATGGATAAGAGTTTGACTGCTAACCAAAAGTTTAGTGGTTCAAATCAACCCAGTAGCTCCTTGGGAGAATGATCTGGCAGTGGGCTTCTGTAAAGATGACAGCCTAGAAAACCCCGTGGGACCTCTCCACTGCTACAGGGGGTGACAATGATCAGAATCGATAGCATCCAACACATACACTGTTTTGTTTCCTGAACCATTGAAGATAGTTGCTTAGTTCATGCCCCTTCTCCCTAGAATGTTTCATCATGTCTCCTGAAGAAAATTGCACGTCTTACACAATCACAAATTTGCCACACTGAAGTCTGACACCAGTAATATAACATTGTCATCTATGACACAGACCACTCCGGAATGTCACCGATTGTCTCAGAATCACGCTTTCCCATTGGTTACCTCTTCATCTCCTTTAGTCCAGATGAGTCCTCAGTCTTTTCTTTTGTCTTTCAAGATCATCACAGTTTTGACAGGCCAGAGATTTGGCTAGAATGTCCCTTATCTTTTTATTTTTTACTTTCTCCTCAATGAAAAACATCAAATATATCCATTATACAAAATTTGGGCAATGCACAATTATTAATCAAGTTATCAAATTCCTAGGGAATTGGTGTGGCGCTGTGGAACTGTAAGGTTGATTTGAACCACCAGGTCAGTGGTGCAAACTTACCAGTTGTTCCTCGGAAACCCTGTACAGGGTCACTATGAGTCTGAACCAAGCTGACAGAACCAAGTTAACAACAGCATAGCCCAGGCATGATAGCCACTTTGGACGATTTGCTGTAATCACTGAGGGTATAGATAGACTCTGTGTTGTCTATACTTTGTATACCACCAGCTCACACAATCCTATGAAGTAGGTGTTTCTATTACCCACATTATAGAGCTGACTGTAGAGTCCTGGAGCCATCTGCTAAAGATCACATGGCCAGTAGGGCTCAAATTTATACAATCCTTATGCTACCAAACCCCAAAACTAAATCCACAGCCATCAAGTCAGTTTCTACTCATAGAGTCATTATAGGACAGAGTAGAGCTGCCCCACAGGATTTTCAAGGCTGTAAGGAACTCTGGTTGCATAGTGGTTACGAATCAGGCTGCTAACCTCAAGGCCAGCAGTTCGAAACTACCAGCTGTTCCACAGGAGAAAGATGAGGCTTTCTGCGCCCGTAAAGATTTGCAGCCTCGGAAACCCTGTGCAGGGTCACTATGAGTCAGAGCCGACTCCACGGTGCTTAACAACAACAACAACAACAACAACAACCTTTATGGAAAGGAGCCCAGGTAGCGTAGTGGATTATGAGCTGGGCCGCTAACCGCAAGGCCAGCAGTTCAAATCTACCAGTAGCTCCGTAAAGATTTACAGCCTCGGAAACTAAACAGGTTGCTATGAGTTGGAACCCACTCCGTGGCACACCCCCACCCCACCACCAATCTTTCTAGAAGCAGACTGCTGCATCTTTTCCCATCTTTATATTACAATGCCTTGTAATTGTGCGTGTGTGTAACAGTTTCCTCAACTCCTCCCTATTAAGTCCTGATGTGGTGCTGTAGGTTAAACACAGGACTACAAGGTCGGTTTGAACCAGAAGGTCAGCAGTTCAAATTCACCAGCTACTCCTCAGAAACCCTATACTGGGTCACTATGAGTCAGAACCTACTCGAGGATACTCATAAACAATGACAGTTCTTTGTTGTAGTGGACATTGTAAGATGGGAAGTGACATTCTTGGTCAGTAGTAAACCCCAAGTTGTAACAACCAAAAATGTTGGAAGACATTGCCAGATGTGGAGCAAAATCACACACAACAGCTGTATGTGTGTGTATGTGTATCAAGATAGGTCCCATTATACTTAGTTTTGAAATCTGCTTCGCCAGTTAATACTATTCCATGACCAATGACCACCTTTGGCTCTTGCTATTCTATTCTCCAGCCTTATGTCTACTAGCTGCCACGTGGTTGGTGGTGGTTATGTGCTGTGGAGTCCGTTCTTACTCATAAAGGCCCTGTACAGGGTTTCTAAGACTGTAAATCTTCATGGGAGCAGAAAATCTCATCTTTCTCCCATGGAGCGGCTGGCAGATTCAAACTGCTGACCTTGTGATTAGCAGCCTCGCTCGTAACCACTACGCTACTAAGACTCCTTAGCTGCCAGATATTGTTTACCAATTGAATCACTGATTGACAAAAAGGCAGATTATGTTGCTGGGCCAGCCTTCTAGTATCACATAAAAACTTAGTGACTTAACAATCAATTAATAATAAAAAGTTAAAAAAACCCAACTTAGTGTCTTAAGAAACACACATTTCTGGGCACAGCATGGCTGGCTCTCTAGGGGTGAAATCAAGATGTCATCGCCACTGAGTCCTCACCTGGAGGCTCATGGGAAGAATCTCCATCTACTCTTTATTTATTGAGCATCTCACTAGCTGACATTTCACACTGATGACAGTAGTAACAAATCTACTCTCTGACTATTTTGCATATTAATGCTGTACAGCTGACAATTAGAAATACTTAGGTGTGAGGCTGGCTGTGATGGTTAAGGTTATGTGTCAACTTGGCTGGGTCATAATTCTCAGCTAAGTTGACAGACACATGACCCTAACCAGTTTAAAATCATGTAATTTGGCAGTTTTGTAATGATGTAATTGTTCTTCATTGTGTGATTCAATGTGATCATTCTCCATTTTCATATAATGCCAGTTTGCATAAGGATCGGGTCTTTGGAATATGAGGAGTGGGTGTACTTCCAAATTCACTTTTGTTGTTGGTAGAATTCAGTTTCTTGTAGCTATGTTGTTGTTGTTATTAAGTGCCGTCTAGTAAGTTCCGACACATAGCAACCCTGTTTAGGGTTTTTGAGAAGCAATTGGTGAGCTTGAACCACTGATCTTGCGGTTCAAACCAACTTGCAGTCCAGTGCATTAACCCTCAGGGCCACACCAGGACTACTATAGTACAGCCACAAATCCCAGTTCTAGAAGCTGCCCACATTCCTTGTCACATGAACCCTTCATAATCAAGTCAGCAAGAATACATCAAATCCTCTCCCACTTAATCCACAATGTTCTCCATCTTACTTTAAGTAACAACTGGGATCTTAAAAGCGAATGAGCTGCCATCTAAAATACAACTATTGGCAGAGAAAAGAAGAGCAGTGAAAACCAAAGGCAAAACAATTGCCAGCTTACCCCTACCATCTGCCCTAAAAGGTATCGCATAAGAGGACCCAGGATAGTGAGGTAGAAAATGTGGAACGAAACTCAAAACATTATTTACTAAAGACAAAAAAAAAAAAAAAGACTGTGTTTACTGATGAGAGACTGGAGGAACCTGAGACTGTGAACTTTGACTATCCTTCAGGTTTGGAAAGGAACTCACATTCATGGCCCAGTGTTCAGCCAAGCAGTGGATAGGGTTATGTTGCTGTTAAAGACCATCCAGTCAGTTCCGACTCATAGCAACCCTGTACATGGTTTCTGAGGAGCAGTTGGTGGGTTTGAACTACCGACATTGTGGTTCACAGTCCAGTGCTGATCCCACAGCGCCACACCAGAAGTTCCCCACTATAGGTTTATAGCGGGGGAACAACAGTAGCAAACCATGAAATGGCCAACCATTCAAAATCAAAAGGGCAACATAGCTCTAAGGTCAAAGTTGAGAAGGAATAGGAAGGTGGGTGGTCTTTAGGGTTATGGGTATAATCCTATCACAGAAAGCATGATGCTTCAAGACAGATCTTGAAATGTTCTTTTTGATGATGAATGCAAACCCAATTCCTCTTCAATTTGTCATTCTCAGAATAGTAAATGATGTGATTGTCAGATTTAAAATAGCCAATACCAGTCCATTTCAGCTCACTAATGCCAAGGACATCAAAGTTTATGCATTCCATTTTTCACAGCTTCCAATTTTCCTTGATTCATACAATGTACACTCCATGTTCTGATTATTAACAGATTTTTACAGCTCATTTTGAGTTGTGCCCATCAGCAAATGAAGATCCCAAGGGCTTTACTCCATTTGTGTCGTCACTGTCAACTCTACTTTGAAGAAGCAGCTCTTCCCCAGTCACAGGTTGAGTGCCTTCCAACCTGAGGGACCCATCTTCTGGCACTATATCTGAAAATATTCAGGTGCTCTTCATCATGTTTCAATAATCAATATTCTAGTGCCATCTGACACTGTTCCACTGCTGTTTATAAGGCTTTCAGAGATTAAATATTTGGAAGTAGTCCGTCTCTTCAACATCCTAGTCTGGAAGCTCAGCTGAAACCTGTCCACCAAGATTGACAGATAGTGGGAAAGGTCCACATCATCAGCCAAAACAAGGCCAGGGGCAGACTGTGGAACAGACCATCAATTGCTCACGTGCAAGTTCAGGCTGAAGCTAAAGAAAATTAAAACAAGTCCACGAGTACCAAAATATGGCCTTGAACATTGTTGTTGTTAGGTGCCATCGAGTTGGTACCAACTCATAGTGACCCTATGCACAACAGAATGAAACACTGCCCAGTCCTGGGCCAACCTCACAATTGTTGCCACACTTAAGCTCATTCATGCTGCCACTTTGCCAGTCGATCTCACTGGGGGTCTTCCTCTTCTTCTCTGACCCTCCACCTTACCAAACATGATCTCCTTCTCCAGCAACTGGTCCCTCCTGACAATGTGTCCAAAGTATGAGAGACAAAGTTTGGCCATCCTGGCCTCCAAGGAGCACTCTGGCTGCACTTCTTCTAACACAGATCTGTTGCTTCTTTTGGCTTTGAACATACCTCACCTAAATTTAGAGATCATCTCAAGAACAGATTTAATGCATTAGACAATAATGACCAAAACCCAGAAGAGTTGTGGAATGGCATCAAGAACATCATACAGGAAGAAAGTAATAGTCGTTAAGAAGACAAGAAAAAAGGAAAAGACCAAAATGGATGTTAGAAGAGACTCTGGAACTTGCTCTTCATCATAGAGTGCTAAAGTAATTTGGAAGAAATGAGGAGGTTAAAGAGTTGAAAAGAAAATTTCAAAGGGTAGCTCTAGAAGACAAAGTCAATTATTATAATGAAATGTGCAAAGAGCTGGAGTTAGAAAACTAAAAGAGAGAACACGTTCAGCATTTCTAAAGCTGAAAGAATTAAAGAACCAATTCAAATTCAAGCCTCGACTTGCAATATTGAAGGATTCTCTGGGCAAAATATTGAATGATGCAGAAAGTATCAAAAGAAGATGGAAGGAGTACACAGTCACTGTACCAAAAAGAAATGGTTAAAAAAAAAAGAAAAAGAAAGAAATGGTCGAAGTTCAACCATTTCAAGAGATAGCCTACGATCAAGAGCCAATGATACTGAAGGAAGAAGTCTAAAGTACACAGAAGGCAAAGAACAAGGCTCCAGAAATTGATGGAGTACAAACTGAAATTTGCACTTTCTTTCAACAAACTGATGAAGACCTGGAGGCACCCACTCATTTGTGCCAAGAAATTTGGAAGACAGCTACTTGGCCAACTGATGGGAAGAGATCCATATTTGTGCTCATTCCAAAGACAGATGACCCAACAGAATGCAGAAATCATCAGACAGTACCATTAATATCGCCTGAAGGAAAGTTTGCTCAAGATAATTCAAAATGTCTACAACTGATTGATAGAGAACTCCCAGAGGCTCAAGGCGGATTAAGATGATGATGTGAAATGAGGGATATGATTGCTGACGTCAGACAGATCTTGACTGAAAGCATAGAAAACCAGAAAGATGTTTACCTGTGTTTTATTGACTATTTAAAGGCTTGTGACAGTGTCGAACATGATAAGGTAGGGACAACGTTGCAGAGAATGATTATCCCAGAACACTTAATTGTGCTCATTAGGAACCTGCACATAGACCAAAAGGCAGTCATTCGAACATAACAAGGGAGCACTGAATGGTTTAAAATCAGGAAAGGTGTGTGCCAGGATTATATCTTTTCACCATACTTATTCAACCTATACGCTGAGCAAATAATGCGAGAAACTGGATTATATGAAAAAGAAAATAGCATCAACATTGGAAGAAGTCTCATTGTTGTTGTTGTTAAGTGGTGTCGAGTCAGATCTGACACATAGCAACCCTGTGCAGTGTTTTCAAGTAGTGACTGGTGGTTTTGAACTGCCAACCTTGTGGTTAGCAGTCCAGTGCTATAATGTCACACCAAGACTCCACAGGAAAAATCATTAACCTGCAATGTGCAGATGATATAACTTTCCTTGCTGAAAGCAAAGAGGACTCAACATACTGATGAAAGTCAAAGACCACAACCTTCAGTATGAGTTGCACTTCAATAGAAAGAAAACTAAAAATCCTCATCACTGGACCAATAAATAACATCACAATGAATAAAGAAAAGATTGAAGCTGACAAAGACTTCATTTTGCTTGGATCCACTATCAAAACTCAGAAGCAGCAGCCAAGAAATCCACTGATGGATTGCATTAGGCAAATCTGCAGCACAAGACCTCTTTAAAGTGTTCAAGAGTAACGATATTAGTTTGAAGACTAAGGTGCACCCGACCCAAGCCAGGATCTTTGTAATAGCTTCATGTGCATGTGAAAGTTGGACAGTGAATAAGGAAGAGCCCAGAAGAATCGATGCACTTGAGTTAGGGTGTTGGAGAAGAATATTAAGAGTATCATAGACTGTTAGAAGAACAAACAAATTTGTGTTGGAAGAACAGCCAGAATGCTTCTTAGAATACAGAATGGTTAGATTTTGTCTTATACTTTGGACATATTATCATGAGGGACCACTCCCTGGAAAACGACATTATGCTAGGTTAAATGGAGAGTCAGCAAAAAAGAGGAAGATCCCAACAAGACAAAATGGCACAGTGGCAGCAGCAGTGAGATCACGCTTAACAATGATTTTAGGAGGGCCCAGCACCTGGCAGTGTTTCCTTCTGTTGTGCATATGATTCAGAACTGACTCAATGGCACCCACCTAACAACAATAGTCAAGAAAGGTGACCCAACATAAAGCAAAAGTTATCAGATAACATTATTAAAATAATATGCAAATAATACTTTGTTAAGGATAACTTTTAAAAACCAGTTGCAGTAGAACATTGACAGGGAGCTGCCAAAAATTCAAGCTGGATTCAGAAGAGGATGTGGAACTAGAAATATCATTGCTGACATCCGATGGATTTTGGCTGAAAGCAGAAAATACCAAAAAAATGTTGCAATAGTTAAGCTTCTGTGTCAACTTAGCTAGGCCAGGATTTCTAATGGTTTAATAGTTAAGATGAGATTATTGCTATGCTGATGAACCCTAAGGCGGGTATGCAGGCATAGCTAACTCTATGATGAGTGGTTGTTGTTGTTGTT
>NW_006408558.1:20555422-20557257 GCF_000296735.1 Chrysochloris asiatica
GGTGACAGAGGCAGTGGCCTGGAGAGACAGAGCAGCTGTAGATTGTAGGCCCATGGACTGAGTCAGGCTGTGAGCCTATGGGCAGGAGGCTGGCTTGCAGAATGTACCCTTTGGACATTTCAATGAATATATATTTTTTTGTTTTGTTTTGTATGTGTGCATCAAATAGTTTTGCTTTGTTCATTTGTGACATATAGGCTGTAAATGGGCCGATGCGTTTTTGGTTGTACATGTTTTAGTTATATCATGTTAGGTACAAGTATGGCTTTATAATTTTCTTTATTCAGAGATTATGCATGTAGTTTATAGTTTTGTCAACTTGACTAAGTGGATTGTAATAGTTAGGCCTGTGTCAACTTCTGTGTCAACCTCAATAGGCCAGGATTGCCAATGATTTAGCCTTTGGGATGTGCTTATTCCCATGGCCATGAAGCCTAATACAGGCATAGTGAACTCTATGATGAGTGGCTATGATCAGGCAATCAATTGAAGGGATGTTTCCTTGGGGGGGTGGCCTGCTCCCAATATAATGGACACACTGATCTCCCTCTTCTGGTGGGGACCTGGGACTCAGCAATTGTAAGCCATTTCATGGATAATAAACTTCTCTCTCTCTCTCTCTCTCTCTCTCTCTCTCTATATATATATATATATATATATATATATATATATATACACATATATACATTTCTCTGGTTTTGCTTCTCTAGAAAACCTCGCCTAAGACAGATATTTACTTTGTGCTTTACAGACTGTGCAAAATCCACGTTATATTATGTGGATCATAATCAACTATGGATAACATTGTGAAGAATGGACACTCCAGAACACTTAATTGTGCTCATGAGGAATCTGTCCATAGACCAAGAGTCCATGGTTAGAACAGAACAAGGGGATACCGAATGGTTTAAAATCAGGAAAAGTATGTACTAGGGTTGTATCCTTTCATCAAACATATTCAAACTGTATGCTGAGCAAATAATCTGAGAATCTGGTTTATATGAAGAAGAACATGCCACCAGGATTGGAGGAAGACTCATTAACAACTTGAGATATGCAGATGGCATAATCTTGCTTGCTGGAAGCAAAGAGGACTTGAAATGTTCACTAATGAAGATCAAAGACTACATCTTTCAGTACAGATTGCATCTCAGTGTAAAGAAAATTATAATCTTCACAAATAGACAAATAAATAGCATGATGATAAATGGAGAAAAGATTGAAGTTGTCAAATAATTCATTTTGCTTGGATTCACCAATGTTAATGGAAGTAGCATTCAAGAAATCAAATGTAGGAATAAGAACTAAAATCAACACATGAACAGATCTTCTACAACTAAAAACAGACCAGCAAAGTAAGCCAGGTGAAATGAAATAATAAATATTAGAACAGAAATAAATGAATTGGAAAACAGAAAAACAATGGAAAGAAACAAGAAGACAAGAAGTTTGTTCTTTGAAATAATTAATAAAATTGGCAAACCATTGGCAAATCTAACAAAAGAAAAATATGTCAATAACATACACAAGAAACAATATGGGTGACATCACAAAAGAAACAATGGAAATAAAAAGGATAATAACAGAATGCAGTTAACATATGATAATAAAGAATTGTACTCCAATAAATTGAAAAATCTAGAAGAAATGGATACATTTTTAGAAAAACACTACCTACCTAAAGTTACACAGAGCAAAGTAGAAAACTTGAACAGACCTATAACAAAAGAAGAAATTGATCAGGTCATTTAAAAACTCTCAACAAAAAAAGTCCAGGTTCAGATGGTTTTACTGGTGAATTCTATCAAACATTCAGAGAAGAGCTGACACCAAAT
>NW_006408558.1:20558177-20559742 GCF_000296735.1 Chrysochloris asiatica
GATCAAGATACAAAAATCAGTTAGTTGGATTTCTATAGACTAATAAAGACAGCTCTAAAAAGCTGTTTGAACTGCAAGGTCAGCAGTTCAAGCTCACTAGCTGCTCCTCAGTAACCCTATACAGGGTCGTTATGGGTCAGAACCGACTCTATGACACTTCACAACAACAATAAAAAAAGGAAATTAGGAAAACAATACCATTTATAATAGCCACCCAAAAGATGAAATACTTAGGACTAAATTTAGCAAGAGAAACAAAACACCTATAAAAAGAAAACTGTAAAACAGTACTACAAGAAACCAAAGGAAACTTACAAAAATGGAAGGATATACCATGTTCATGGATAGGAAGGTCTAACATTGTGAAAATGATCTAGCATTGTGAAAACTACTCAAAGCAATCTACAGATATAATGCAATCCCAATACTGATTCCAACATAATTCTTTAAAGAAATGGAAAAAATGATCACTAACTTCATGTGGAAAGGAAGAGACCTCAGATAAGTAAAGCACTGAACAACAAAATTGGAGGCTTCTCACTCCCTGATCTCAAAATTTACTACACAGCAACAGTGGTTAAAACAGCCTGGTATTGGTACAACAAAAGATACATAGATCAATGGAAACAGAATTGAGAACCCAGAAGTAAATCCATCCACCTACATTCATTAGATCTTTGACAAAAGACCAAAATACATTAAATGGGGATGAAATAGTCTCTTCAACCAATGACACTGGCAAAAATGGAAATCTATTTACATAAGGCTGAAACAAGACCCATATTTCATATCATATACAAAAACAAACTCACCTGGATTAAGATCTAAATGTAAAACTTAGAACTATAAAGAGCATCAATGAAAAAGTAAGGACAAACTTAGGGGCTGTAACACATGACATAAATATACTATCAAACATTACAAAAAGCACACAAACAGTAAAAGACAATATTGACGGCTGGGTCCTTCTAAAAATGAGGCATTCATGTGTGTCAAAAAATTTCACCAAAAGAGTAAAAACAGAGCCCACAAATTGGGAAAAAATGTTTTGCAACAGTATATCAGACAAAACACTAATACCTAAAAGTTATAGAAAACTGCAAAACCTCTACAAGAAAAAGACAAACAACCTAATTAAAAAGTGGGCAGAGGACATAAACAGACACTTCACCAAGGAAGACATTCAGGCAGACAACAAACATACAAAGAAATGTGCAAGATCATTAGCCATTGTTGTTAAGTGCTATCAAGTCGTTTCCAACTCATAGTGACCCGGTATAGGGTTTCCGAGAAGCAGTCAGTGAGTTAGAACCACTGCTCCTACGGTTCACACCTGCCTTGTGGTCCAATGCTTATCCTACAGCCTCACACCAGGACTCCAATAATCTTTAGAGAGATGCAAATCAAAATGAGATATCATCTCACACCAGCATTAGTTGTTGTTGTTGTTATGTGCCATGGAGTTGGTTCCGATTCATAGTGACCCTGTACAGGGTTTCCAAGGCTGTAAATCTTTACGGGAGCAGAAAGCCTCATCTTTCTCCTGCAGAACAGCTGGTAGTTTC
>NW_006408558.1:20561412-20608920 GCF_000296735.1 Chrysochloris asiatica
CATGAGGTGGATTGGCAGCAACAATGGGCTCAAACATCAGAATTATGAGGAAGATCCAAGACCGAGCAGGCTTTCCTTCTATTGTTCAGGGTCATAGCTAGTTAGAACCGACTGGACAGTACCTCACAACAACAATCACAGGAGTGGGCTCCATCACGCTCACAGCCCCAGAACGTACACCAGGTAAATACACCTGGGTGGGGAATCTCAGGAACATCTTAGAATTCTGCTTACCACATTGTCAAAGAAGCATGAAAAGTGTTTTGGGAAGAGTTCTTGGTACCAAGGAGCAGGGGCCAGGCTGGATGAGCAGGAAAAAGCTTCCAAGTGTCACAGAGAACATGCGCAGAAGCTCTTTCCCTGCCCTCAGGGAAGTCCTGACTTCGGCTCTGAGTGGACGTAGGGCCTTGGTGTTCTGTCATCCCCTGATGTTTCAACTCCTCTTTCAAACAACTCATCACGGAGGTGGGAAGATGCAGGTCAGTGGAATGTTCTAGCCAAGCCTAAAGGGGAGTCAGCAGAGCAGATGAGCTGGGGGCCACAGTTCAAATCACCCAGCACAAAGCAACCTGCCTGAAGGCTTTGATGACCAAAAGAAGAAGTAGGTGTTCCATCTGAGGAGGGGCCTGGAAGGTGGCCTTGGGCATGGTGTCTGACGCCCCCACTGAGGTGTGGATGTGAACAGCTGGCTCATTAAAGATGGCCCAGTGTGATCCACAGCTGGGGACAGAATCACCATCCATTCCTCAGCCTGCAAGGCCCCTGGTTAAAGCAGGACAGCCCCAGACTTGGAGGATCTGGAGACCTGGGGGGCTCGGGGAGAAGCCATTGGGAGGGAGAGGCAGTTGGGGCAGAAGACCCATGCAAACTGGGTCTCACACATGTGCACAGGATACACACCCCACAGCTCCCCAAAACGCCTGGAGGGGACTTGAGTGGGCAGCAGCCTGCAGCCCACAAGCCGTCCTCCAGGCTGTGATGACTCAGAAGCAAAAGCCATGCCCCTCATCGGTCTCCCTCAGGCTGCTGAGGCCAGAGAACATCAGGGTTTACGGTGCAATGAACTGCTTTTATATGGTCTTCCTCACCATGGTCTTGTTTTTGTGTGCCAACTCCTAGAGACTCTGTGTAAGATTACCAAAAGCAGCTGGTAGTACTCATAAAATGACTGAGTGGAACTATGCAAATAAGGTACTCACGACCCACCAAGGGGACTGGACAGATTGATAACAATGCAAATAAGGTGCATAGAACTCTGTGGGGTGGAACCATGCAAATAATGTGTATGGAACCCTAAGGAGGGAATTAGTCTGTTTTGCCATCCTGCTAGGCATCAAAGAGAGCCAATTCCAGGGCAGAGAGGGGGGCTTTACTGCTACCAAGAAAAGAGCCAGGAGTAGAGTGTGTCATTTGGACCTGGGGTCTCTTTACTGAGAGCCTCTAGACCCAAGAGACAAAGAGCTGTAATGCCTGAAACAACAGGTGATGGTGAGAAATGGTGGTAGAGATACCGCAGCAGCAGAAACAGGAGGCCGGTGTGAGACGGTTCAGTGGGTCCTGGCCCATGGAGCAAGGCGCTACAGTGGGTTTGCTGAATCTTAGAATAAGTGCCTTCAGGGAGGGGGCTTACTGGTGGAGTGAGGTGCCTCCAGGCGCTGGTCAGCAGCACCAGAGTTTTGTGCCACTTATCCAAGCAAGGCAGAGGCCAGGTCAAGAGGCTGAGGGCCAGAGAGAGGCCTGATGGGAGAACTTTATCCTGAGCACTCCTGATTCATAATTGTAACCTATTACTTTCCTAATGAAGGAGCTCTGGTAGCATAGTGGTTACGAATCAGGCTGCTAATCTCACCGTCAGCAGTTTGAAACTACCAGCTGTTCTGCAGGAGAAAGATGAGGCTTTCTGCTCCCGTAAAGATTTACAGCCTCAGAAACCTTGTACAGGGTAGCTCTGAGTCAGAACTGACTCCACGGCATATAACAACAACTTTCCTAATAAGGCCCCTAACTGTGAATATGGCCTGAGTTCTGTCTAGCCACTGCAACAAATGATTAAACCCAGCAGGGAAATAGAGAGTGATGTGACAGGGAGAGCAGGACCAGAATTAGTAACCAGATTGGAGAGAGGAGATATGTGTGACCCCCAGCTCATAGGAATCAGTATTGGTCGATTCATCTTGATCCTTGGCCCCCTTTGTGAATTTGTTGTTGTTGTTGTTAAGTGCCGTCGAGTCGGTTCCAACCCATTGCGACCCTGTACAGGGTTTCTGAGGCTGTAAATCTTTATGGGAGCAGAAAGCCTCATCTTTCTCCCGCGGAGCGGCTGGTAGTTTCGAACTCCTGACCTTGCGGTTCGTAGCCCAATTCGTAACCACTACGCTACCAGAGCTCCTTGTGAATTTAGAGAGGTGCAAACGTCCTGACACCATTTTTAAAAAATGTTTTGTTGTGAATTGAGTGAAGGTTTACAGAGCAGAACATCAGTTTTACATTCAACAAACCATACACTTTGTTTCATTACATGGTTGCAATCCCCTATATGGACCAACAGTTAACAGAATTTACCTCTATTCACTTTACCTACTGCTTTCCTCCCTGTATCTCTTGCTAGCTTCATCTTTCCTCTGCTAACCTTCTGGTATATTGCCTGCCCTGTCACCTGTGATAGCATGTGTCTACCCTCTAACCCATGAATAATTCCTCCCCCAACTCTCATAACCATCATAAATTGTTTCTTTTATCAAGAAAACCCTTTTTGTTTTGTTTTTTAACTTTTTACAACATTGGTCTCATATAATGTTTGTCCTTTTGTGACTGGCTAATTTCACTCAGTTGTGGCGCTGTGGGTTAATGCACTGGACTGCAAAGTTGGTTGAACTTCCAGGTCAGCGGTTCAAACTCACCAGCCATTCCTTGGAAACCCTACACAGCGTCGCTATGGTTTGGAACTGACTTGACAGAAATCAACAACATAGTGTTACATTGAGTCAGAATCAACTAGATGGCAGTGAGTTGTTCGGGGTTTTTTTTGTTTGTTTGTTTTTTTGCTTTGTTTTGTTTTTAACTTTTTATTGTGAATTAAGAGAAGGTTTACAAAGCAGATCATCAGTTTTACACTCAAGAAACCATACACTTTGCTTTACTGCATGGTTGCAATCCCCTCCAGGAAGCAGCAGTTAACTGCATTTACCTCTCTTCACTTTAACTAGTTCATTCCTCGCTGTGTCCGCCCACCCCCTCATCTGTCCCCTGCTTACCTCCCTCTTGTTGTATATTGCTGGAAGCGGGTTTTTAAGATCCTGAGTCCCTACAGTCTGTCACCTCCAAGCTGGGCCCTCAGCTTCCATATACCTGCCAAGGTCTCTAAGAAACTAGCTGCCATCTAATTGATTCTGAGGTAGATTGCCAAGCTTTTCTGCTGAGGCACTTCTGGGTAGACTGGAACTTCCCACTTCTTGGCTAGCAGCTGCTCGTCAGCCCTTTGCACCACCAGGAACTCTGCAGAGGTCAGTAGAGCGCAGGTCACAGGGCCATAGCCACTGCTTCTCCCAGGACAGTGAGTGGAACACCCCAAGAACAGGGCCTGAGGTCTTGTAGAGTTGCCTTCCTGGCTCCAAAACAGACCTCCCAGTTCTTTACTTCATTTTGGTAAAACTGATCTGTTGACCACATCTATTCCTCATGACTGTAAGTATAAAAAGTCACACTTATGCTTAAGCTAGTTGGGGCAATGCATAAGCACTTAGCTGCTAAGTGAAAGGTCAGCGGTAGAAACCCACCAGCTTCTCCCCAGCAGAAAAAGCCTGGTAATGTGTTCTCATAAAGATTGTTGCTGCTTCTGTTAACAGTCCAGTGTTTACCCTATAGTGCCACACCAAGACTCCTAGGAAGCCCTCTGGGGCAGGTCTCCTCAACCAACTCAAGGCATAAAACAACAGAGGCAAACTTTCTCAGTGGAAAGAATGAACCCAGTCAGCCCTCATACTAGGGACACGTCTATGCATTTTGGCTTTTCTCAGCCTAACTCATCTGCCATATTTGGAGAAAACCTTTTCTTTTTATCTTTGAGGCCTCATAGACACTTCTTTTAGGATTCCAGGTGTGGCGCTTGTAGGATAAGCACTGAACTGCTAACCACAAGGTCCGTGGTTCAAACCCACCAGCTACTTCTTAGAAACCCCTCTACAGGGTCACTATGAGTCAGTACGAACGGACTCCATGGCACTTAACAGCAACAACAGACACTTCTTTTAAAACAAAACAAAACAAAACAGCCCAATCCATAACAATCCCATGTATGCTGGGGTAGAACTGTGCTCCACAGAGTTTTCAATGGCTGATTTTTTTTTCAGCACTAGGTTGCCAGACCTTTCTTGCAAGGCGCCTCTGGGTGGATTCAACTTCAGTTAGCAGCCAAGGGTGTTAACCATTCGTACCACCCAAGTCTAGAACCTTTGCTAGACCAAAACATTATGGGACTGAGCGGGCAGCTTTGAGGAAACGGGGAGACCCCTCTCTGGTGGCCAAACGCAGCCCTATAGAGACATTGATAGGTCCTGGTATTGAAGTTGTGTTTGTGAATCTGAAGACACCAGGAGAAGGAATGGGCATCGTCTCCAAGATAAAAGGAGAAGGCATCCCTCGTCACTTTCCTACCCTGGACCCAGACAGACAGATGGAAAGTGAAACAGAGCCGAAACCAAAAGTGAAATAAATGGTCCATTCACAGTTCACAAAGCTTTCCCTCTGAACGGAAACAGCCCTCCTCAAAAGACAAAAGGGAAAGGAGAGGGTTTTTACAATATGGGCATTACAAGATAAGCTGCCTGGAGCCCTGGGTACCAACCCTCAGACACTGGGGGACTCACTCATGGACACCTGAACCTCTCTGGGCTGAGGGGGAAGCCCAGTTTCGAGCTCTTTGCATTCCTTAGAGAAAGTCAAGCAACCAGACATGTAAACCCAGCCCGGGTTTCATTTATAAATAACCCAGGAACATTTTGTTGTTTTCAGTATTGTGGGGCTGGGTTTTCCCAGCACACATGGCTCTGGGGAGACATGACAACGGTGGTGGGCCGATGCCAGGACTGTTGGGATCATCGCAGCCTCATTCAAGCCATTGAACAACTGCCTCATTCAAGACCCTGGGCCCCTGCCCTTCTCTGGAATCAGCCTAGAGTCTGCATCTCCAGGGCGGACCCCTCAGAGAGCCAGGTCAGAGACAAGCTTCTAAAGCTGGCTCAGGAAGTTTGGCCTGAGCCCGCCTGAGGCTCCTGGTCACCAGCTGGCTGAGGCCCAGGTGACAATCCTATCCTGGAGTCTTCATGTGTTCGTATGAGAACACACATACATACGCAAAAGCTTCTGGTGACTACTGCGTTTTACAAATCCTTTGATGGAAAGAATGCTAAGGAAACAGCAAATAGACGCAGAAAGGCTGGGCCCTAAGATCACAGAAAGGGCTGGAATGACTCATGTGGTCCCTGAGGGTGAGGCAGGGAGAGGGAAAGGCAGTTGAGTTAACATGGCAGCAACTGACCCGTGTGTAATACTGTTTCATCCTGAGTGATCGGATTTTATCACTGTTTGATAGACAAGGGCCAAAGGAGAGATATGAATGAAATGAGGGTGGGAACCTTGTAAATATCTGAGGAGACCATTCCAGACATGTGGTTGAGCAAGGTCAAAGGCCTGGAAGCTGAAATATACTTGGTTTTTTTGTTTTGTTTTAATGTGTTAACACATTGCCAGCAAGTTGATTCTAACTCAAAGCCACCAGTCTCTGGAGAAGTGGACATCATGCTTGGAAAAGTAGAGACTCAGCGAAAAAGAGAGGAAGACCCTCAACTAGATGTATTGACACAGTAGCAGCAACGATCGGCTCAAACATAGATAACAATTGTGAGCATGGTGCAGGACCAGGCGGTGTTTCGCTCTATTGTACATAGGATCATCATGGTACCCCCACCACCACAACAAAGTGTTTATTATTATTACTGTGATGAAAACATACACCCCAAACTTTTGACATCACAACTTCCACCTTATCATTTAATGACAGGGATTTCATTTTTCAAGTTATGGCCCCACTATTAATACCTTCTTCCAAAATGTTGTTGTTGTTGTTGTGCTATCAAATCAGTTCTGACTCATAGCAACCCTGTATTGGGTTTCCAAGAAGCAGCTGGTGGGATTGAACCATCAACTTTGTGGTTAGCAGTTCAATGCTTCTCCTACAGCTTCACACAAAGACTCCCCAAAACATTATACCACCATTAACACAATTCAATGCGGCCCCCCAAGAAAACCCTCCCCTTCTTTCCCTCTGCCTGCTAGTCCCAGTAACCACCAATAAACTTTGTTTCCTACTTGTCGGCTTATTTCACATACATGAGATCATACAGTATTTGCCCTTTTGTGGCTGACTTAGCTCAACTTTTTTTTTTTTTAACTTTTAATGGTGAATTGAGTTTAAAGAACAGATTAGTTCCACATTCAACAAATCAGACTCTTTATTTCATTACAGTATTTGCAGGCCCCTCCTTGTGCCCTGTTAACAAGATTTACCTCTCTTCACTATTTAACTCTTGCATTCCTCCCTGTGTCTTTCTTCTGCCAACCTTCCTCTTGTTGTATATTGCCTGCCCCTTCACCCATGTTAACATGCGTCTACCCTCCAGCCAATGAATAATTTTCCCTTCCCTCCCACTCCTGGTAACCATCATAGAATGTTTCAAAATACATCCATGTCATGCCTACATAAGGACTTATTTATCTTTATGGTTGCATAAAATTCCATTGTATGTTGTTATGGATTGCATGGTCTCTCCCCAAAATGTATATTGTAAACATTAGCCCCTACACCTGTGAATAAGGAGGCTTGGTAGCATAGTGGATTACAAGCTGGGCTGCTAACTGCAAGGTCAGTGGTTCGAATCTACCAGTTGTTCTGCGTGAGAAAGTTGATGCTTTCAGCTCCCGTAAAGATTTACAGCCTTAGAAACCCTATATAGGGTCACTGTGGATATAATTCTAGATGAGAATAGGGCTCCCTTTGTTATGTTAATGAAGTAATATCAGCATAGGGTATTTAAGACAATCACCTTTGAAATGGAGTTCTGGTGTGACACTGCAGGGAAATAAACTAGACCCCAAGGTCAGTTTGAAACTCAAGGTTGGCGGTTCAAACCCACCAGCTGCTCCTCAGAAACCTTATAAAGGGTTGGTATGGGTCAGAACCAACTCAATGGCACTTAACAACAATCTTTGAAATATGAAATTGCAGAATAAGCACAGAAGCACAGATTGGCCGTTTCATATGAAAATTGCTGGGGAATTTAGGAACAGAAAAGACACAAGATCCTTTCTCTAGAACCAAGAGAGACTCTTCTTCTAGAGTCAGTGCCCTGAATTTGGACGTCTGGCCTCCTAAAATGTGAGAAAGTACATTGTTGTTCATTAAAGGCACCCACTTGTGGTCTGGTACTGCACCAGAGCTAAATTACATGGATACACCACATTTTCTTAATCTCGGAATATTCTACATGTATCGGAGAGTCCTGTGATTAGAGCAGAGAATGCCAAACCAGAGCAAATGCATTGATTGTAAATTAGTTCAGCTTTCAGGGGTGGAACTTCGCTGCTATTTACCAAAATTATAAATGCTGGGCTTTAAGACATTCTAAGATGCCTTTTGCATTTTTGAGAAATAATAAATTTATAAGATAATTTATTGCATCATTGCTTTGTGAGAGCACACTAGGGAAACAATATAAACATCGCTCGTTTCCCCCTTTGCAGAACAGAGAAATGTTTGCTTTTGCAAAGTAAGGAGCTTTTGAAGCTACATCAGGAGGGTTAGTCTGAGAGTAGGGAAACATGGGCCAAGAGAGACTCACTGGAGGTTCTGTTAACAAGTAAAGGGTGAATGAAGGAAGAAGGACTGGGAGAGATGGAGTTGAGCGAACTTGGGTGGGGTTCTGGATCTGAGGGTTGGATGGAGCTTTGGTAGCATAGTGGTTATGAGTTGGGCTGCTAACCTCAAGGTCAGCAGTTCGAAACTACCAGCTGTTCTGAGGGAGAAAGATGAAGCTTTCTGTCTCTGTAAACATTTACAGCCTCTGATACCGGTCACTATGTTGGAACCAACTCCACGGTACACCACTACCACAGCTGTAGGATCAGCACACAAGGTTGGGGTTCAAACCCACCTGTTGCTCCTTGGAAACCCTATACAGGGTCACAATGAGTCAGAACGGACTCAACAGCAGTACAGAAAACCATTGAAGTGCACACTTTAAGTGGGTGAATTTTATATGTATTATCTCTCAGAAAAACAGCACTCACCAAACCACATCATTAGGTTGAATCCAACTGCTACTGACCACACAGGAGAGAACAGAATCGCTCCTTAAGGTTTCTGACACAAAATCTTGTTAATTTTTTTAATCATCGGTTTTCAACCAATAATAAACTTCGTTTCATTAGTGTGATTGCATCAGTATAGGAAATATTTACCTCCATACACTTTAGCTCTTGTACTCCTGGGGAAACTGTAATCCTTTCCCGGAACAACTTCATCTTTCTTTCTTTCTTGTTGTTGTTAAGTACCTGGAGTTGGTTCTGACTCATAGTGACCCTGAACAGGGTTTCCGAGGCTGCAAATCTTTACGGGAGCAGAAAGCCTCATCTTTCACCTGCGGAACAGCTGGTAGTTTCGAACTGCCGACCTTGAGGTTAGCAGACCGATTCGTAACCACTACGCTAGTAAAGATTCACAGCCTCGGAAGCCCTATGCAGGGTTGCTATGAATTGGAACCGACTCCATGGCCCACCACAACCACCATCAAGAGCAATAACAAATAAACTGCTGAATCCTGTTGCAGCGCTGTAGGGTAAGCACTGGACTGCAAGGTCCGTTTGAACAGAAAGGTCAGTGGTTCAAACGCCCCAGCCGTTCTTCGGAAACGCTATACAGGGTCGCTATGAGTTGGAACCTACTTAATGGAACTTAACAACAATGTACTGCTATTTCTCAAATTCACGTTCTATTCCCAGACTCTGGTCCTTTCGGTCTCAGTTTGGCCACCTCTTGTCCAGCCTGCTTCCTACTTAAACATAGACACTCAGCCCTCCAGACTTCTGTCTCCTAGAAGCCAGAGAGATGTCCTGGAGGCTTTCAAGACCCTGAGTTCATTTTAGATCTCCTGGAAACCCTCTTCCCCAACCCCCATGATTTGATGTCTGAATACTGGTTGTACTGGTTACATAACAATCACAGTCCCCAAAGCTCTGACATCACCCCCTGAAGATTCTCACCAGGGGGACTATGTGTGGCCAGGAATGATGGCAGGGAAACAAGCCTAATGGAACAGCCAGGAACTGGTAAGGGGGCAGGGCACAGCCAGAGTTAGGTGGGAGTCAAAGATGGTAGTGGTGGTGACCCTGAGAGGAAAGAGGAAGCATTTGGGCTTTTTAATTCCCCTACCTTCCCACAAGATTTCATTGTTGCCCCACATTTCCCCTCTTGTCCACATGGGGAATTTCCGATTTCACTTCCTCAAAAAGCAAGTGGTCAGAGGGCCTCCACTTCCTTTTTCCCCTCCCAAAGTGGCAACCTCTCCAAGGAGCCTCCTCCCTGCCTCCACCCCACCATTCTCTCTGTTCAGGTCTCCATCTCCAACCCTTCTGGCCTGAAGGGAGGCAAGGCCTCTGGCTGTTAATCTGTTTCCCTCATTTTTCTTTCCCTAATTGCCACCCTGCTTTGGGCTCTCCACTCCCAGTATTACCCCTTTTTGGTTTCTCTGCCTCTTAAAGATTAGGGGATGAGCGGGAGTAGTGTGTGTCACGGAAACAGGGGCAAGATGAGGAAGCGAGAAAGGGCAGTGCAGGAAAGGAGGAGTCGTGGCCCCCGGGTCTTCTAACACTTTTGAGGATTCTTCTCGTTGAAGAGGAGTAAACTGGGATGGGTGTGGGGTCAGAGAAATTGAGTGTTTCTTGAAACCATGAAAGCACAGCGAAGCAGAACGCCTCGCGCCCGACTCCCACTTCCCGCCTTACTAACCGCAGCGCTTCCGCGAGCCGCCCAACTAGGGGCGGAGCGAAACAGGTGCGGTTGCCACGGTACCAGACAAGGTATCCAACGTCGGAGAGCGGAGTAAGCCCGGCTCGCGAGATTTGGCACCGGCCAATGAGAGGCGGAGGAGGGGAGGACGTGGCGCTATCTTGTGGGCGGGGACAGGGAGGGCTCCTCCCCTCCTCTTCTGAGGCCCCCCTCGGCGCCGCGCGGCGGGGACGCGCGCCCCGGAACGTGGGAGGGGTGGGGGCCTAGCCTTATAAAGGGCGCACGGCGGGGCGCGCGCTCCACTCTGCAGAAAGTACCTCCGCCGGCCTTGCCGTGCGCCTGCGCAGTGTGGGCCGCTCCCGCCCCCGGCCCCGCCGTCGCTCCTTCGCCGGCCGGCCCGGCCTTACCTCGGCCTCGGCCCTCACCCCTCTCTCAGCCGCCGGTCTGCCCGCAGCAGCCAGCACCGCGTCCAGAAGCATGTTTAGCTGGGTCAGCAAGGATGCCCGCCGCAAGAAGGAGCCGGAGCTCTTCCAGACGGTGGCCGAGGGGTTGCGGCAGCTGTACGCGCAGAAGCTGCTGCCCCTGGAGGAGTACTACCGCTTCCACGACTTCCACTCGCCCGCCCTGGAGGATGCCGACTTCGACAACAAGCCCATGGTGCTCCTGGTGGGCCAGTACAGCACAGGCAAGACCACCTTCATCCGGCACCTGATCGAGCAGGACTTCCCGGGGATGCGCATCGGGCCGGAGCCCACCACCGACTCCTTCATCGCGGTCATGCACGGCCCCACCGAGGGCGTGGTGCCCGGCAACGCGCTGGTCGTCGACCCGCGGCGACCCTTCCGCAAACTCAACGCCTTCGGCAACGCCTTCCTCAACAGGTACTCCCTCTTGTTCCCGAGTGGGGAGCTGAGGTCCGGACCCCGACCTGACCTGCCCGTGGCCACCGCCCCCACCGTCCTTTGTCTCCGAGGCTCGGGCGAGACCCTCAGCAACCACTACCTGGGAATGGGGTCCCCGTGGCGTCCCAAATGAATCCCACCCCGGGGCTCTGGCCAAGGGCGTCGCCGGATTCCCCCAGCTTCTACCGCCTCCAGAATTGTCTAGGTCATCAGTTTAACGCCCATACCCTCCCGCAGACCCCAACCCTACTTCCCAGGGGCCGCGTTGGGAAGATGACAGATTCCGGTCCGCCCATTCTTGGTCTCCACCTCCTGCCCCAGTCTTGTCCTTCCCTGGGGCGGGATGCTCTCGATTCATTCAAGCCTCTCCCCGCCTCCCTCTTGGCTTCTTTCAGGGGGTCTGTCTGTTACGCTTCAAGGGAAAACCCTTTGTGACTGTTAGCCATTTCCTAAGCTAGTGTGGTTTGCATTTCTCCTCTGCCTCCTCTGGGGCCATGGAGCCTCAACTGTGACCTAAGAACTTGGGCAGCCTGGCTGCTGACACTTCACCCAGGATTGAGTCCCAGGTCCGAAGCCCCTCTGTAGACTCTCTAGGAGGCTCGCTAGCTTCAGTTTCTCCAGAGTGAGTGAAGCTGGCTGTGGACGCTGAGATGGGCACTGAGAATGCAAGGCCGCGGGCTCCCCGTTCACCTTTCTCTAAAGGAACTCAAAAGATGCTGATCAGTGGTCCCAGGCCACTGACCCCCACCCCCCACCTACCGACTCCATAGCAAGGGACATCACAGCTCCTGCCCTCTTTCAGGGAGCCAGGAACTTTGATAGCATAGTGGTTACGGGCTGGACTGCTCACCTCAAGGTCAGCAGTTTGAAACTACCAGCTGTCCTGAGGGAGAAAGATGAGGCTCTCCATAAAGATTTACAGCATCAGAAACCCTGTACAAGGTTGCTATGAGTCAGACCCAACTCCCCACTCCACTGCATGTAACCATTCAGGGGGTGACTCCACGTGCCTTTCAAAGTCGGACTCTAGGGAGGAGCCTAGAAAAGAATCCTTGAATCCTGCTGGCCAGGTTTCCGCCCTGTACAATCACATTCCTTTCCAGATAGTGGCCAACCCCATAGGGTGGGCCAGTCTGTCTCTGAGCCGAGCCAGGGCTGACCTTTCTCAGTAGACTGGTGATTTCTCCTGGCCTCTCTGCCCCTTCTTTGTGTGTCCTGTTTCATGGTGACCGGGATATGTGTGCAGGAGACCAGAGTTGAGCAAAGCCTTTAGCTGAGGCTCCAGGGAGGTAGGGTTTAGGACCATGGTCCCCGCTAGAAGGCAGTTGGCTCACACAGCTAGCTGGTGGGAGCAATACTAACTGGTGGAAAGTTTGACTGTTTTATTACTAGCAAGTTTGTGGAGCACTTTTTGCTGCTATGGTCATTCCAGGGTTCCTACTTTTACCCAGAACTTCGGGACTAGACCGAAGGTTTGCTCCACTTGCCTCTGCTCTCTTCAGGGCTTCACTTTGGAATGTTTCAGAGCAGACTTTTATTGAAGGGAGAGCCACAAAGAGCACCTGACCTCTTTCTGAATCTGATGACCAAAGTAACCTTGGACCAAAGTAATCTAGGCAGCAGCCCTCCTTCCCTGACTGGTTGAGGAATCTGAGGCTTAGAGGCCCCAGATGACTTCTCGAGGTCACTGCTGCCCCAGCCACCTGCTTCTACACAAAAAGGAACAGACAGGAACACTTGGTCCTCAGCTACCACACAGACCCAGGACCCAGGTGCCACACTTTTATTTTCCTTCCTGCCACCACCACACCTCCAGAGGGTTCCTGACTGCTAGTGGCCCAGCCCTGTCAGGGTGAGGTTTTGCTCCTGCTTGTCCTTTGTCAGGATGTGTGGTGCACGGTGCCTTGGGGAAGAGAGGGCATGACAAAGGGGGCTTGTCTCTGGCTGATACAGCCTCTCCCAGACGCTTAAAGAGGCCCATTGAATCCTGAACTTGACTTTAAACCCAAGCGGCAGCTTGAAGACGAAAAGCAGCTGGGGCTGACCTTGGCAGGGTGCAATCCTAAGAGTGTCTTGTGAAAACCCCTCGTTGCATAAGTGGTACCGCCCACTCTTGAGAGATGAGATCTGGGCACCCTGGCTGGAGAGAAGATGTGACGGGACCCCTCTGCCTGGCTCATTCTTGACCATTTCTTGCCAACCCTCACTGACCTTTACCAAGGCCCTTGGTGCTGACTCGTTCCGACAGGAATTTGCTCACCAGGCTCCTGACAAACCTTTTTGACGGGTGTGTCTTCTCTGAGCCAGTCCACTGGCACGTGTTTTTATTATACTATCTTTCCTGGTGCGCGGTTATTTATGGCCTGCAATGGTCCCACTGTTGTGCTAATGAGGGTTAGGTCCAAGGTTTGCTAGTCCCATGCGTAGGTCAGCTGGTTCTGCTTTCTTGGCTTTTGCGAATGGCACCTCTCACCCTGGCCAGCTGCTCCCAGCCTGTGGGCCACTGGTCACTTGGGGGATGGGCCAGAAGGCTGCACCAATCAGTTGAGATTCCCCACCCTCTCTGTTGGACAGGCCGTGTTAAGCCTGCATCCTGCCGACAATGGTTCAGTATTTTCTTTGCTAACAGTACCTTTTTCAGAGGATTGTACAAGGAACCTCTTTTGTGTCTAGTAAAGAATCCCAGCTATTAGTCGGGACAGCCCCTCCCTGTTCTAAGTTTAGTGTGGAACGCAAGCACACACAACTAGCCCTGGCCCCTGAGTCTCAGGCCCCTGGGCTTTGTTTTTGCTGAGCCTAGTTTGATTTTCAGAGAACGGTGCATCTGTGCTCCCCCACCCCACTAGCAGCCAGTCTGAGCTCTCTTGGCTGTTACTGTTAGCACCCATTGCCTGAACCCCAAAACAGACGGAAGGGACCATTTCTGTCTGGTGTGTGAACATTTTGCCAAGCATTGAGCAATCCAAGGTTCCCGTGTGTCACCCTCGTGTTTCCCTTCAGAGCTGAATGGTGACCGTCACTAGTGGAATGTTCACTAACAAGTCAGCAACTTGCAAGTTGAACTCTGAAACTCTGGGGGAAACGGTCCTGGAGGGCAGTGCTGAGGTGGGTCCGTTTCAGCCTGTTGGTTGGGTTCCCAGTTGAGAAAGACCGTACGTATGCTGGCTACCCTGGAAATAAGATGGTGGCAGCGATCTTGAAGTCGTGTGCTTCCAAAAAGGAAGCCAAGGTGGCAGGTGATGAAGGTGTGCAGAAAGCCCTGTCATCACATCTCATGTCTCGAGGCCTTGGTCTGAGCCCTCGCCCCCATTCTTGTCGCCTGCAGGTTCATGTGTGCCCAATTGCCCAACCCCGTCCTGGACAGTATAAGCATCATCGACACGCCTGGAATCCTCTCCGGCGAGAAGCAGCGCATCAGTAGAGGTAACCGCCAGGCCATCTGGTCGAGACAGATCACTTCTGTTTGGTGTCTGGAACAGAGAGGGACCTGATGCTGCATTTGAAGTTTCTTCTCACTCCGGGATCTTGTTTTCAAGTGTCCAAGTGAAAAGCCCACAGACAGGAGCCAGGCATGGCTCTTTTCCTTGGTTCCCTGTGGGATGCTCAGAAGAGCAGTCAAGGGGAGACCACAGCTAATTTTGGGTGGCCCTCGTGCCCTCCAGCCCTCCGGACATGCTGGAAAGGGGACCCGATTAGTTGATGGGGGCCTTGCCTCCACGGTATACCCCATGGTTGTGCCCAGGTTCTGTGAGTGTGAATGTGGGCCCATGGCTCCAAGGCTGTGTACATTCCTAGGAAGCCCATCAGGCTCCTGTGAGCCAAAGGGAGCCAAAGCTGTTAGACATTGAGGGGGTGGTGGGGATCCGCTGAAAGTGTGACCAGCGGCAGCCTTTGCATGCTGTGCCTGGTGTAGGGACCTTCATGGTATGTGGTGCATGGAATCAAAACTGTTCTGAACATCTGCTTGGGGATGAGTCTGCACTGGGCTGTGTTTCTGCTGCGGCCCCTTTGGTGGTGGAAGGAGGGGGCAGCATGATGTCAGGTGGGTGGCACCTGACTGTTTAGAAGTGGAGCCTGCTCTGCAGCTGCAAACTCTGGGGTTCAGGGCAAGTGCCAGGCTTGTTTCTGATTAACTTGCAAATCTCTAAACCTGTGTCCCTCTGGGCCAGTCAGCAGTGGGGAGCTTTGCTGTGGAAGCCACAGCCTGAGATTTGGAGGTGGGGGTGTCCTTGTCTCTCTGGTGACTTTGTGGGGGGCCCCTGTTCAGGGTGCTTTGTTTTCCAGGCTGTACACATACCAAACCTGCTCTGTGTGTCTAAATTGGGTTTAAAAGTCACTAGTTCAGAGCCTAGCTTCTGTCCACCTTGGGGATAAATGTCACTCCTGGGAGCTGAAGGGCGATGATTTGGGCCCCCTTGTGAAAAAGCCAGGGTTGTTTTTGCTCTTTTTTTACGACACTCTAATATCATACCCGATCAGCCCTGGTAAAGTAGTGGAGGAAGTTCAGCAGTTTAAATCTACCAGTCGCTCTGCAGGAGAACGATGCGGCTTTCTGCTCCTTTAAAGATTTACAGCCTTGGAGACCCTCCCTGTACAGGTTTGCTATGAGTCGGAACTGACTCAGTGAAAAACAAAAAACAATCAAGTATCATGAAGTCCTGGTGTGGCGCTGTAGGGTAAAGTACTAGACCACAAGGTCAGGTTGAACCACCAGGTTGACGGTTCAAACCCACCAGGCACTCCTTGGGAAACCCTGTACAGGGTCACTATGAGTCAGAACCAACTCTATAGCATTTAACAATTGGCTTTTAAGATAAGCAACGGCTGTCATTTGGTCAAACAAGGCTAGAAAATTGGGCTGAGTTACTCTTAAAAGGTCAGAGAAGGAGCCATAAAAGAGTGTTTCTTCCCAGCCTCCCTCCAGGGCCGAGGCTCTGCTGAGTTATCTCGGCACACCTGGAGGAGGTGGTGGACGTGGGTTCCCCTGCCCCGGCCATCAGGTAGGGGCCAAGTCACCTCACAGCTTTGTACAATGCTCCTGTCCCAATTGGCCAGCAGTGCTAAACAGATTACCCAATAAGCAAGGTAAGCACAACCTTGCTAACTTTGAAAAGAGGCTTTGCTCCTTCACGAAGAAGGTTCTGTGGGGTTGAGAGGGAGACATAATGCCAGCTACACCTAGAAGCAGAACTTGGATGTGGTGAAATTGTTTACTGTAGATTAGTAAGCAAACACAAACACGCCTGTGCTCATATTGCTTTGCTTACTGGATAATCTGACATTGTGAGAACACATCTTTGGATAAGAAACAACAGCCCCTAGAAAGAGGCAAATCTTCCCAGAATGCCATTGCCCCAGCCCTCAGAGCAGGCAGTAAAGGTCTGTCAGATCAAAGGTCTAGAGTTCTGTGACCTATGTTGTCTCAGAAGAAGGAACTCCGAAACAGCTGGTTTCCGTGCACAGCGCTGGTGGAGCCCCCACGAGGGCTGTCTTTGCAAGTCAAAGCCAGAGCTTAGCAGACTGAGAGGTTTGGAACACAGGGCTTGATGTACCTGGTTCTGCCCTTCTGGGCACCTTCCCTCCCCAGCTTTGGGGCTGGGCAGAGCAGCCTGACTGCTCAGGCCCCTGAGGTGAAAGGCATCCCCCCACCCATCATTTGTGAAAGAGAAAGCCGAGTAAGGCGGGCATCTCACTGACGGGCAGAGGAGTTTCCTGCCAGGGAATAAGGAGAGCAAAGTACTTGTTCTGGTGGCACTGTAGGATAAGCGCTGGACTGTTAATGATGAGGTTGGCAGTTCAAACTCACCAGCCGCTCCACAGGAGAAAGTTGAGGTTTTCTGCCCCTGTAACGATTGATAGCCTCGGAAACGCAGTGAGTCGAATTTGACTCGATGGTAAAAACTCAATAAATATATTTTACTAATTTTCACTGACAGTTGCCAGGCTCTGGTTGCCTGTGGGATGCCTTGGTGTCAGAGTTCACTGGGCAGTAGCTGACCTCACTCCATACCTCTTAGATGTGCTGGGTGTGGAATCCCCAGGGTGGCGACTGCAAGGTGGGCTGGAGAGACCCCGCCCATTGGTCATGGGAAGGCCCCCCGGTGGACCTGGCCACTACCCTACACAGAGGAAGTCAGGCTCCCCGCCTCTTGACGATGTGGAAAGCAGATGTTTCCCTCTCAGCCACAGGGCCAACTGAGGGCGCAGGCCCGGGGTGAGGGCGATCGGCTTGCTGCACTCGGCAGCCTGCTGGGGGTATGTGGCTACCAGAGCTGCTAACGCCCACTTCCAGCCCCGCTCCCATGTGATGGGCCCCTCCTGATTTGTTTTCCATTTGCCCCAGGGTCCTGAACATGTGCAGGAAATTCGGTCTGGAAAGATAAAAAGGGCTGGTCCTACTTTTGTCATGATTTGGAGACCCGAGGGGACCTTTCTCCTCCGTTCTGAAGGAGTGCTGTGAATCACAGTGGATTCAATGGCAAGAAGTTGGGGGTTTTTGGTTTTGGGTGGCGGCTCAGCAGGGTCAGGGTATTCCCTGAGCTTTCCTTGAGGCCTGGGGCCGATCCGTCGGGCCAGGGGCCTGGGGACGTGCCTGTTGTACACATCTCTGAGCACCTTGAAAAGGACTGTTCTCCTGTGTCAGCAGAGAAAGACGACCTCGGGGACAGCATTCCTTCTTCAGGGCTGCCCTATGACCGATAAAGGACATTCCAAAGAGTATCTCGATCTGGGTGGGGCAGGTGGCCTTCGCCCCCAGAACTGCAGCTCAGCTGTACTGTCCAGGCAGTGCCTGTGTGGAGGGGTTTTCTGTGGCAGGTCCCCAGGGGGGAGGAGGCGGGGTTAGCCCCTTTATGCTGCACCATTGTGTTTCAGTAGCTGTGAGTTGAGCCTTGACTCCCGCACCTCAGTTTCCCCGTGGTCAGTGTGCCAGCAGGCCTGTGGGGTTTCCATTTGGATTAGAATGGAGCCCTGGTTGGCTTTGCACCGCGTGTACCAGCTCCATGTAATCACCACAGCTATCAGGAAACTACTGCTTTTCAGTGAAGAAACGGCCTTAGGAAAGTCAGTCATTGGCCCAGGATGGCCCACAGACTGCCCAGTGTCTGCTCCAGGGTTTGAACTCCGGTCGGAGTTGTGTGCACCGTTGGCCTGGCCAAGAGCCCGGGCCATGGTCAGGGGATTAGGCTCTGTCTAGACCATGGCTGGTGGAGTCATTGGGGGGCTTTCATTCCCAGAGTAGATCTCGGGGCAAGCCTCATCTTCCTTCCCATCCTCCCTGCCTTCAACCAGGGCTCTCCCACCTGCCCCCCTGCTGCTGCTCCCTGATACTCAGGTTCCTCCCGCAGTGGAGCTGTAGTATGAGCAGTCCTCACTTCCTGTCCACCCTCGTGCCTAACCTCCTCCGGAGATGCCACACCCCGAAAAGCCCCTCATTAGGGGATTTCTGCTGACCCCGAAAGCCAAGAGAAAAGCTGAGTGCAATGTCTCTCTAAGGTCACAGCACCCACCACGGAGATCACAGCAAATGTTCCGCTTCCAGCCCCCCACTGGGAGCCACACCCTAAATGGGACCGGTGGCAGCCCTGAGCTGCTCGATGCTGTTGGCTAGAATTTGTGTGTGTTAGGCTCTCACCTCGGTGCCTGGCACACAGGTCAGTGGTGATACAGAGCAGAGCCTCTCCATAGGGTTCCTTGAATGTCATCTTTATGACCAGACCTTTTCTTCCTCCGCCCACTGGGTAGGTTTGAACTGCAACCTTCAGTTAGCAGCAGATCCCAAATCCCCCCTGTTAACTAGCTAATACTGTTATTGCCAAGTACACTCAAGTTGGTTCCAACTCATAGTGACCCTGTATAGAGTTTCTGAGGAGCAGCTGGTGGGTTTGAACTGCTGACTTGTGGTTAGCAGTTCAGTGCTGATCCTACAGCACCATTCCAGGACTCCAGCTAATTACTAAAGGCACTGAAACGGCCAGGATTTCCCAGAGTCCCTGGACCAGAGAAACCTTTCTCTGAGTAAGAGCCGCTCCCATCCTGAGGAGGATGCTGAGGGCACGCTGACTCAGCTGGGGTTTCCCTTCCAATTCCAGAATTTTCTCGCTGGGGCTACCCAGCTTTAGCATTCCCACCCTCCTCAGAATCTCCCTCTACAGTCCCCCCTCTGCTGTTCTCTGTCCTTTCTGGTCCAGCCGGGCAGCACTTGGCTGGGAGTCCTTTAGGCGCTGTGTGGGGTAGACTGCGGTGAGCTGCAGGCAAGGATGTGGAGTGGTACCAAGTGGTGCCTGGTGCCCGGCACCTGTTCCACCGGCTGCGAGCACGTTGGCGGGCTGGGGTGACAGCTGGGGTGGCAGCTGGCGAGATGCTGGTAGATGCTGGCGTTCTATTTGGGGTGCGAGGCCCTGAGCTCCCGATACAGAGTGTGTGAATAAATAACCACAAACATTTATGAAGCGCTTCCTTAGGGTGGGGGGCACTGCCTCACCCCTCACCCAGCCCTAGCCAATGGAGAAACTGAGGATCCAACAGCCAGGGCGGAGAAAAGGTGGTCCAGGCTTCCAGTGTAGACCTGACTCCGGGTCTCTCCTTTCCCTCCCCTCTTGCTGCGTATTCATAGGTCAGATTTATTGGCGGTGCCGTGGTTAAAGCTCTCAATAAAAAACCGAAAGATTGGTGGTTTGAACCCACCAGACATTGAGGGGGAAAGGTACCACAGTCTGCTTGCATAGAGCTTTACAACCTTAGGAAACGCTCGGGGGCTGCTGAGTCTGCCCTAGAGGCTCCCTGTGAAGCGCAATCAACTCATCAGCAGTGGGTTTGGTTTTTGGTTTTACGATTTCCGGTGGAGCCGCTGGTGGTGCTGTAAACTGTTAACGTGCTTGGCTGCTAACCAATTAGAGGTTCAGTCCACCCAGAGGTGCCTCAGAAGAAGGACCTGGTATTGTACGTCCCTAAAATCAGCACAGTTCTAGTCTGACACATATGGAGTTGCCATGAGTCGGAATGGATTCAACAGCAACTGGTGTGTGGTACATTTGTTGTTATTGCTTAATGCCATCAAGTTGGTTCCAACTCACAGCGACCCTGAATAGGATGTTTGAGGTGCAGCTGGTGGGTTTGAACCACCAACCTTGTAGTTAGCAGTCCAGTGCTGATCCTACGCACCACCCCAGGATTCCTTTAGTACATTACATACAGTAAAACGCATCTCTATTTGGTGTTTAGCTGTTTGAGTTTTGGCAAGTGTCCAGTCATTTAGCTACCACCGCCGTCAGGACGTAGGAGTCCTGGTGTGGCGCTGTGGGTTAATGTGCCAGACTGCAAAGCCGTTTGAATTTCAAGGTCGACAGTTCAAGCTCACCAGCTACTCCTCGGAAACCCTATACAGGGTCGCTATGGGTTGGAACCGACTTGATGGCACTTCACAACAACAACAACAATTGTCAGGACGTGGGGTAATGCCGTCTCCATTGTGGTCAGTCCTGGTCATATATGTCCCTAAATTTGTGACTGTTGTAGGATATTTTACACATTGATTCATGCCGTACAACTTTGTCGGTTTGTCTTGGCATCTAGCACTGTTGAGGTTCATTCATGGATTAGGTCAGGAGCTTGTTCCTGTCTGTTGCTGAGTGTTATCTCACTGTATGGATGTCCCTGGGTGGTTTTTCCATTTACCTGTTGAAGATCATTTAGGGTGTTTCCTCCACGGCACACTTAGCACCACCACCACCACCACCAGTTTGGGACCATTATAAAATAAAGCAACAGAAGACATTCAGTCCGTGGCTTTCAGACAGGGCTGCATTTTTATTTCTCCCTCGGAACTAAGAGTGTGAGGCCCTTCTCTACTGCGCTGATCTGGAAGAGTCTCTTAAACTCAGGAACCAAACCCCACGAGATGGACGCTTCTTTGTCGCTTGGTCTCAGTTGCCCCTCTCCTTACCTTTCTCTGGGCCTTCTGTGCCCTGGAAACACGTGTGATGGAGAGAGATGGCAAGAAATACAAAAGCCCACATAATTTGAATGGCAGGAAGCAAAAGTGGATTGGAGACAAGTCATGTATTGTTCAGTGTTCTAGAAACTTTCGGAATGTGTGAGGCAGCTTTTCCTCAAGCCACTGGAAGTACCTGTGTTTTGGAGGGTGCAACGGGGTAGGGCCAGGACCGGCCCAAACAACTCGGGTTTGACCCTGGCTGGGAGGCCAGCCAACACCTGGAGAGAGTTAGGCGCGGCTGAGAGCCGAGGGGCCTGGAGGAGGAGGCCTGTGGGAACTGAGCCAGGACCAGAGGTAGGCTTTAGCCTCCATCCAAAAAGCAGTGCAAATACTGCCCTGGGGCAGAACACGGCTAACTTGGCCTGGCCACCTGGTGTAACTGTTTCTCCCTGTTCCTCCAGCCCAGCATAGTCCCAAGCTTGTCCTGACTGCTTGCCCTGGCTTTTACATGGTTAGAATGCTTCATTCACCCCAGGGGCCAACCATTTCTTCCCTTGGTGAGATGCAGGTGTCAGTTCTTTCTGGCCCCCCAGGCCTGAACTGGCCCTGGACTCCTGCCACAGTTTCCATCTCACCCAGCCCACCCCAGCTTCCGTCCACTTGTGGAATTGCTGGGGTGCAGTGGGTTCTCTGTGGGTTCCTGAGTCAACTCCCTGGGGTGCAGTGGGTTCTCTGTGGATTCCTGAGTCAACTCCCTAGTATGTGCCAGAGCCTGAAGGCTTTCTGGGGCCTGGCGAGAGCAGTGCTGTGGGGTAGATAGAAGGCTCTTGTGGGGCAGAGACTGTGGCAGTTGGGAAGGGACATTGGCAGGCCCCTTTCTGTCCTTGTCATCGGTCACTGAGCTCCAGGCCAAGCATCAGTTGCTGTTGCCCACTCTGGGGTCTGGCCCTCAGTGACTGTTGAAACATGGCCTCTCTCAGGGGGCCAGAACTGGGGTTACACACCGCCCGAGATAACACAGCACAGGCCTGAGAATTGTGACCCTTTGCGTGACCTGTGAGTGTACCTTACCGTCATTCTGTTTCCTTCACACCCAAAGTATGTTTTCCAGGGAAAAAAAGAAAAGAACAAAACAAAAACAGGAAATTTCATTCACCTGCAAAAAAAAAACGGACTTGGCCCTGCTGACACCAAGAAACAGGCAGGGAGTTGGGTGCTTCTTGGGCCCTGGGCATTTGGTGCTATATAAATCAGGGTTACTAGGGCCTGCCCCACCTCCTTACTCTGTTCCCATTGCCCCCGTAGGGCTCCTTGGGTGGAGTTTGGGAAGCTGACCTAATCTCCCCAAGCAATGTCCCAGTTCCCAGGCCAAAGCTAACATCTGCTGGGCCCAACGCCTCAGAACAGCCCTGCTCCCAACCACTTAGCTTTGGCCTCGCTGTGATCCCAGCTGTGTGGATTCATCGTTGTCTCAGCTTGTGGCAGTCCGACTGCCAAGGTGGGCCTCCTTTATGAGAATTGAAGAGGGATTATTCCTTGAGACACGATTTCTCAGAGCCAGCCATAAAAGGCCGAAGCTGGGCCCTCAGCGAGCCACAGAGACTCGGCCTCCTGCCCAGAGGGCCTCCTGGGGCTCATCCTGGGCACAGACTCACGTACTCTCCCCTCCTCACCCTGGTTCTCTCAGTCTCCCCCCGACCCTTCTCCCTCCATTTTTATACTCCTGATTTCACTCTCTGGGATTCCCTCACACAGCGGGAGCCCACAGTACCATATCCAGGTGCCCTCAGTGGCCTTGGACTTCGGAGTCGCCAGCCTGTCATGGTTGCTGGCAGCAGCCCCAACCCCCAGGAGTAGCTTGGCCTGTGCCCCGGGGCTTCCTGGGCATGGAGACCTCCACACAGCCCTGCCCAGTTGATCTGGCTTCTCTGCCTGGTCCGAAGTCCAGATTCCAGTCCCCCAGCTATCTGTACCTCACCTCACCCTGCTGAGACTGCCTGGGTCAAGGGGCTTTTTTGACCCACGTGTCCTATTGCAAGAACAAGAAGGAACCCTTGGGGCGGTGTGGAGTTAAGCATTTCGCTGTTAACCAGAAAGTTGGTGGTTCAAAGCCATCCAGAGGTGCCTTAGAAGAACGAACTGACCATTTACTTCTAAGAGGTCATCGTCTAGAATACCCCATGGGGCCCAGTTCTGTTCTGACACGTGGGGTGACCATGAGTCAGCGTTGGATTGAGGGCAGCTGGCTTGGTTTTACAAGCTGCTGCTCTAGAGAAGTTGCCCGTGGCTAGTCAACTTAAGCCTCTGATTTGGAATTTTCTGGAAATTTTGGTGTCTTACCACAAGGGTAAGCACTGTGTGTGGTTTTTCAGAGCCAGGCTGTTGGTGTGTAGTTCTCAGTTACTGACCAGTGATGAGCTGGTGGCCCTGGCTCCCTCCTGTCTAGCCTAGGCCTGTAACTGCCTACACCATCCCAAGATGGTGCCAGGAGCCCAGTACCACCGCTTCTCATCCTGCAGGAATTTCCAGAAAGTAGCAATCTGACCATCAGAGTACCCGAAGAGTATCCCCCATATCTGTGTACCCACCACGGCAGCGCATTCATCTTGGGGTGCCTGGCACACATTGGTGCTAAACACATACTTAAGACACAGGAAGCCACATGACCACACTTGGAGGAGGCTTGAGGAGTCTTCAAAAGGTTGCTGGAAAACGGAATGGAATGATAATGGGATTTTTCCCACCAAGTTTTGGAGGTCCGCGTGTATTTTACAGGTGAAAAAGTATAGCTCAGAAGTTTATTCCGGAACTTCCGGTCACATATAAGTGCCTCGGGCCAAGCGTTGAGCTTAGCGCCTGCGTGTGTGGAGAGGTTTGGACTCAGGATTGTAGACAGCGCTGCTTCAGTGCAACTGAGCCTGTGGAATGTGTCTGCTGTCATGTTTGTCTAATCAAACATTACTCACTAAAGACAGCTCGTATTAGCTGTTTATCTTATAGACCTGTGTGTGAGGCTTTGATCCAACCGGAGTGGACTCCAAGGGGAACTTGGCTCTCGGGAGTCTGGGCCGTTGACACATTCAGCCAGAGAGATTGGCATGATGAGGACAGCAGCGTGTCATTGGGACGAGGTCCCCAGCCTATCTGTATCCCTCGGTACCTGGGAATTTATGGGACCCGAGGGCTTGTTCAGTCCCTGCTTCTGCTTTTCCGTGACACTGACCTTTTCCATATTCTTCCACTCCCCGTACCTACTATTTCATCCCCTGCAGTCTCGAGTCCACCTGGTCAGGGCCTGTGAATGTGCTCCCCATGGGAAGAGGAGATTGGTGTTTGGTGCTCCAGGATTGACGTCCTTGACTTATTGTCCAGAGCTTGAAGAGGCGCAGCTGTAAAATCGGTTCTAGATTAAACAGTTTCTGCTGCTGTTCGGCGCTGTCCAGTCAGTTCTGACTCAGAGCGACCCTCTGCACAACAGAACGAGACGCTGCTCAGCCCTGCACCAGCCTCACAAGGGCTGTGTTTGAGCCTGTCGACGCTGTCTCTGTGTCGAGTCCATCTCGTTGGCGGTTCCTCTTTTTTTCGCTGACCCTCTACCAAGCATGATATCATTTTCCAGGGACTGGTCCCTCCTCACAATATGTCCAAAGTACAAGAGAACTTTTACCACCCTGACTTCTAAGGATCATTCTGGCTGTACTTCTTCCGAGACAGATTTCTTTGCTCTTCTAGCAGTCCATGGTACTTTTCAGTATTCTTTGCCAATACCTTAATTCAAATGCATCAGTCCTTCTCTGGTCTTACTTATTCATTGTCCAGCTTTTGCATACCTACAAGGCAATTGATAATGCCATGGCTTAGATCTGGAACCCCTTAGTCCTCAAACTGATCTCTTTGTTCTTGAACATTCTAAAGAGGTCTCATGCACTTGACTTCTTGACTGCTGTTTGAAAGGATGTCGATGGTGGCTCCAAGCACAATGAAGTCTTTAACAATTTCCGTCTTTCTCCATTGATCTTGATGTTATTTATCCGTCTGGTTGTGAAGAGTTTTGTTTTCTTTACATTGACGTGCAGCTCAATACTGAAGGCTGTAGTCTTTGATCTTCACCAGTAAGTTTGCTTCCAGCAAGCAAGGTTGTGTCATCTGCATATCACAAGTAGTTAGTGAGTCTTCTTCTAATTTGGATGCCACTCTCTTCTTCGTATAGTCCAGTTTCTCAGATTGTTTGCTCAGCATACAGTTTGATAAGTATGATGAGAGCGTACAATCCTGATGCTGTCCTCATTCTGAATCAGTGTCCCTTTCTGCCATGGTTTCAGCTCTGACTCTGGTGGTTGCTCCAGTTTTCAGTCCTCATGAAGGGAGACAAGGATACAGTCCTCACACAAGACCTTTTTCCTGTTGGTTTCTGCTGCAAGGGAGGCTGGGAAATCTAGTCTTAAGCTGGGGCCATGAATTTGGCTAAAACCAGACAGTTCTACTATTAAAGGAAGGCTTCTAATTATCAGTCTCTGCCCTTAAAGGTACAGTTCACTAAAGGACTTGAATTGGTTGGTGGGAAATAGCATTAAATCGCGTTTAGAGAACTGCTTGTGACCTCGGGAAGGAAGTGGTTTGTAGCACTCCATAGGCTTGTTGTACGACAGGGACCCGCAAACTTTTTGTCAGGGTCAAATGATGAGCATTTTCTGTCTCTGTCATAACAACTCGCCTGCCGTTATAGAGCAAAAGCAGCCAGAGACAGTATAAATGAGCGTGGCTGTGTTCCAATAAAACTTTATTTTTCCTAGAAACAGGCCCATTTGGCTGCCAGGCTATAGTTTGCTAACTTATAAGAGGAATTCATGCAAATGGGATTCATGCATAGCAGAGAGTGGCCTGTAGCCCTGGACAACTAGCAGGACACTATCCCTACTGTTGACTGTTACTACCGGGCACGGGCTCACAGCTGGTAGCTCTGGTGCTAGATCTTGTTGCTGGAGTCTCCTCTTCACTTGGACCCACCGTAGAGCGTGACTGTTGAGACTTTCTCTGCCGTAGGTGTTTGTTAAGCTCCCAGCAATCCTGCGTCTGGGTGCTGTGCTGTCCAGACTGGTACCTTCTAGAAATTCAAAACCGGGTCGAATCAGAAGCCTGCCCAAGTGCCCCCAAGTTCACCTCTGTCTCCCCCTGCAGGGTACGACTTTGCAGCAGTCCTGGAGTGGTTTGCCGAGCGTGTGGACCGCATCATCCTGCTCTTTGACGCCCACAAGCTAGACATCTCTGACGAGTTCTCGGAAGTCATCAAGGCCCTGAAGAACCACGAGGACAAGATCCGCGTGGTGCTCAACAAGGCCGATCAGATCGAGACCCAGCAACTGATGCGGGTCTATGGGGCCCTCATGTGGTCCCTGGGGAAAATCATCAACACCCCCGAGGTGGTGCGGGTGTACATCGGCTCCTTCTGGTCCCACCCGCTGCTCATTCCCGACAACCGCAAGCTCTTTGAGGCCGAGGAACAGGACCTCTTCAAGGACATCCAGTCTCTGCCCCGAAACGCTGCCCTCCGTAAACTCAACGACCTGATCAAGCGAGCACGGCTGGCCAAGGTAGGTGTCGCTTGGGCCGGGTCTGACATAGGTGTCCAAGCCCCGCCCCAGCTGACCACAGGGCCAGACATGTGTTAACTAAGAGTTCTGGTGGTATAGTGGGTAAAGCATCAGGCTGCTAACCAAAAGGTGGGCAGCCAGCCGACGATCCATAGGGGAAAGATGCAGTCAGCTTCCATAAAGACTGACAGCCTCAGAAACCCTACATCTACCTTGTCTTACAGGGTCCCTAACACTCCGAAACCCTATGGGGCAGTTCTGCCTTGTCTTAATATGGTCGCTAAGAGTCGGAATTAATTCAGCAGCAGTGGATTTGGTTTTTGATGCTTAACTTAAGCTTCTCTATCTGGACGCCCGCCCTCTCCACCCAGCCTTCTATGGCTTTTAAAGAGGCTCTGACTGCGCTGACCTCGGACAGGTGGGGGCTGGGCTGGGCCCTGAGCTCTCCCTTGCTTGGCCTGCACAGGCTGGCTGGGCTCTGAGTATACCACCCTGGGGCTGGACACTAGGGACACACACGGTCCCCACCCTCCTGGCACTCGTCAGCCTTAATGGGGAAAACAGGACAGTTAACCACACAATAAAGCTGCATGTTTTTGTATCATCAAGGGTGGACGCAGGGGCCTGGACTGGAGCGGTCTCCTTTGGGGGGGCAGATGATTAAACTTGGGCCAGGAGGAAGGATCAGAGGAGCTGATGCACAGCGGCCTTTGGGCACCCTGGGAAGCCGTACCCACGCTCTGTGGAAACAAGCCCAGCGCCCAGTGCCAGAATCCAGACTGTCCAGAAGTTTGGCATCTTTTTCAGCACCTGGCCAGTGACTCGAGGGAGACCCCAGGCTGGCTGGAGCTCAGACCTCTCATGGAGTCTGAGGCCCCAGGGACAAAGTGTGGTCCTTTCACAAGCTGACTGAATGAAGAGCCCCGTGACACAGTCTCCCAGGATGGGTCATGGAGAGAGATGGCCCCGACTATGGTTAGGGGTAAACCCTGTGGGAGTATTTGACCTGGAGCATGTGACCCACTGGGGATTTCCATTAGGTACCAAGGTGTCCTGCCAGACACTTTCAGTCCCGGGATGATTGTTACTCTTGTCCATGCCTAGTCAGGGTTCCGAGTGGACTTGACGCAGACTTGACTTGAGGACTGTCCTGTTAGTGAGGGCTGCCATAGGCGTTCAGGCTCATGCCATTCTCTGCAGAAATCACCAGAGTCAGAGGCATTTCCAGCCTGGAGCCTGTGTAGCCAGTGTGGCGGGCCGGGGGAGAAGGGGCTGTGGTTCCATGAAGGCTGCCCAGTGGCTCCCGGGATAATTGAGGCCCAAGGAAGGCCCATGGACTGGACCCAATGCTCATCCTAGCACCCCTCTACTGTCTTGGAGCCTGGTGGGCCGCATCTTCGTGCTCCCTGGTCTGTAATGAGAGCTGACCCTTTGCTACCCTGCTGGCTCTGCCCAGCTGTGGTCCATGGACTAGCAGCGGTGGAGCTGGTGAAGAACTAGGTTCTGAACTAGAATCTGCATGTCTAACCTGCGCCCCTGGGAATCTGAGAAGACCTGCATGTAATAGGCCATCCCGAGCTCGGACGGGGTGGCACTGGGGACAAGAGGTAGATCCCTTGCCCAGGCGGCTCCGAACCCCTTTGCCTCTGAGTACAGGGCCCTTGGCTAGCTCTTTCAGCTTATCTTCCAGGACAGACGGGAGCCTTGGGCCGCTGCTCTGCCCTGCCCCCTCGGTCAGTTGAATCACAGGCCCGGGAAACCCCGGGGTCCCCAGCCTGGCTCTGTACTTCTTGTCTCCAGACTTCCTCTTTCTGTAGTGACTAACCCTGTCAGTGCAGACACTTCCCAGCAGTCTAAGCGGGGTGGTGACTGCCCTGCCCACTGTGATACACCTGCCACCACAACCGTGGGAAATCCAAGATTGGCGCATGCTGACGGGCCCAGGGGCCAGCCGTGGCAATGCTGAGGGAGCTTGGGGTGGAATGACAGCAGAATGGAGCTGAGGCCCCTACGTCCTGGTGGCTCAGCTCTGGCAGGCGTAGAGGCACTTGGGGGAGTTGAGAGGTGCCAGTGGACTTGAGTGTGCCACCCGTAAGTGGCAAATGTCTAGCAAGGTACTGGAGCCTACGTAAGATTGGAAATCGTTGGGAACATCGTGTTGATAAAGCAGAGCGTTAACTGCCCAGCTGGAGTCTGTGAGCTCGGCAGAAGTGCTCTGCACTCAGTTGAGCGTGGGGGACAGGTGGGGCTCTGCTGGGCTGGGTAGGAAGCGTGCCCACCCTCCTGCCTAGGAGGGAAACCCAGAGAGGGCTGCTGGCGGACCAGGCCCCTTCCCCACTCATGAGCCATGCATCTTGTGCAACTCGCTTGTCTTACTCTTCGGGTTAGTACGAAGGAAGTAAGAATTCTACCGTGCCTCAAGGTCTTGGTGACGGTTCACTGGTGAGTATGTGAAGTGGTTAGAGCCCTAATGGTGCAGTGCTTAAGCATTTGACTGCTAACAGAGGTCGGTGACTCATACCTACCAGCTGCTCCACTTCTGTGAAGACTCCAGCCTTAGAAACCCCCTGGGATAGCTCTTCTCTGTCTTCTAGAGTTGCTGTGAGCCAGAATCAACTTGCCAGTTACTAGCTTAGTTTGGGGGTTTCTGTGAAGTACCTGGTGGTACTCAACACACTGCACTTGTTGCATTGACGTTTCCTGTACTGTTTGTAAATGCGCCGTCAGTTGTTCAGAGAAGGGTTCTGTCTTCTGCTTCAAGTGCGTTCTCTCCCATCGGTGGCACTCCACAGTCACACCTCGTGGTCTCCGCCCCTTTGGCCCATGAGGCCCTCTGAGCTGGAAACCCGCCTTAAAGCCACATCTTTGTTCCTCTGCAGAGCGGCACCCTTGTCTAGCCTTGCCCGTGAGGCCTTTGCCCCGGGCAACCTGACCTCCCCTCCCCTCTCCTCCCAGGTCCATGCCTATATCATCAGCTCCCTCAAGAAGGAGATGCCTAATGTCTTCGGGAAGGAGAGCAAGAAGAAGGAGCTAGTGAACAACCTGGGCGAGATCTACCAGAAGATTGAGCGGGAGCATCAGATCTCCCCTGGCGACTTCCCCAGCCTCCGCAAGATGCAGGTACGGCTGCGCTGAGCCATCAGGGAGGAAGTAGGGGCCTGGTCCCTGGGGTGGGGCCTCCTAAAGTGGAAGCAGCTGGGTGAATCACCTTGTCAGACCCCACCCAAGACAAGAGGAGGATCTAACGTGACTCACCCTGAGTGGTTGGGAGAGGAGAGTGGGTGTGCCAGGCACTACATGGCATCTGCAGTTAGTGCTCACCACAGCCCTGCCTGGAGGCCTGCTCTCACCACCGTTGAACAGCTTAGGAAGCCGAAGGCAGCTGCTGGGGATCAGGGCCCTGACTTGAAGGCAGCTTTTTCTGCTTTGTGGCCGTTATTTGGACCAGTCTACTCTACAGCCAGAGGGTGCAGTGGCCAGGCCCAGAACAGGGAGGTCTTGAGGGAGCCTCCCACCAACCCTTTTCCTTCCTTCCCTGCCCCCGACAGGAACTTCTCCAGACCCAGGACTTTAGCAAGTTCCAGGCCCTGAAACCTAAGCTGTTGGACACGGTGGACGACATGCTGGCCAACGACATTGCCCGGCTGATGGTGATGGTGCGCCAGGAGGAGTCCCAGATGCCCTCCCAGGCTGTGAAGGGCGGCGCCTTCGAAGGCACCATGAACGGGCCCTTTGGGCATGGCTATGGCGAGGGGGCTGGCGAGGGCATTGACGACATTGAGTGGGTGGTGGGTAAGGACAAGCCCACCTATGATGAGATCTTCTACACCCTGTCGCCCGTCAACGGCAAGATCACAGGGGCCAATGCCAAGAAGGAGATGGTCAAGTCCAAGCTGCCCAACACGGTACTGGGAAAGATCTGGAAGCTGGCTGATGTGGACAAGGACGGGCTGCTGGACGACGAGGAGTTCGCCCTGGCCAACCACCTCATCAAGGTCAAGCTAGAAGGTCACGAGCTGCCCGCTGACCTGCCCCCACACCTGATCCCGCCCTCTAAGCGGAGGCACGAGTGACCGCCCACCACCCAGCCATCTCGGCACCTGGCTGCCCAAGGCCCGGGAGGGCGGAGGGGCGGATCACCAGTTCTCGAGGTCCATAAAGACTGAGCCATACTTCCTCAGCTCTTGTAAAGGAAAACCACCATCTTTCTTTTAAGGCTGTTCCTGGGCCAATGGGGGAGGCAGGGTGACACATGTGAATGATGGAATTTTGTGCACAAGAACTATGGATATTTTTAATATATAACGTTAGAGGCAGTATTCGTTCTTGCCTCCTCCTCTGTCTGGCAGCCCCACATGCACCTTTCTTCTCTCCCTCCCTTCCCTCTGGCTCCAGCCTGGCTGCGCAGCGTGGGCAGCGTGACTGGCTGTGAGGGCCCGTGAACACAGGAAGCACCAGGCCTCCTCCGCTTCTTTCTGAGCTGAACATGACCTGCTCAGACTAGTGGCTTCTGTCCCCGTCCCAGCTCTGCCCCTGCCCTGGGCCTGGACTAATAAGTACTTGTGCCTTTGACTCTGACCTAGGCCTCTCACAGGCCCTGCCCACCCTCTCACACCCCCTTAGCCTCAGCACACCAGGAGCCCTGTCCTCCCTTGGGTCACAGAAGCGAGGCCCAGCTCCCTTTCTTGGGGAACTAAGGGGTATGTGTGAGGAAACGTCTTCCAGAAAAATCTATAAGCTTGATTTTGTTGTCTTGGATGACATCTTCCCTACTTGATGGGACTTTTCCAGGAACATCTGACCACTGGTCAGAAGCTCTTCCTTCCCCACACTCTACCTGGAGCCCATCAATGTGGGGACCCTGCGGAGCACCCCCTGCCTGGGGTTCCAGAGCTGCTGTTCCCTGACTGAGTAGGGGGCTTTTTGCAACTTCCTCCCCCTCTTGTTTGCTGAAGTGTATTCCTCCACACCCCCACTTCACGCTTTCACTTTACTGGAACTTTTTGGTGCCCCTGACCCCGACCATTTGTGGTTTTGAAGTGGGTCTACCTGGCTATGTGTTGGGATTTGGTGTTTGCATTGTGGTAGCAGCGGACAGGGCCCTGGGCCTGGTGTCCGGAACCAGAGCCAGTCTTTCCTCCCTTTACTGCCCCCTCTAGTGTAGGGCAGCATGTGACTTGCTAAGCGGTAAGAAACCCAAGGCAGTATGGTGGTCCTGTGCTCCAGCACAGCCCTGGGGGGACCTTACCAGATAATGGTTGAACAGAGTGACCTCCCTACCTGTTACCCACCAGTGGGTTTCAGGGAATCAGCCCCTCGCCCCATGCTGGTTTCCAGACCTCTGCTGAGTCAGGTTCCTAGGGATGGCCACAGCCCATCATAACAGCATGAGTGGGGAGGACAGGCATCGGCACAGGTCCACTGCTAGGTACTTGTTCACACACCTGTGCCAGGAGGTACCTGAGGACTTTACTTGCATTAAACAATTTGTGCTGAGCTGGCTTCTGGTGCTTAGTCCTTTCCTGTGCCCTCTCACAGGACCTGCTGGGGTGCTGGTCACACTTTGTAGGTGAGGGATGTCTGTGCCCAGTCAGACTCAAAGGGGGGCAGCTGCTACCTCATCTTAGTAGGACGAGGCTTGTAAGGGGTCCCAGGAACTGATGACTTCCATCTGGTGTTCTAGATGGGAACTGAGCAAGAAGTTTATCTGGAGGTAGAGGTAGAGAGTTGGGAGAACCTTTGGTAATTGAGGGGTAGGCAGATCTCCTCATCTCTAACTGGAGCCCCACCTTAGCTGGGCTATGGGCACTGAGTGGGGTCAGGTAAACAAGGGGTTGCTTAACCCCAGAGCCAGTCAGCTCCCTGCTCACCCCCCAGGGGCTGAATGAAGACCACGAAGCTGGTACTCAGGCACACAGAGATGATCAGCCAGTTAGCAGGGTGGAACCAGTCAGGCTAGCTGGTGTCTTAGATAAGAGGCTATGTGGACCAGCAGAGAGAGGAAAGGTGACAAATCGGGGGTGGACTCCCCATGGTAGGGTTCAGTAAGGTAGAGACTGCCCCGCAGACATCTGGATGTAGGTACTTGCAGGCTTTGAGGTCCAGGCCCCACTTGGGGCCTTCTACCAGGGCTGGAACCCAGCTGTGAGACCCCCTGTGGGGCCAGGTGTGGGATGACAGCGGTATCTGAGGCTGCTCCTCCCCAGGTGCTGAGTTGCTGTGGTACTACCAGCAGGGCCATCCATGGTGGGCAGGTTTGAGCAGAATTCCCAGACTAGGATTAGGAAGACAGTCCTTCTAATCTACTTCCAGATGGAAATGCTATGGATCACAACAGAAGACTGTCCAATATAGTGCTGGAGGCCGTGTCTCCTAGGTTGGAAAGCTACAGTAATGGGCGTGAGCAGACAAACTATTGTGAAGAAAGTGGGGGACTGGGTGAAGTTTCTGTTGGACATGGGGGGCCCACTCTGGCAACTACCAGCAACAGGTTTACCTTGGCACCTTGACCCTCCGGACATGGTGAGTTCTGTGGTCTCCCCATTTTGCAGCTGAAGAACCCAAGACATTGGAATCCAAAGCAAGTTTTAAAAAGAAAACATTTAGATTCAGATTTGAGAAATCCACACTCAAGATTAAATGTGGTCGCTCCCGGCCAGGGACAGCTCCTCAATTCCAGGGGTCATCTAGCAACAGTAGACCACGCTTGTTCCCTTGTTAGAACATCAAATAAAACAGCAAGAGGACTTACGGGAGGGATGTAGGTTAGAGGTGCCCCCGCCCTGCCCTGCCTGCCTTCCCTGTGGGGCTCTGACCCACATTCTCTGTTCTCAGTACCCGGAATGTGGGTGGGAGCCCCATACAACTGCCCCAGAAAGACAGCTGGTCTCAAAGCATCCCGCCCTGCCCTGCTGCCTGAGTTTGTTTGGATTTTGTAGGCTGTGATGAAGGTTTGGGGGTGGGCAGTCCCCCATTGTCTCCCCACTTTGCTCCCTGACCAGAATCTTGAGTGAAAAGCCCTCTTCAAAGGCCAGCCTGAGGGCCAAGAAGGGGGGGCCCCATCCCACTCCAAGAGCTCCAGGAAGAAGCCCTTTGAACCATCTGCCCAGGGTCTCCACCCCACGTGGAGCACCAGCGCCAGGATTTGGACATTTGAGAGTTCCTTTATAAAGTAGCTGGGTTTTTTCCCTCTTTTTTCTTTTGGTAAAAACATATACAAAAGCCAAAAACCAAAACACAACATACACACCAAAACATCTACCAACACACTCATCCTATTTAGAACTCTGAGACAATGCAGTAGAGACAGTTGTAATTCCAGCCCCCGGGAGTCAACCTCTTACTCTGTTGTCCACATTACCAGCAGACTGCTCCTCAATGCTGTTGTGTCTAAAATCCATAAAAGTAAAAAAGTCAGTGAGGGACTGCTAACATTAACCCTCTCAGCCAATCTAGGAAAAGAGTCTCTGCCAAATGTAATTCCAGAGCTAGAATACTGAAGTAGATTGTGAATGTAGTGACTAAGTCACTTCTCATACCTTTGGCTGGCTCATCTTTCTAACAAGAACTTGCTGATAAGTGCCGTCGAGTCGGTTCCAACCCATACATAGCAGCAGTATAGGGTTTCCAAGGAGCGGCTGGTGAATTTGAACCACCTACCTTACAGTTCACACCGAATGCAGTCTCTGGTAGCGTAGTGGTTACGAATCGGGCTGTGAACCGCAAGGTCAGCAGTTCGAAACTACCAGCTGTGCCCGGGAAAAAGATGAGGCTTTCTGCTCCTGTAAAGATTTACAGCCTCAGAAACCCTGTACAGGGTCTCTATGAGCCAGAACCGACTCCACGACACATCACCACCCCCACCACCTTGCAGTCGAGTACATTAACCCACAATGCCACACCAGGACTAAATCGCTCCTCCTTGCCTACCCCTACTTTTCAGCTGCCCCTCAACCAATGAAAGGACTTGGAGAGAGATGGAGGGATTGGGTGTCTAACAAAAATGAAGCTAGGCCAGGTGGTGGGTGGATAAAGTCGTCACCTACAACTAAACTGGTAACGCACCATCCAAAGAGAAGACTGCAGATCTGGACCCCAGGCCATGCAATCGATCAATAAGGTCTCTTCCTACTCAAAGTTCTGGGGTTGTCATCTGGGCTTTGTGACCCAAATTAAAATTTGTGGTAGTTATGTGCCGTGAAATCGGTTCCAACTCATAGCAACCATGTATAGGGTTTCCGAGGCTGTACATCTTTCAAACATAGCAGAAAGCCTCATCTTTTTGCTGCGGAATGGCTGGTAGTTTCGAACTTCTGACCTTGAGGTTACCAATTCATAACCATTATGCTACCAGAGCTCCTTAAAATTATGTGACTGTAATTCTTAATCCATGAGAAAGAGCCAAAAACAAACAACCAAAAAATGGGTTAAAAAAACCCCAACTCAATGGCATGGGGTCCTGTGAATTGGAATCAGCTCTGGTCTGGAGCAGCCAAGACATCAATTGAATTTTTCGTGTTGTGCCAGTGTCTTCAGCCAAAACACCATCAAGGTAACCTCAGTACATCCAAACAACAACAACAAAAACTTCCATCCCTGGTTACCACTAGAAATCTTTGGTTTCCAAATGCATACATGAAACCATACTGTATTTGTCCTTTTGTGGCTGATTTCTTTCACGTAGTATGATCTTTTCAAGGTTTGTCCATGTTGTAGCGTGCTTGGGGATTCCAGTTCCCTTTATGGCCGCATACTATTCCATTGTGTGTATAGACCACATTTTGATTATCTGTCCGTTCATCTGTTGATAAGCATTTCCGGTTTTCTACCTCTTGGTTGTTGTGAAAAATGCTACTGTACAAACTGAGGTTGCATGTAAACTCTCAATTAGAATAACCATTGCTTGTGCTTCTTAAAAAACAAAAAGTGAACTTCTAAATCCATCTAGGACCTTGTGTACAGGTTCTTTTTCTGTTCCAGATTTCTCTTTTTCTAGGATTAGGATTGCTAATCTTATAATTCTTTGTTCAACTTTTTGAGAAACCACCCGTTACCTACAGCGGCCGCACGGTGTTACAGACCCACCAGAAACAGATGAGGGTTTCAGTTTCTCCACAACCTCACCACTTGTTAAAGTGCCTTCGAGTCAATTCTGACTCATAGCGACCTAGAGGATCCACTGTTGAGTTTGAACTGCCAGCCTTCACGTTATCCTACAGTGCCGCACCAGGACACCTCGCCAACACTAGTTGGGGGCAAAAAAGAAGATCTACAAAGAGGTGGATTGACCCAGTGGCTGAAACAATGGGTTCAAACAATGGTACAGAACTGGACAGCATTTCGTGGTTTTATACATCAGTTTTCTAGGAGTCAGAACCGACAGGATGGCGCCTAACAACAACAGATGGTTAATAATGTTGAGCATCTTTGCGTGTGCTTGTTGACCATTTGAATATCCTCTTTGATGAACTGGTTCTCTGGTTGTTGTTGTTGTTGTTGTTTTTCAAATTCTTTGCCTAATTTTTGACTGGGTTGTTGTCTTTTTGTGTTGCTAAATTGTCAAAATTATATATATATATATATATATTTTTTTTTTTTGGATAAAATTTTACTTCAGGTCTTTAAGCTACCTTTTCACGTGGTTGATAAAAACCCTTTGATGTACAAAGGTGTTTAAATTTTATGAGGTCCCATCTTTTTCTTTCGTCTTTTACTCCTTTGTTACCGTTCTGATAATCTATTGCTGAACACTAGGTCCCACAGCGTCACCTGACCTTTCCTTCTAAGAATTGTGTGATTTGGTTTTTCATATTGTATAGGGTCCTGATGTAGCACTGTGGGTTAATGCGCTTCACTGCAAAGTCAGCTTGAAATGTAAGTTGTTTGAACTGCAAGGTTGGCAGTTCAAGCTCACCAGCTGCTCCTTGGAAACCCAATACAGGGTCACTATGGATCAGAACCGACGTGACGGCACTCAGCAGCAATAAAACAGTTTTCACATTTAGGTCTTTGATCCATTTAAATTGGGTTGTGTGTGTCTTGGGACAGCTATTTTGATCTGTTGTATGTATTGAGGTTCCATGTAAGCTCTCAGAGTAAATGTTTCTTCTGCTCCTTAAAAATCAAAAGAATTCAACCATGAGCCATCCTAGGGTCCTTGTTTCTAGCTCTAATGGACTGGTCAAGGGTGTTCAAAGGGCACCAGCTTGAGCTGTACAGGGGGCAGGCCTAGGGACAGATAGGACCAGTTTGAATCCCACCTGTGTCCAGCCAGTCCTTTGCCCTTTCGGAGCCTGTTTCTCCTTTGCCAAATGCAAGCAGTGACCCCTACCTCATAGAGGCAGAGCCCAAGAGATGCCCAAGGTGAGAGACGACCCTCTCAGCACCCCTGGGCGCTGGATCAGGGAGGCAGTAAGGGTGGGATGTGGGGAGCACAGTGCCCCACCCAACTCCAAGAACAAAACAGGCAGTAACCACCCCTCCCTGGAGCAGCTTGCAGACTCAGTGGCGCCCATAGGCCAGAAGGGAGGTGGCCGGAGGGGGCTCAGGGCCTGGCTTCCTTTACGCCCCGAGGGACTGATAATTATAGAACCACATGGGTTACAGTTGCAGGCAGTGCTGGCCCAGGGATGCGGGGAGCGTGGGAGCCCTTGCAGCTTGTTGGAGCAGCTCAGGGAAGGTTTTTGGAAGAAAACTCAGGATGACGAAACCACCATATGTCCACCCGTTAGGAACTCTGGACTTTTCGAAGGACACACCCCGGTGTGCTGGGGCGGGCGGAGGACTAGGCCAGTGTAGCTGCCAAGGACTCACTGGGGGGAATGGAGCTCCTCAATCTCCACCATCCCACCAGCACCCTCCCCCAAGTCACCCCAGTAGGACTATGTGCTGGAGCGGCCGGAGCTCACACCCAGAAGGCCTGGTGATGGATGGCCTTCTGAAAAATCAACCACTGAAAATCCCATGGGGCACAATTCAACCCTGACACACAGGGAACAGCCAAGACAGTCACACTGCCCACCCACCCCCCCGCCCCCATGGTCTTCCAAGACAAATTACTAGAACACCCACTGGTGGATGTGCTGTCCTGCACACCTGAGCCGGTGTCATTCTCTACTGTATCCAGACACAGCGACCTGAGACAGACATGACCTGCCCATGGGAGACCTTCACCTCCTGGCTCCCAGGGACAGGTGTGTGGCTGGGACAGGGGTGGCCTGCCTTTTTGTTAGCCCTGCAGGACCACCCAGTCAGAGCGGTTCCCTAGGGCCAGGGCTGGGAGAGTCCTGATTTCAGCCATAGGGGCTGCTGATTCTCTAGACCTCACGGGGAGCGGGGGTGGTCTCAGAGTCTGGGTCCAGGAGACTAGAGACATAGCAGAGATGCTATAGAACCACATCACCTGACTATGAATGGTTTCTTCCAGACCCAGTGGGTGTGCTCCCAGGGACCAGGTTCCCTGTCACTTGCTTGCACTGGACTCTGGGTGCCTTCCTGTCCCCAGCATCACCCCCTCCCCAACAACCCAGAGTTTCTCCTTTTATCTGAATCTTCCTCTCTCTCTGCTAAGACTGGATCCTGAGTCATTAAAATAATAGTTATATTTCCTTTCTCACTATCCAAGGCCTTCTCAGCGCTGGCACCAAGATCACCCCTTCCCCTGTGCCTGTCCCCAGTGTCTGGGGGCCACGCTATGTCCTTCTGCCACCACGTACTGACTGGGACTCAGGCAGAGGAAAGAGCTGAGTCTATCGTCTGAAACCTGCACTATCCAACCTCCCCAGCCTGGGTTTTCTTCATCTGATTACCCACTGACACCCAGCCCTGTAGGATTTCCACGACTGTAATCCTTACTCTGGTAGCGTAGTGGTTATGAATCGGGCTGATAACCTCAAGGTCGCCAGTTCGAAACTACCAGCTGTTCCGTGGGAGGAAGATGAGGCTTTCTGCTCCCATAAAGATTTGCAGCCTCGGAAACCCTGTACAGGGTCACTATGAGTCGGAACCCACTCCACAGCACACAACAACAACAATCCTTACTGAGGAGTTGTGGTGTGGTACTGTAGGTTAATGTGCTGGACCGCAAGGTCAGTTTAGAGCCGCAGGGCCAGCTGCTCCTTGGAAACCTTATACAGGGTTGCTATGTATGGCACTTAACAACAACAATCCCTACTCAAGCAGACTGCCATGTCATTCTCCTGTGGAGTGACTGGTGGGCTCGAACTGGCAACTTTTGGATAATAGACAAGTGCTTTAACCACTATGCCACCATGGCGCCTAGTTCATCTTTTAAGGGAGGTTAATAATAGCTCCCTCCTCTGACAGGGTGCTTTTGATGATAACAGGTCAGCTCACTTTGAAATGCCAAGAAGTACCATAGAAATGCAAGGTGTGAACACTGTGACCAGCTTCCCCCAGGGCTAGGTGTGAGCTGGCCTGCCAAGGGAGCTGCAGGGGGGAGAGGGGACCTCAGGGAAGCTGCACCATGGAGGCATTCATTCACTGGGAGGGGAAGGCTTGGAAAGAGGCCGGATTGGCTGGGGCCCAGACTCTGGGGTACAGTGCCTCTGCCCCCCTATCCACTGAGTACCCACATAAGACCTGGCCCATATGGGAATCTATGGGGGCCAGGCCAGGCCTCCGGGGACCCTGGGAGTATGGTTCACATAGAACTGGGGGACAGATCTGCTGGGACACCATGGCCATCCGGGCTGTTTCTGCCCAGCAAGCCCAGAGGGCATGGTTGAGGCTGCCAGACTGGCACAGGTATCCACACATTGATGTGACTTTTCAGGACCTTTTGACCCTGAGTCTGCAAAGCAGTAAGCAGGGAGCCCAACCCCTGTTACAGACAAGGAACTGAGGCTTGGAAAAAGGATGTGGCAAAATGAGCTAAGTAAGCACTGACTTCGTAGAAAACCATCTAACATCAGCTATCTTGGAAAACAGAAAAGTGGTAGATTTTCTTAAACAAAAGATGGCCAGCCTTGTCATCTCTTCCTGGGAGAGGATCTCACTAGCTTTTTTGTCTTGTGGCCAGTGCTGAGTGGGATGACTGGATTGAAAAAGGAGTGATACTGGGCTCAGCTGTGATGCTGTGTTGGAAAAGGCAGGCTGGCCTTTGCCACTGATAAAGATGGGGCCTGGGTCTCAAGCCCACCTTCATTGCTCCTTTGCCATATGGTACTAGACTGTACGTGTGTGGAGGACGGTAAGAGATTCTTTTCAGTCTGAGAATGAGTGTGTGTAACTGTCATTTCAATTTCTTCTCCTTATACCTCCCAAAAAGGAGCTCTGGTAGCGTAGTGGTTACAAATCGGGCTGCGAACCTTAAGGTCAGCGGTTCGAAACTACCAGCTGCTCCGCGGGAGAAAGATGAGGCTTTCTACTCCCGTAAAGAGTTACACCCTCGGAAACCCTGTACAGAGTCGCTATGGGTCGAAACCAACTCGACGGCACTTAACAACAACAAAAATACCTCCCCAAAAGGGAGATTAGATGTTGCATTTCATTAAACTAACTTCTGTCTACTGATGCAGCTCAAAGCACAAGAGATGTATTAAAAAAAAAAAAAAAGGAAAGACATTCTTTAGGGTTTTTTTCATTATTATCATTTAGGAAAAACACTGACGACTAGTCAGTGCTCCCATCCTGATATTTTCATCCAGTTGCCCTCACCAACAATATGGTTCAATTGTGAATGTACAAGTGGGGGGAGATGGGGTGAAGAAAATTCTGGAGTCAGAGGGTAAAGAAAAATACAGTTGTTATAAATAAGCAATAATACAGACTTCAACAACAACAAAGCTACAACCCAAATAATTCAAAAGTTAGAAATGCTCAGAATTGGCAGAATAAAAGAAAAACTCTCTCCTTAGGCAATCTGAACACCTCCAGAAAATTGTGCCAAAGAGTTTAGGAAAATAAATAGACAAAAAAAAAGTCAATACACTACGAAAGAGCAAACTTCAGGTAACTATTTTGAATTGCGAACAAAGAGAAATTTAATGTTCAAACAATCTGATAAGATAAACATTTGAAAAAAAAACAACAAAATGTATACAAGCCGTCTTCCAGAGGCAGACGTACTAAGCAGACTCTCTGCAACTAAAACAAGGGGGAGCAAGTGGTACAGATATAGGTGGTGGTCCTAGAACCCTGAGCTTCAGAGGAGAGGGGAGAGAGGTGGCTTTAGTGCCCACTGGAAGAGGAAGCTGAACTGGAGCATTAAGAGAGAAGGAAAATAGGCGGGCTGTCAGCTGGTGTGGAGAGGCAGGACCTCTTGGGCTTTTGCAAGTGGCAGCCAATACTACAGACACAGGATGTGGCTGGAGGGTAGCGGGAAACGAGTGTAGTTTCTCTTGTTCCTGTGCCTTCCTGGTAGCTGAGGGCATAGCCAGCCCTGCCATCGCAAAGCTAGTGGCCAGTGGCATCTCTCCTGCACAGCCTCAGATCTGTGCACCCCTACATCTACAGGCCCATGAACCTGCCCTGAACTAGGCTACACAAACAGCAAACACAGAACTGCGTTCACACTTGCAATCTCTAACCCATCCGCTGAGAGACAGGTGGCGAGTGCCTGAGAACACAATATGCAATCATCTATTAAATATAAATACAACACCACAACATCTCAGCTTGTACAAAGAGACCCTATGGAGAAGCTCAAACAAGTGACCAAAACACAGTCAGAAGATATAATACCAGAAATGGTATCAGAGATACTTCATAAGGAATTTAAAAGAATGCTATTTAGGCACCTTTAACAAATTGATAGAAAGAGCTAAGAAAGCAAGGAGAACACACACACACACACACACACACACACACAAAAAAAACTTTAGAAAGCATCATGACAACACTTCAAGAATGATCTGACCAGAGTCTCGTGAGCGGCACAGGTTCCCTGCCACGCCACACACAAGACAGTGACTGCTTGCAGTCATCAGCTTTATACTCATCCTATCGTATTTCGTTTCATTGCAATGATTATAATTCCCTCCATACATGATCAAATAACCAAGATGGTGTAGCCACAGGAGAATGGCTTTCTTGAGCTACGGGATTATGAGCATGTGGAAAATGAAACTTTCCCTCCTTTCCCACCTCCAGGCTCTCCAGAGAGAGAAGATGGCGAAGAAACTGACCTTGATGAAGAGGCAGAGAGAGGACCACCTGTTCTTGTGTCTCCAACAGAACCGTTAAAAGGAATAGATCCAAGCTGGATGCTCAGAGATTAATTTCAGAGAGAGGGCTTCCAACCTTAAGGCATGTGTTGGATGAAACAAAATTCAAAGGTAAAGGTCATGAGGCTGAAGTCTTAAAGAAGCTAATCAGGCAGATGGAACACTGGCCACATAGTCTATTCCCTAAACTGTAGTTTGAGGATTTTGTTCACAGAGTTGAATACCTAGGAAATCAAAATAAAGTTCAGACCTGTTTAAAACGAATTCGTCTTGACCTCCCTATTTTACATGAAGATTTTATTAACAATAATGAAGAAGTAGAAGAAAATATTGGGCATGATATAATCGCTACTGAAGGAGATCCCTTTTTGACAAACTCATCTGACAGTCAGAGGTATGCTTCTGAGCCAAGAACAAGCTTACTTGTAGTGCAACAGCAAAGAATTAAGAGAAATAAACAACTGGCCTTGGAAAGAAGACAGGCGAAATAACAGACCCTAGGAAATGACTCTTTAATGGACACACCCAGGGCACAGATGTTTGAAGAAGTTAATACAAGTGAAGATCAAAAAGAAGAGCCAAATAGATTAAATGAAGATGTTCAAGAAAATCCATGTAACGATGTTGCCAATACTGTAAATGTAGAGGAAGAACTAAAATTAGAGAAAGCACAATTGGACCAGCTCTTTTAAGATGTGTGATAGTAAGTGTATGCTATTCCCAGAAATATTAACTGAAGTTGGCTAGACCTCAGCTAAGGGAAAATGTTTTAACTGTCTATCCTCCAGGTTTAGGGTTATTGTATACAATCTTTTGTCTATGTTGAGTGGACATCCTTACCTAGTAAATTTTTGTAGATTCTTGTTTAAAACCTGGTATTTATTTATAATTATGTATGTCATTTTCTTACTAGCTTTAACCAGAGATCTATTTATTCTCCTTAGTGTGTTAATTTTGTTTTTTTGAATAGAAATTATTATCATTATTTATTAACTCAAGCACTGGATATAACTTTTTTTTTTTTAAGTTTTTATTGTGAGGTTTACATGGGAGAACATCAGCTTTACACTCATCCTATCGTATTTCATTTCATTGCAATGATTACAATCCCCTCCATACATCATCAAACAACCAAAGGGTACACCACACAGGCCTGCCCCCCCGCCCCGGCCACCAGCACACAGCCCCTCTCCCTCCCTGAGTCCAATGTCCCCAGCCACTCCATCTGTCCACATCATCATCTCTGTCTCCATCCCTGGCATCACTGCCTCTGTGGGTAGGGTCCTGCTCTCGTTTCTTCTCACCTGATGGTCCCAGTGACCTCTGCTCCTGGGCTGCAAAATCAATCACTCTCCTCCTTTTGTAAAAAAACATCTACCTCTATATTTCCCACCCTCACAGTCAGTCCTGATGGCAATTATTCACTATTGTACCACAAGAGTCTTATCCCCATTTCCTTTTGCCAGCCCAGTCTCAACTGATTGGAAATCATTCAGTGGTGATTGTACATTCCCCTGCCCTGTCTGGAACTAGGCTCCCTCTTGAAAGCTTGTAAGCCAGTCACTTCTTGCTTTTATAGGTGCCCCCATTTTGGGTAGCCAATGTCTAAGTTGCCCATCCATGTCAATCCTGCTTACCGAGGGGATGGAAGTGATCCTCGCTGTAAAGATTTGTTCCCTTTTTTGAGCTGCTACATCCGAAAGTATAGGTAAAGTTCATCAAATTGTAGCAGATTACTCTTTTTTTTTTCTCTCCCCCCCTCGCCCCCCCACCGCTTCTTTCTTCTTCTAGTTGAGTTCTGATCATCCAGCCATTGATGCCAGGTCAAGTGGGTACTCTCTGCAAGTATGGGTGTTCTTGCGCATCTCCCCTCACTTCATACCGGCTGGATGCTTCACTCTCCACTCTAGTCCTCTGTGGCCATGTCACTGCCTCTGGGCCCAGAAGTTCCCAGGTCTTGCCATATTGCTGGCCATTCAGATCTCCACCTAGGTTCACAGGGGTCTATTGAATGTGGTCAGGCTTAGCTCACAACTTCAATGCTGTTTTTACCTCCTCTTCCCCTTATCAGTGACCAACGTGGTCACCAGCCAGACCACATGCCTGCTCATGTATTCCCCTCGAGTCTCAGTCTTGGAAGGGGGTTTGCTCTGAGGGGTCCCAGCCATTTGCCTTGATGAGTGTTTTAATTTTTACATAGATGAATGACTTAATAAGATGCAGTCAATAAACTATTTCAGCTGCTAGTATGTCATTGGATGTACAGTTTTAGCTAAATTGAGTGATGTTTAAAGATGTAAATTAATATTGAATACGAATGGCCATTTATAAATAGTAAAAATTATTTTACAAAATAAAACAAAAGAATGATCTGACAAAATAAATTAAAAATTGGAAACCATACAAAAAGAGCAATTAGAAAGCCAGAAGATTAATACTCATACTTGAGAAATAGATAATACATTGAGAGGGCAAAGAAGTAGAATTGAATCAGTGGAAGTCGGAATCAGCAAAGTGTAGGCAAGGCCTAAGACTCCATTTAGTGTTAGAGTTATGGTTAGGACTAGGGTTAATGGTAGGCGCAGGGGTTGGGCTAGGACTAGGAGTAAGCCTTGGTCTAGTTTTAGGCTTAAGTTCGGTTTATTTTTTTTCCCGGAATTGGAAAGTCCGGAAACAAAAGAATTCCCCCGTTTAACTTAAGAATTTGTTGTTGTTGTTGCAGCAGACTGGTAGCTCTGGTCCCCTATTTTGAGCCTCGTAAGTTTGTTTCACTTTGAATACTTCTGGATCTGGGTTGGGTCTAGGTGATGGTGTCACGTGTTAGTCTCAGGTTGTTGTCTGCTATTGTTGGTTCTCTGTCCAAAGAACTCCCTTTGGTATTTTCTATAAGATTGGTCTGGTTTTTGCAAATTCTTTTCATTTCTATCCTACTTAATACACATTTTTGCTGAGTGGAGTCCTGTTATGGTGCTATCGGATATGCACTGGGCTGTTAACTGCAAGGTTGGTAATTCAAACCCATCAGCCGTCCCTTGGAAAACCTATACAGGATAGCTATGAGTCAGAACCAACTCAATGGCAACAACTTAACAACAACAAAAATAATTCTTGTTTGGCACTTTTTTTTTCTTTCCGAGTGTTATATATGTCATCCTATAGTCTTAGTAGTTTACCTCTTCTTCTTTTTTTTAGTTATCCTTTGTAAATAACTTTTCATTTGAGTTATCTCGAAGTAAGTTTGAAGACAACTCTCACATTTTCAAGAGGGACAATCAGAAAAAATAATACAAATCTGAAGAAAGTGGTGAGACTGGGGAACTTCTGAGCCATGGACCTAGCCACAGAGGGCTAGAGCTGAGAAGGAAGAGTCCAGCTGATATGAAGTGAGGGAAGACGTACAAGAACGCTCAAACTTGCAAATAGTACCCATTTGATCCCACCTTCAATGGCTTGATGCTCAGAACTCCATTAGAGGAAGATAAAGACATTTGAGAAAGGAAACAAGTGTAAATTGCTACAATTTAAGGAACTTGACCTATATTTATGGATGTAATAACTCACAATATCAACTGAGAGGGAAGGAGTCTTCACATCAAGGATCAAACCTATCCCCTCTGTATACAGAGTTGATAGGGATGGGCAACTCAGACATTGGCTACCTAAAATGGGGGTTGTTGTTAAGTGCCATCGAGTCGGTTTCAACCCATAGCGACCCTGTATAGGGTTTCCAAGGAGCAGCTGTTGAGCTTGAACTGCCAACCTTGCAGTGCAAATGGCTTTGCAGTCTGGCAAATTAACCCACAGCGCCACACCAGGCACAAAGTGACTGGCTAACAAGTTTTCAAGAAGAAGTTTAGTTTCAGAGTGTGCAGGGGAAGGTAGACTCCCATTGAATAGTTTTCATCTTGTCTAGACAGATCTGGTGAAAAGAGGTGGGGATAAGATTCTTATGATTCAGTAGTAACTGTTGTCTTGACTAATTGCGATGGTCACAACTGTAGAAGTTTTGTAACTTAAAGGGGGGAATAGTCAATCTTACAGTCCAAGAACAAAGGACACTTGGACCATCAATGGAGAAGAACATGAGCAGAATGTGGGACCCTAACCAGAGAAGCAGTGACACCAGAGATAGAGGCAGAGATGATGACATGGAGAGAGGGAGCAGCTGAAGACTCTAGACTCATAGAAAAAGAAAGGCTGTGTGCTGGCAGCCAGGAGGCAGGCTTGCAGAATGTGCCCTTTGGTTGTTTAAACATTCCTGAGTGTTTTTGTGTACATCAACAACAACAAAAAAACCTACAAAAAACAGAGGGAATAGAAGCAAATACAGTTGAATGATGATGCATGGAGGGGACTGTAATCATTGCAATAAAACAAAATACGATAGGATTAGTGCAAAACCGATGTTCTCCCATGTAAACTATCACTCAAGTCACAACAAAAGCTTTTTATAAAAAAAGAAGTTTGGGTTCACATGAACAATTACCCCACCTCCCCAAATAATCTTATTAAAATAATAATTTTTTGCCAATGCCCTTCCAAAATCTGAAGAAACCTTAAGATTTATGTGGGACACTATCAAAAGGAATAATTTATGTGTGATTGGAATTCCCAAACAGGAAAAGTTAAAAAAAAAAAAACAACAACGAGAAAATTGCTTAAGAGTTGCTGAAAGAAAATGTCTGTAACATCATGAAAGATATGAAGATAACCATTAAAAAAGTTAAATGAACTCTAAACAGGGTAGACCCCAAAAGGAAATCACCAAGACATATTATAATCAAGCTCTTCAAAACCAAAGACAAGGAAAAAATCCTGGCAACAGATTGGGAAACACAAAATTGTCTATAAAGGATAACTAATAAGACTAACTAGTGGACTCCTGGTGTGGTGCTGTAGGATAAGCACTTGACTGGGAACCACAATGTCAGTGGTTCAAACCTACCACCTGCTACTTGGAAACCCTATGCAGGGTCACTGTTAGTGGGAATCAACTTGAAGGTACTTTATTTAACTTATTAAGACTTAATTTAACTAATTAAGACATATATAAAACTCTGAAAGAAAAATGTTGCCAACCAAGAATCATACACTCAGCAAAAATGTCCATCGACTATGACTTCAAAATGAGGACATTTCCAGATAAACAGAAACGATAAGAATTTGCAAAAAACAGACCAACCTTACAAAAAATATTAACAGGGGTTCTTTGGACAGAGAACCAACAACAGCAAATGACAATCTGAGACTAACACACATGACAATATCATCTAGAACTCAACTCAGATGTATTGTTAAGTGCCGTTGAGTTACTCCAATTCATAGCGACCCTGTACAGGGTTTCTGAGGAGCAACTAGTGAGTTTGAACTGCCAACCTTGTGGTCCAAACCAACCTTGCATGCCAGTGCTTATCCTACAGCATCACATCAGGATACCAAACCAGATACAGAAGTATTCAAAGTAAAACAAACCTACAAGACTCAAAATAGGGAATCCAAGGGGATTTGCAACAACAAAAGAAAACAACATACATTTAAAAAATGGAATAATGTAGTTACAGAATTTCCAAATGAAGTGGAAATCAAGTAGATTTCCAGAAAGAAATAACCTAACTGTATTCCTAAAACTAGACCAAGGCTTACTCCTAGCCCTAGACCAACCCCTACCCCTAACATTAACCTTAGTCCTAACTATAAGCCTAGAGTCCTGGCGTGGCACCGCAAGATAAGCACTTAACCTCAAGGTTGGTTTGAACCGCAAGTTTGGTGGTTCAAACTCATCAGCGGCTCCTCGAAAACCCTATGTTGTTGTTGTCAGGTGCCATCGAGTCTGAAC
>NW_006408558.1:20610160-20638664 GCF_000296735.1 Chrysochloris asiatica
AACAACAACAAACCCTAACACTAAATGAAGTTCTAGGCCTTGTCTATATCTAGCCATAGCCCTAACCCTAACTCCTTCCTCCTACCCACCCACCCTCCTCAAAAAAACCCCAAATTCCACAAGACCAAACAGAATCAAGCGCCAGTTGGGGCTTTGCCCAACACTGCCTTTCCTTTGACAAATATGCTTTTTGTTAACTGGAACTTAGTGTCCCCTCCTCCGTACTATGTGAGATGGATTCTGGTGGGCCTAAAACAAACAAACCCACTGCCTTCAAGTCGGACTCCTAGCGCCCCTACAGAACAAGGCAGAACTGCTACATAGCGTTTCCAAAGCTGTAGGGAAGCGGATTGCCTCATCTTTCTCCCACAGATGGCGGGTTCAAAAGGCTGACCTTTCAGTTAGCAGACCAGCAGTCTTGAGGGGCCCAAAGGAAGGGCTTTTCTGACAACTCAGCATCTCAGCGTTCAGAGAGGTTGAGTCCTAGTGTGGTGCCGTAGGATAAAGCACTGGACTATAAAGTCTATTTGAACTGCAAGATGGGTGGTTCAAAATCATCAGCCGCTCCTTGGAAACCCTATATAGGGTCGTATGAGTTGGAATCGACTCGACGGCAAGGGACTTTTCTTGAGGTCACACAGGGAATGAGCGAGCACCCAGTGATCATGCCAATCTATTCTTTTACTACTGACCCCTGAGGACTGAGGGTCTCAGAGACGCATCCGAGAAGGGGGCCCATCGTCCCGCCCAGGGCCTCTTCCCACCTCCGTGGGAAGATGGGGAGATGGGGACTTGGTCCTGCCCTCCTCTGGTCTCTGGCGCCCCCGTGTGGCATCGGAAGGTAGGACCCCTTCCTGCCTCCTGTAGGCCCCGCCCCATTAACTAGGTCCCAAAATCCTTCAGTTGAGAACCAGGAGGGCTGGATGAAACGTGTAAACTCCTTTCCCCGAAGAAATTTAGGCGGTGAGACGGTCCCCAGATTTGGGATTGAATCCTGGCTGCCTTTCTCCCAGATCGACTGTTTCCCATTTCGCAGATTGTGGGCGCTGCAAAACCCCAGAGTAGGCTACGTGAGTGGAGCTCCGTCGGGAAGTGCTGGGCATTCTCAATATGGGGAACCTCACCCTGCCTGCCAAGAAGTGCCTGTATGAGGAAGGAGGCGCCCCCCAAAGAGATCTTTCAATGAATTTGTTGTCTAAAGCCTCTCACTGTGGATACACCCACGACCTATGGTGGCAAACAGAAATCAGGACTACCAGTGAAGAAAGCCAGCCACCTCTTCCCTCCCGGAGTCCTCTAGCCAGGCTCAGACTTATTGGTCTTCCCACTCTAGGTCCTGTTTCCCTAGGCTTCAAAAGTCTGTGCTGCAAGTACGAGCCCCGGCCCTCCAGTGTCTACCTCGAAACCTCCACACTCTCAGCCCTTCAATTCTTTATTCTTCCCAGGCCTCAGTGTGCCCATCTGTTAAATGGATTGTAACCATCTTTGCCCCGCCGATTTGTCTCCCAGGTCTTGTTATATGGATACAAAAAATAAAGTGAGGTCAGAAACTGGCGCGCGATTGCGGAGTGGCAGGGCGGGGCAGGGCGGAGTGGTGGTGGTGGTGGAGGGGGCGTGGAGGGAGAAGAGTGTGCCAAGAGAGGCCGGCATCCAGGTGAAGGAGCGGACTACAATTCCCATCGAGCTCTGGGCCCGCGGGAGTCTCCCGCCCCCCTCCCTGGGCCAAGGGAGAGGCCGCCGCTGCCCAGAGAGCGAGGGACACTGTAAATGCCCCGTGTATTCCCCACCTAGACTGGGGGCCTACTAAAGTCCCTGCAGGTCTAGGGCTGGGGCCGCGGGGAACTCTGGACGAACTTCTCGGCCCCCCTGAAGCCTCTCCCCGCCCACCCAGGAGTTACTCTTCGGGCCCCCCCGCCCCCACTTCCTGGCTTCAGTTGGTCCCGCCCCCGCACACCTCCACCCTCCCACCGTCTCCTCCAGCCGCGGCTCCCATTGGCCGGCGCGCACCTGCCCGTCCGTCGAGGGGCGGGGAAGAGGGCGGGGCGCGGTGCCCAGGTGAGGCGCACAGGCGGCGGCGGAGGAAGGTGACAGCGGGGAAGGCGAGAGGGCGGGGGCTAGGACGCGCAGCCAGCCGGACGCACCGACGGGCGTACGGACATGCGGGCGGCCGGGTTTTAGCCCGACGCGGGGCCCCGGCCGCAGCCATGGAGCGGCGGCTGAGCGCGCTGGAGCGGCTGGCCCGGGACGAGGCCGGCGGCGGTCCCGGGCTCGACGGCCTCCTGGATCTACTACTGGCGCTGCACCACGAGCTCAGCAGCGCCCCCCTGCGGCGGGAGCGCCACGTCGCGCAGTTCTTGAGCTGGGGTGAGTGGTGGGGACGGGGCTGGAGGGTGGCCGGAGGGACAACGCTCTGGGACCCCTAGCTGCCATGCGCTTCACAAACCACAGAGCCCCTGGCTCCCAAGCGCCCCTCGCAGACTCACCGACTTTGGCTCTCTCCTGCACCCCTTAGACCCTCGGGCTCACCTGGCACTGAGGCACTCCTAGCGACCCCTACTCACTTGGATCTCACACATGTATACGACACCTGCCACACAGCCTAAGACTCTGGGGGCACACACACATTTGTTCCCACACACAGACCTGACATACACACACACCAAGTGGGCCTTGCTCACACCCACATCTCCCAGACCCACAGGAACATACATGTTCCCACGATGTGCATATCACACATTGACACCCTCACTGGGACACTTACACCCTAAGGAGACCCAGGAAACCCACACTGAACTGCTGACCATCTGGCACACACACTCACCTGCTTACTTACTTGCCCTCAGCAATCAGGTGTGGTATACCTGGGGACACACACACATGCCTATTTCTGGCTCTTTGCAGACAAGAGCACCCAGGCTGAAAACAGCAACCCACTTCGACCCCTCGGTCTGAGCAAGCCACTGGCCAGGCTTCCCAGGACCAGGGTGGGGGACTGGCTGGAGGTGGGTCTTTGCCTTTCCTGGTGACTCATCTGCGTCACCGTGAGTGGCTGGCCCGGGGTGACCCTGAGCCCAGGGTCTCAGAGCATTGGTGGCCGCCCAAGGGCTCCCTGGTCACACCAGGCCAATGTATGGAGGACATGGGGCCTGACCTGGAAGGAGGGGTGAGCTGGGTGTTTGCCCAGTGGGCGACCGGCGTTCCTGGCAATCCTGAGCTCTGGCCAGGCACAGGGCTGGGTCTGGCACAGTTGGGGGCCAGCTGTCCAGCCCATTCCTCTCTGGTGAGGCAAGCAGAGGCTCTCAGCCGCTGGCCTGCCTGTCTAACCAGGCCTCCTGTGTGTATGTGCGCGCGTCTAACCGTGTTGCCACCAGCCCCTGGGACTCCCACGCACGCGTTTGTGTGTGTGTGTTTGCATACATGGTGTGCTCCTCCCTGTCCGCCTCTGGCACCGATCCCCGGGACCCCGGCGTGGGGGCCTGCCTGTTGACATGTCCCGAGGTAACTCCCAGGGCGGTGACTCACTCCTTTCCTGCCCTAACTTGTCCCTGCTCCTGCCCAGAGCTCCCCCCCCAACCCCCAATCTGTGGTAAGACGAGGGGACTGGACAGCCTGGCTTGGGGGTCTGGACGCTCCTAAAGGGGTTCCTGAACTTTAGTTCCTAGCTGCCCCAGTCTCCATTCCTCTTTGGAGGACCGTGACTATTCCTCTGAAGCTCCCCATAGAGCTGGGAAAGAGACAGATACATTTCTGGAAGGAGGTTTCCACACCACCCCCGCTGCGAGACTCTTCCTGACAAACCTGTGGAGCAGCTCACTGCCCCACCCACAGACCATCCCAGCTAGCGGGGAGCTTACCTCCTCAGCTGCCCCCGACCCCTACTGGGTGCTCTTGTCTCCCTGCGTTTCCAAGAGCACCCACTGCCAGGTCTAGAACTACTCCCGGCTTGAGGTGCGAAGGGGCCTGGAAGGGACAGGAGATGCCAGGACTACAGGGCAAACGACAGCTCTTGGCCAGGCAACAGGGCATCCAGTGGCAGGGCCTAGAGGTGCTGGGATCCTGCATGCTCTCACCTTCGGATGCCAGTGGCCGAGCCAGAGTAAGGTTTTCTTGGCTCACTTGTTGAGTTTTGAGAGAACCTGGGCAGATTGGCATCAAGTGCCCAGTTAAGGAGGAGGCCTCATGGGGATCCTGGCGCATGTACTTCCAGAGCCCTGTGGGACTATTGTCCTACCTGCCTTCAGGGACTGACCAGTACTTCCTTGCCCGCAAGGTCCTCAGACCCAGGCCCCCAGTTCCTGACTATTGGAAAAGTCTTTCATGGATCAAAGAATGTTACCTTTCCAGTTCCCCCAACCTGCCCCCGCCCCCCGGCACTGTGAGGGGCCAAGCACTTGACTTGGGGGAGAGTGGTGCCCCCAGTACCCTCAGAGTGACCTGGTCAGCCAGCGGCTGGTCCTCAGGCTGCAGAGGACTACAAGTCCCATCAGCCCTTGGGGATGACCCTTGAAGGCCTGGATTCAGGGAGGTCCAGGCTCAGCCAGCACCTCCACCTTCTGTGCCCTGCCCTATCTCCTCTCAGTGCTCCCCAGGAAGACATCCCTGCCCACTCCTGGCCTCCCTTCCAACCCTCCAGCTCCCTGAGCCCCTCTCTATCCTCCTTAGCCAGCCCCTTCGTAGCAAAGGTGAAGGCGCTACGGCTGCAGAGAGATGACTTTGAGATCTTGAAGGTGATCGGCCGAGGGGCCTTTGGGGAGGTGAGCATTGTGCTGGGGGGTGGGGGGTGGGAGGGGAGAGGCTGTCTGTCCCAGGCCTGCTGACCCAGCCTCCCTGTGGCCGTAGGTTGCTGTGGTGAGGCAGAGGGACAGCGGGCAGATTTTTGCCATGAAAATGCTACACAAATGGGAGATGCTGAAGCGGGCTGAGGTCAGTTTGGGGCCTGGTGGAAGTTTGGCACCCTGTGAATGGGTGGGTAGGAGATAGGACCGGAGCATCCAGGGAGGGGCAGCGCTGCTGAGGGTGCCATCCCCACTATCTGCTGACCTCCTTCCTCACCATCCTCACAGCAAGCCTTTCTTAAAAGCAAGCAGAGTATTCCCATTTCCTTTATGACAAAACTGAGTCCCTGAGTCATAGAACAGGGCTTGGGTTCACAAGAAGCCACCCATCCCTCCCCACTTCTGCTGCAGACAGCCTGTTTCCGTGAGGAGCGAGATGTCCTGGTGAAAGGGGACAGTCGTTGGGTAACCGCCCTGCACTATGCCTTCCAGGATGAGGAGTGTCTGGTAAGGATACTTGACGGGGACAGAAGGGGGTCACCTGGGAGCAGAGGAGACAGAAGGCCCTGGGGGACCAGGGGCACTGGGTCCAAGGAGAGAGACACACCATTGCCATGTCTCAACAACCATGGGGTCTCAGAGACCACCACGGGGTGGGCAGGGGGCAGAGTCCTGGGGCCTGCTGACCCTGGTCCCCAACCCCCAGTACCTGGTGATGGACTATTATGCTGGCGGGGACCTCCTGACGCTGCTGAGCCGCTTTGAGGACCGCCTCCCACCGGAGCTGGCCCAGTTCTACCTGGCTGAGATGGTATTGGCCATTCACTCACTTCATCAGCTCGGCTATGTCCACAGGTGGGGTTCTAAAGCCCCCACTGCCCTACCCAGCCGCCCCACCCCCCGAGAGTTCTGGTGGGGGGCTGGGGACTGACGTCTGCCCTGCATGCGCCCAGGACACTGCACTGTACTGAGAGTGCACTGGCCCCTTTTAGTCCTGGTTCCCAAAGCGTATGTGACGGACTGCTAGGTCCCCGTTTTCCAGGTGACAGGGCTCACAAAGGTCAGCATTTGGCTCGAATAGCCCAGCTGGGCAGTACTCACATCAGAGTTTGCACTGGGGACATTTGACGACAGTGATGCCCCACATCACTCTACTGCCTCCAAGGGCCCACCTTACAGGTTTCTTTCCCCAGCCTGGCCACCCTTGGGAGCCGGGAGGCCTGGCCACCCGCCACCTTTCCCTCCAGCATGCACATGCCACGTGTGCTTGGGAGCTTGTATGAACGTATGCACACTAGTACATGCACAGACCCAGCCCCTCCCTCTGCCTGCCCTCCCTAGGGATGTCAAACCGGACAACGTCCTGCTGGACATGAATGGGCACATCCGCCTGGCCGACTTTGGCTCCTGCCTGCGTCTTAACAACAGTGGCATGGTGAGGCACTTGCTTCCTAGTAGGGGAATCCAAGGGAGGAAGACACCGGGCCCAGTGAGATGCCTTAGGCTCCTAGGGAAAGAAACATGGGGCTCAGGCCATGTCATGTTGGCATCATCACCCCCCCCCCCCCCCAAACACAGGTGGACTCGTCGGTGGCAGTAGGGACGCCAGACTACATCTCTCCTGAGATCCTGCAGGCCATGGAAGAGGGCAAGAGTCACTATGGGCCACAGTGTGACTGGTGGTCACTGGGAGTCTGTGCCTATGAGCTACTCTTTGGGGAAACACCCTTCTATGCTGAGTCTCTGGTGGAAACTTATGGCAAGATCATGAACCATGAGGTCTGCCCGCAAGCTCTGGGGTTCTGGGGAGAGTGGCGGTACACTTGCCCAGGAAGGTGGGATCTCGAACCCACGCTCCCCTCCATGGCTCGGCCCACAGGACCACCTGCAATTCCCCCCGGACGTGCCCGACGTGCCGGCCTGTGCACAAGACTTGATCCGCCAGCTGCTGTGCCGTCAGGAGGAGCGTCTGGGCTGCGGTGGGCTGGACGACTTCCGGAACCATCCCTTCTTTGAAGGTGTGGATTGGGAACGGCTGGCAACCAGCACTGCTCCCTACATTCCTGAGCTCCGTGGGCCCATGGACACCTCAAACTTCGATGTGGATGACGACACCCTGAACCACCCAGTGAGTCCTCAGTTCTCCTGCAGGAGAAGCGCTATCTTGACCCTCCTCACTGGCCCGGGAGCCCCCCAGAATTTCCCCAGAGTAGCTGCTTAGTAGGGAAGAGGCTGTTGGACCCCACAGGCTCATCAGAGTCATGGCTTCCCTGGGGTTAATCTACGCTGAGGGTGGGTTGTGCCAAGTGAAAGTCTTGTGACCCCAAATGTCACATAAACCATTAGCCAGAATTCATATAAGGAAGAAGAGTCCCAGTCGCCCCCTGGAAAGCCCCAGTCTCAAGGTTGCATGGGTGATGGGGGAGGTGGTCCTGCCCAGTCCCAGGGGACCTTCCAGAGCTTCAACTGGTGCAGGGGATTCAGGCTCTGCTTCCTCTGCAGGGCACTCTGCCGCCACCTTCCCATGGGGCCTTCTCAGGGCACCACCTGCCATTCGTGGGCTTTACCTATACCTCAGCCAGGTAAGTCTTGCCCTCACCTTCTGGGGTCTTGAGTTCCCCCTGATGGGAAGCCAGAGCTGTCTGGCCAGGAAGGTGCTGAGAACAAAGCCCATCAGGACCCCAAGACAAGGGGGCGGGATGACCCTCTTGTGTTAGCATGAGGCAGGTGTGTAAAAGTGTGCTCTGAGCCTTCAGAAGAGAATCCCCCCATCCTCAGGGCTCTCTGGGCCCCATGCCAGCATTTAACCCTCACTGCACTCTTCAGGAGCTCTGGTAACGTAGTGGTTACGAATTGGGCTGGGAACCGCAAGGTCAGCAGTTCGAAACTACCAGCTGTTCCGCGGGAGGAAGATGAGGCTTTCTGCTCCCATAAAGATTAACAGCCTCAGAAACCCTGGACAGGGTCGCTATGGGTCAGAACCGACTCCACGGCACACAGCAGCAGTAGCACTCTTCAAAACAGGCCGAGACTGCTCTGGTCTCCAAGCCAGAGGCCTAGGGTCTGAAAGGCCCAACTGCTCCCCGAGCCTTATTTTGTGTCTCTGTGAAATGGGCAGGATACTCTTGGTCTGATCTCATCTATGGAACCAGACTGAGGTCCTGGGCACAGAGGTACCCCGGCCCGACCCAAGGGCGAAGAGAGACCCCAGGCCAACCCGCGCATGTCAAATTTACTATGAGCCCAAATCACTGAGTCCTCCTGACAGGCCTTGGAAGAGGCTTTGGTGTCACATGCATGTTGTTAGGACTGTTTGAGGTCACACACAGCCGTTTGGAACTTGAACTCAGCCTGGGGGGCCCTGGAACCACTGCCCTGGGCTGGTGTGTGGACCAGCCTGGGCATCTCCTGAGGGGTCTTCCCTGTGGGCTCCTGAGTGACCTGTTTTGCCCCAGGACAGAGGCAGGCTGGGTCTCTCTTGGTTGAGTTAAAGATTAGATGCTGGAGGAGGCTTTTGGGGGAGGGCGTTTGCCAACTTGTAGTCCTTGCTCTCTAGGCCTGGTCCTGAGGGCAGCTCGGAGTGGCCAACTGCGCTGGAGGAGGAAAAAACAGAGCTGAGCCGGGAGCCCCACGGTGCTTTGGGGAGTTGGGGAGTCAGCCAGACTGAGCGGGGCAGGACCCCACCAGGGGATCACTGTTGCAGGCTAGCTGCTCACCTGTGACCTCTCCCCGGACAGAGACCCAGTGGACACCTTCAGACCATCAGGAGCTGGAGCGACTACGGAAGGAAGTGTTAACCCTACGGGAGAGACTGCCAGGTAACCCTCTTCCCCTGAGTCCTCCCGTCTCGGTCCTCCCCCAGGACACACAGAGTCAGACCTGGGTTCTAGTCCGGCCCCTGCTATGTGCTGTATGGTCTCAGGGAAGACTCCGAAGCTCTTTGAGCTTGCCTGGGGAAGGCGGGCAGGGATGAGGATTCCATGAGCACCGGCCGGGGATGGACAGTCCACACGGGCAATCTCTGTGACTACTCTGGCAGAGACACTAGGAAATGACAAGGCCCCCTGGTCCCAGACGGATGGGCCCCCTGCTGGCAGCCCAGGCCAGGCCAGTGACCTACTGCGGGAGCGAGACCAGCTCTGCCAGGTGAGAGCTGGTGGCCGAGTGACTGGGCTTGGTACAGAAAGGGTCTGTGTGCTGACCCAGGCCTTGATCTCTCTGCCCCCAACTCCCAGGAGCTGACTGAAGCTCAGACAGGGCTTCGGGGGCTGGAAGAGGAGCTGGGCCAAGCCCAGCAACGGCAGGAGGAGCTGCTGCGGAGACTGCAAGAGGCTCAGGAGAGGGAGGCAGCCGCAGCCAGCCAGACCCAGGCCCTGAACTCCCAGCTGGAGGAAGCCTGGGGTGCCCGCAGTGAGGTGGGTACTGGGTGGGGTGGGCCGGGGGAGCCTCTCAATCTCCACTGCATCTGGAGAAAGCATGGGGAGCTTGGTGGGAGCTGCTGGCGTCTGTACTCCACTGTGGCCTGCTGAGGCCTCAGTGAGGGAAAGGGCCTCAGGAATGGTTGGCTCTCTCCTCTCTTGTGTCTTGGCTGGCAGAGTCTGAGAGCCTGGAACAAGTAGGGCGAGGGGCCAGGGTGGGCACGGCCAACATTGCCAGTTTCTCTATCCCTCTCAGCTGGAGGCTCAGGTGGCCACACTGAACCAGGAGGTGACCCGGCTCCAGAGACAGCAGGAGCAGAGTCTGGACAAGGAGTCGGTGCAGGTGAGGCTGTGCCCCCTCACTGAGAGGTGTGGCCTACAGGCCTTGACCCCTCTCCGTGTCCTCAAGAGTGGCCACACAGCCTCCGAGACCAATGGCACAGGATCTCCTGGGGGCGGACTGCAGGAGGACCAGCCTCAGAAGGAAGTGGCCGCCCTGTGTGCTCAGCAGGACCAGGGCAACAGCCACGGGTGAGTCAGGTAACCAAGGAGGGTGAACGGAGCCAGGGCCTAGAACTCGCCTCCCATCCTCGACCCTCCCGTCCCCAGGTTGAGTGAGAAGGAGGAAGCCTTGTGCCAGCTACAGGAGGAGAACCAGCGGCTGAGCCAGGAGCAACAGCGGGTGAGCAGGGGCCAGACGCAAGGCAGCCAATGGCTGGGCACAGGGGAGCCAGCTGGGTGGGTGGTCAGAGCTGCTAGATTTAGGCGTGGGCTGACTCCTTGCTGTATCTGAGAGAGGGTAAGCAAACTAGGAGTGGTAGTGGGGATAGTGGGGGACAGGGTGGCAGGTTCCCCTGGGGACTGAGACACCTTCCTGCCCTGCCCACAGCTGGCAGCCGAGCTGGAGCGGGAGCAGCAGAATAAACAGCGGCTGGAGGGTGAGCGACAGGAGACGGAGAGTAACTGGGAGGCCCAGATCGCCGACATCCTCAGCTGGTGGGTACCCACGAGCCTGGGCCTGGGCCAGGGCCTGCAGAGTGCTGACTCTTAGCCTATGACACTGGACCCTTCCCAACCAGGGTGAATGATGAGAAGGTTTCAAGGGGCTACCTACAGGCCCTGGCCACCAAGATGGCCGAGGAACTGGAATCTTTGCGCAATGTGGGCACCCAGACGCTCCCTGCCCAGCCGCTGGTGAGCCCAGACACACCCCAGGGGGCACAGAAGCGTCATCCAGCAGGTGGGAGGCAGACACTGAGCTCACGAGCTCATAGCGGGTTAGTGGATCTCACCAGGTAGTGTGGGCAGTGATGCCCTGCTGGGAGGGCCTCTGACACTCTGGGGGCCCCACGGCCACTAGGACCACCAGTGGAAGGCGAGACGGCTGCAGAAGATGGAGGCCTCGGCCCGGCTGGAGCTGCAGTCAGCACTCGAGGCTGAGATCCGCGCCAAGCAGGGCCTACAAGAGCAGCTGACCCAGCTGCAGGAGGCTCAGCTGCGGTCTGAGAGGTGAGGCAGGTTGGGCGCGGCAAGGGACCTGGGATCCAGAAGAGACCAGCCTGTAGGGCTGTGGGGAGAGGCCTGTGTTGAGCCTACCCCGTCCTTCCCCAGCCGTCTGCAGGAGGCTGAGAAACAGAACCAGAGCTTGAGACAGGAACTGGCTGTGCTGCGTGAGGAGCTGCAGACTCGAGGGCCTGCTGGTGAGTGGCTGTCCACCCCTTCCTGTGGTCAGCCCCTGCCCCCAGTCTCATAGTCCGAGGGGAAGGACCCTCCTGCCTGTCCCCAGGCTGCCACTGTCTGCCCATTTGACCGGGTGGAAACTGAGGCCCCCGCTGACCACTGGTTCCTCAGGGCTGGTGCCGCCCGTCACCCTTCCTTCTTGTCTCTAGACACCAAGTCTTCGAGCTCCCTGATCCCCTTCCTGTCCTTCTGGAACTCGGAGGTAAGGACCAGGGAGGAACTGCAGGGGCTGGGGGGCCAGGCAGAGCCACAGGGGCCCTGACATTGTCCCCGCCCCACCCTCCATCCCCAGAAGGACTCTGCCAAGGACTCTGGCATCTGGGGAGAGGCTCAGAAGCCAGGACTGGAGCCTGAGCTGAGGCCAGAGGGCCGCCGCAGCCTGCGAATGGGGGTGAGAAAGGCAGGGGGCCTGGAGCTGGAGGGCCAGGCCTCATTCCTCTGCTCCACTCCCCTTCACTTGTCTGCTTCCCCCACCCCCTATAGGCTGTGTTCCCCAGGATACCTGCTGCTGCCCCCACAGCCGCTGCCGACAGCCCCCCTGTTAAGGTCAGTGCCACAGTGGCCAGTCTCCCCTGGTCAGGTGGCTGCCTCTGCCCCACGAGCCCTTCTCCAAAGCAGGAGGTGGTCCCAGTAGCATTGACTAGAAGTGTTACTGTAAATTCACTGGGGGGCCTTACTCCCTCGGGCCCAGTTCCAAGTCTCCTACCCCTGGGCAGCCTCAGGGATTGGTGTGGGGTCTGGGGAAGCCACGTCAAGCTTGGGGTGATGGCATGTCCCCCCTCTCCAGCCCGGCTCACACATGCTACGCCCTCGGACCTTCCCCTCCCCCACCAAGTGTCTCCGCTGCACCTCGCTGATGCTGGGCCTGGGCCGTCAGGGCCTGGGCTGTGATGGTGAGCCCACACCCCCTCAGGGAGGGATATGCATGATGGGGTCAGGGGCCTGGGTCTCTCACCCCTTCACCAGCTTGGTTTTATTCTCACTTGATGTGGAAGTGGTTCTGGTTCACCAAGGCCTGAGGGAGACTGTGGGAGAGAAGGCCCAGAGGCTAAAGCCTGCTTTTAGTACTCAGACCACTGCCCTCCTGCTTTCCCACAGCCTGCGGCTACTTCTGCCACTCCACATGCGCCCCACAAGCCCCGCCCTGCCCTGTGCCCCCTGACCTCCTCCGCACGGCCCTGGGAGTGCACCCCGAGACCGGCACAGGCACCGCCTATGAGGGCTTCCTGTCGGTGAGCTGTGTGGAAGATGGGATGGGGAGGGGGTGCGGGCCTGAGCAGGACCCACCACGCCTGCCTCTCCTCCAGGTACCCCGACCCTCTGGCGTCCGCCGAGGCTGGCAGCGGGTTTTCGCTGCGCTCAGCGACTCACGCCTGCTGCTGTTTGATGCCCCCGACCAGAGACTTAGCCCAGCTCTCTTCCAGGCACTGGATCTGAGGTAGCTGGGGAGTAAGGGACTCAGGGGTGAGGGGGACAGCTTGGCCAGTGCATCCTCTGACCTGCTCCTTGGACATCCCAGGGACCCCCAGTTCTCGGCCACTCCCGTCCAGCCCTCTGATGTTATCCACGCCCAATCCAGGGAACTGCCACGCATCTTTAGGGTGAGTGCCTGGGTGGGCCTCCCCTCCCGTCCCCACACCATCCCTGCTCTGGTACTTTTTCTAACCCCTGGCCACCTCTTCACCTCATGCATTTAAACAGTGACAATAGTCTGTCTTCTGGCACCTGCACCTACTAGCTCCCTGCAGCTGTAGTGAGCTGTACATGCATGACTCTGTCTTGCTAGGATCCTCTGTGGCTCCCCAGTGCCCCTGCAGACCTACCCAGCCCCACGCCGTCTCCACCCAGTGCCTATGCTCAGGCCCTGCTACACTTCCTGCAATTGCAGGAATGCCCACTTAAGCCTTAGCTCTTAGCTTTTGCACATTCTGTTCCCTTTGTCTGGAACCGCCAAGCCCTTCCCAGCACCCAGCCATTCACCCATGTCGACTCATCCTGGACACCTCTCTGTCCCTCAGGCTCCAGCTAACAGGTCTTCCCGGGAAGTCTTCCTGTACCTCTTGACCTGGGTTGGGGGCCCTCCCCTGTGTTCCCACAATGCCCCGTCCTCCTCCTCAGTCATGGTACTGAATACACATCCCTGGAATGGCCCATGAGCTTGTGGGACTCCTGTCTAATTTAGAGCTGTGGCCAGCCCTGCCCCTGGCACTCAGCAGCTGGTGGAAAGAGGGCAGCGGGAGGAGGGCTGGCCCCTGGCCTCTCCAGCCTGGATCCCTGCCCACAGGTGACAGCCTCCCAGCTGGCCGTGCCCCCCACCATGTGCACTGTGCTGCTGCTGGCGGAGAGCGAGGCTGAACGGGAGCGCTGGCTGCAGGTGCTGGGCGAACTGCAACGGCTGCTACAAGACGTGCGGCCGAGGCCCCGACCTGTATACACCCTCAAGGAAGCTTATGACAACGGTCTGCCGCTGCTGCCCAACGTGCTCTGCGCCGCCATCATCGGTGAGTCCCTCAGGACTGGACAGTGCTGGCTTGGGCCACTACCGCTGCCCAGTCCCTGCAGCCACAGTGGGAGCCCACGACGGCCTCCAGCCATGGCTGTGTGAGGAGCCCTGGGAAGTGGAGTGGGCAGGGACCTGACTTCTCATCACTCCATTTCTCAGTGCCTCAGTTTTTCCTTTAAAAAAAAAATAAAAGCATCCATCCCTTATGCCAGTGGAAGAAGCAAAAAGAAGCAAGGGTCCTTGCCCTGGCATTCCTATTGCCAGCTGGATGGCCACGTGAGCCTCCCTCTGTCTCCTATGGGGCATGGCGGGGCAGGGTGATTCTGTAGACTGGGCAGTTTGAAGAACACAAATCCCTCCCCTCCCAGTTCTGGAGGCTGTAGGAGAGTCTGTCCCGTGCTTGGTTTTCCTTCGAGCTTGAGTGTTGCTGGTGATCCCTGGTGCTCCTTGGCCCGTACACATTGCTCCCGTCTCTGCCGCCCTGGTCACATGGCAGTGTCTGTGTCTTTGTTTTCTTCTTATAAGGACACCAGTCATTAGATTCAGGCCTCCCCCGGCCCCCCCTTCTAGCTCCAGTATGACCTAATCTTTATTAATGATGTCAGCCAGGACCCTGTTTCTAAATAAGGTCACGTTCTGAAGTTCCAGGAAGGTCATGAATCTGGGGGGACTAGGGTTGCTACAGGAGTCCTGGTGTGGCGCTGTAGGATAAGCACTGGACTGCAAGGTCGGTTTGAATCACAAGATCCGCAATTCAAACTCACCAGCCGCTCCTTAGAAACCCTATACAGGATTGCTGTGAGTTGGAACCAACTTAACGGCACTTAACAAGGTTGCTATGAGTTGAAATTGATTTGACAGCTCTACGGTTCTTTGTGTTGTTGAGGGGTTTTTTCAATTCAACACAGCAGTTCACTAGGTAGTATAGTTAACTTGATTACTAACCTACTGTTTGGTGGTTTGAACCCACTCAGTAGGTACCACAGAAATGCCTGGAGATCTGGCTTCTGTAAAAATCAGCCAAGAAAATCCTATGGAGCTGTTCTGTGTAGCACGTAGGGTCACCGTGAGTCAGTGCTGTGGGGCTGCTGTGAGGTTCCCAGTGTTCAGTAGGGAGAGAAAGACGTGGCAGCTCTGGTCCTTGGCTTCGAGCCAGCACCTGCTCTCGGGAAGCTGGGGTCTCTCTCTGTGGTTACTTGGGTGGGGCCACAGGGGAGACTGTGGGTCCTCTAGCTCAGTAAAGCTGGAAGATGAGGATGAGGAGAACTGTAGAGTAGGACTGGCGCGTTGTTTAACATAACCTATACTTGTACCGCTTCCTCAAGGTTCGTAGCCCAATTCGTAACCGCTACACTACCAGAGCTCTTTCTGATTATGAAATCGGGCTGCTAATCTCACGGTCAGCAGTTTGAAACTACCAGCGGTTCCGCGGGAGAAACATGAGGCTTTCTGCTCCTGTAAAGATTTACAGCCTCGGAAACCCTGTACAGGGTTGCTATGGGTCGGAACCGACTCCACAGCAGATAACCACCCTAACCACACAAGGGGAGGAGTCCTAGTGTGGCACTGTTGGATAAGCACTAGACTGCTAACCACAAGGCTGGAGTTTCAAAGCCACTAGCCACTCCTTAGAAACCCTGTAGGAGTCACCATGAGTTGGAACCAAGTCAACGTTGCTGAACAAAAACAACAAACATTAAGGGGAAACAAAATCTCAGAGAGGGCAAGTGATTTACTCCAAATCCACACCTCAGACCCTAAGCCCTGTCCCTGCAGCCAGTCCAGACTCTGAGAGGGGACCAGCGAGGCAGGGACCGTGGGATCACCATCCTTACTTTCTCAAAAGAAACTGAGGCCCAGCAAGGGCAGGCAATCTCCTCACTGATGGCCAGTCAGTCCCTCTGACCTTGGACCTTCTTTTCCCAGACCAGGAACGACTTGCTTTGGGCACTGAGGAAGGGCTGTTTGTGATCCATCTACACAGCAACGGTACATCCCCTGGGGCCAGGGTGGGCATGGTGGGGTCAGCCCAGGGCACAGGAGGGGAAGTGGACAGCTCCTCACCCACTGCCCCACTGCGAGGTGACACTCTCCCCTTCGCTATCCCCACAGACATTTTCCAGGTGGGCGAGTGCCGGCGGGTGCAGCAGCTGGCCGTGAGCCCCACGTCAGGCCTGTTGGTTGTACTGTGTGGCCGCGGCCCCAGCGTGCGCCTCTTTGTCCTTGCTGAGCTGGAGAACGTGGAAGCCACTGGCTCCAAGATTCCGGAGTCTCGTGGCTGCCAGATGCTGGCAGCTGGGCGCATCCTGCAGGCCCGCACACCCGTGCTCTGTATAGCTGTCAAGCGCCAGGTGCTTTGCTACCAGCTGGGACCCGGCCCAGGGCCCTGGCATCACCGTATCCGTGAGCTGCAGGTGCCTACACCTGTGCAGAGCCTAGGGCTGCTGGGTGACCGGCTGTGTGTGGGTGCGGCCGGGACCTTCACCCTCTACCCGCTGCTTAACGAGGCTGCGCCCTTAGCGCTAGGGCCCGGGCTAGGGCCCGAAGACCTGCCGCCATCCCGCGGGGGCCTGGGTGAGGCACTGGGCGCTGTTGAGCTTAGCCTCAGTGAGTTCCTGCTGCTCTTCACCACTGCTGGTGTCTACGTGGACAGCGCTGGCCGCAAGTCTCGAGGCCCCGAGCTGCTGTGGCCAGCAGCCCCCACGGGCTGGGGTGAGGCCTCGGGAAAGTGGGGCTGGGCTGGGCTGTAGATACCTACCATGCACCCCACTTGACAGAGCCAGGGTCCCTTCCAAACTCTTGGGCTTGGCCTTGGCCTTGGAGCCTCCATATTCCGTAACCCTGGGTGTCACTTGGTGACTACTTGGCGTAGGTTTTTCCTCTTCCACATCTCAGTTCATGCCCTTGTGGAACTGGTATCCTGTTGGTACCTGGAAAACCCTTAACCAAGTCCAGCTCTAGTGTCAGTTCGGCCCAAGGACTCTGGTTGCTGTCTGTACTGCTTACCTTCTCCCTGCCCTGCCGTACGCCATCTTTAGGCCTCATTCACTAGGAATCGAAACCAACAAGATGGTGGTGGGTTGGGGTACTGTAAGACGGGCTTGGTGAACTAGGACCCACACATTTCAGCTGGGGCAGGCATACCCAGGGCTCTGTTAGGGCAGTAAATGAATGAACGGGGTGGTAGGGAAGCCTGCACTTCACCAGTAATGGGCCCGGGAAGTTCTGTAAGCGGGGACAGGGGTGTTCCCTCATAAGCTTTGGTTCTTTCTGGGATGGCTGAGGGTAACAGACTTTCAGCCTATGGGCTCAGGGTCTGGCAGTCCAGGTCCAGGTCCCAGCTCGGGCTCACCTGCTCCGAAGTTTCCATTTTCTCCGAGGTGATGACGGTACCTCGGTACCTACTCAGTCCTTTGAGAATTAAGGGGGACAGGGCAGTATGGAGATGTGCGTCCTGCATGTCACGAGTGCTCTGGAATTGTTATCTGTGACAATTGTATGGTGGAGGCTGGGTGGGTCTGCCAGGATTGTTCTCACAGAAAGAGCCAGGTGGTCACTATGCTGTGACAAGGCACAAGATATCCATTGGCACAGAGAAGGAAACAGGATCAGAGCGGTAGCCTGAGCTGCACAGTACAGACAGTGTCCTACCTGCAGGTTACGCAGCCCCTTACCTGACAGTGTTCAGTGACAACTCCATCGATGTGTTCGACCTGAGGAGAACAGAATGGGTCCAGACAGTGCCACTCAAGAAGGTGAGGGACTCCCAGGCCCTGGGTTAGACTGGGGTGAGCTCTCAGTGGGGAGGCAGGCAGTGATCTCTGCGCCTACTGCCCCAGGTCCGACCCCTGAACCCCGAGGGCTCCCTGTTCCTCTTTGGCACCGAGAAGGTCCGCCTGACCTACCTCAGGAACCAGCTGGCAGGTGAGGGCATGTGTGCGTGTGCGCACGTGTGTGCAAGAGCATGTTCTTCCTGTATGCGTTTTCCCGGACCCACGCCTAGCCCTGGGGACTTGGAAGCACCGCCCAGCTCTGCCCTTCCCACAGAGAAGGACGAGTTTGACATCCCGGACCTCACAGACAACAGCCGGCGCCAGCTCTTCCGCACCAAGAGCAAACGCCGCTTCTTCTTCCGTGTGTCGGAGGAGCAGCGACTGCAGCAACGCAGGTGCGCGTGCGCAAAATTGGGACTAGGTGGGGCGGGCGGAGACGGCAGAAGGGTGGGGAGGTTCCCCCCTTCATGGCTCCGCTTACCAATTGTCGGCCTACAGAGAGATGCTAAAGGACCCCTTCGTGCGTTCCAAGTTCATCTCACGGCCAACCAACTTCAACCACCTGGTGCACATGGGTCCTACGGACGGGAGGTCCAGGGTGAGTAGTCCGGAGCCAATCACAGACCTCTGTGCTAAATTCAAGCCAATCGCAGGCCTCCTGGTGAGTTCTTGCAAATCGCAGACCTGAGATTACCTGGATCTGGCCGGTGAGTCACCGCTGATCCCTGAGCACATCCGAAGTGGATTGGGTGGCTTTCAGGTCTTGTTCTGGCTTGTGTAGTGCCCTCCCCTCGTCGGAGCTGACCACCCATCCCATCCCTTCCACACTGTTCCCCAACAGGTTCCAGAAGCCAAGGGCCGAGGGGCCCGCAGCTCCGGCCCGCAGCGACCCCACAGCTTCTCGGAGGCCACCCGGCGCCCAGCCTCCATGGGCAGTGATGTCCTCACTGGTGATGTGGACCACAGTAAGGATGACCCTAGGGGTTCTAGGACCTCCACATCCCGCCCTGTCACTACCCTCTTGGGCCCCTCAAATACTTGCCTTGGTGTTTTAACCCCTTGTTTGCCCCTGGAGCAGTGAAGAGGAAACCTCGGACATCACTGTCCAGCGAGTCCGTGTCCTGCCCCCAGGGATCGCTGAGCCCCGCGGGCTCCCTGCTACAGGTGAGCCATGGAGGGGCAGTTCTGTGCAATGCATGGTCATGTGCAGGACTGGAGGTCCGAGCCAATCCCTGCCCTGGGCAGCTCCGTCTCATCAGTGGGCCCCAACTGTGTGGCCCTGGACAAGTTGCCTAGCGGCTATGAGCCTGTCTCATCAGTAAATTGAGGCCATTATTGAGAGGCCAGAGAAAGTATGAAGCAATGATCCCTGGGAAGTCCCTGGCACATGGGGAGAGCGTTCTGGCCAGCCCTTAGTATCCCTAGCAGAAGCTGAGAAGCCCCTGGATGATGCAGAAGACCAAACACTTGACTACTAGCCAAATGATTGGCAGGAGTGGGGCTCCAGAGTTAGGGTTCGGTGGAGGTTCTTCCCATGACCTCACCCCACCCCTCACGTTTGGCCTTCTTCAAGGTCCCTGCTAGAGGCTTCTGGGAGGCCCTGGCCTGGGGAGGAATGTGTCCTGCCTGCCTCTGCCTACCCTGACTTCTTCCTCTCCCCACCTCTTCCAGGTCTCAGAGCGGCCCAGGAGCCTCCCTCCAGCCCCTGATTCAGAGAGCTGCCCTTGATGCCCTCTGGCAGGGACCACCCTAACCCAGGACGAGATGTGTGAGCACCAAGAGTTCAAGGAGTCTCCTATCCGGCTGGTCCGGATGTGTGGAAATTCAGACTCAGGGAAGGCCTGGGCTGGGCAGCAGCGATATGCTTGCCTGGGTTCCCAAGACTCAAGGGGGTCCCGCCTCCCAGCCTTCATCTCACCTTTCCCCTCTGGTCCCAGCCTGTGCTGGTCACTGGGGAAAAAGACAGCCCCCTCTGCCCTGGGGGGAGTTGGTCCTCATCTCCAGGGGCACGTGTGCCAAAGCTCTTTCCCAGTGCCGATCCAGGGGGACCCAGCAGGGAGGGAGAGAAAAGACCCCGGGTCTACTGCCAATCAGGGTGGCAAAGATAAGTGTTCATTCAGAAGTTGGTTCAGAAGAAAGGACGCTAGAGGGGAGGGAGAGGGACGTAGATGAATGAGGTGAGAAGGAGACAGGAGTCGGGGAGGAGTGTTTGGAAGAGAATGAGAGCTTGGAAGGCATCCAGAGCAGGAGAGGATAAAGAGATGAGGAGGAGGAAGCAGAGACTAGAGGGATGGAGGCAGAGGTAGAAGGAGGAAAACACAGGAGCTCAGTGAAGTGGGGATCAGGGAAGGGAACTCCCTGAGCAGAACTGACGTAGTCATGCCCAGGATGAAGCTATTCCCAGGTGGGGTGGGCTGGGGTGATTTTGGGGGGGTATTTATAAGGCTCCTTGGTGGGGAGAGGGTCTATTCTGGCCTTCCCAGAAAGGGGCAACCTTTTTCTAGAAGCTTCAACCAACTGTGTATTAGGGGACCATGGGGGGGCATTTATTATTGATTGCAGTCATTATTATTGTTATTATATTACTATTTTTATTAAACCCCCCCTTACCAAGGTGTAGGGGGCAAAATAAGTATTTATCTCCTCAAATGCCACGTTCGGGATCAACTCGATGCTCTAGGAAGCAACGAGAAAGCAATAAAGATAAGCTTTGTAAGCTACTGGTCTCTCTGCCTGGATCTGTCCTCCTGGGGCTCAGAAGATGGGAGAGTTTGGGGGTGAAGGGAGGAGGCAGGGGCATCAGATTAGGTGGCCTTCTCTACATTGTCAGGAACCAGAAGACCAACTCCAGTAGGGTAACTGGGGAGCGTTTAATCAAGGGCTGGTTTACGAAATTGTAGGTAGGTGAGGGGGGTGACCCGGAGCCCAAACAGCAATGGGGAGCTCTTAGCCCCAGGCCAGCCAGGTAAGAGGAGGCCAAGGTGTGACCCAACAACTGTGGCCTTGCACCCCTGAGAAGAAATCCTGCCTGCCTTTGTCCAAATCTAACCAGCTCTCCAAAGCACTCTCAGAGGGCAGCCTTGGGTAAGAGGGCAGAAGTGGTTCTGGAGGGGATGCACCCTATTGCCTTGCTTGGGAGAATGCTGAGTTAGGAGAAGGCCTGGTTGGGGTTGAGCTGGGAAGTAGTGAGGGGCCTAGAGGTCTGATGCTGAGCTCAGAGGCTGACAACGTGGCCCTAAAGCTGGGCACAATACCTAGGAGGACCCCCAGTATAACTGGGAGGCTGGATGGTGCCTGCAGGATTTCAGGGCCTGGTTAACTAATCAGGCTTAAGTCAGAAGACCTGAGTTCTAGTCCAGCTGTGCAGCGAGTTTCTTGATCTAAGTTTCCCCATCTGTAAATGAGACTGGTCCAGCCCACCTCTTGGGGGTCTTTGATGAGATCAACAGAAATGTGTCCGCTGTGCCTTTTGTGCAGGAGCCCAAGAAGGGGCCCTGGGCAGACGGAGGCTCAGACCTCCAGCCTTCCTCACAAATCCGCCCTCCCCACCCCCCAGCCCCGAGTCCAGTAGTTTTCGTTTTTGAAAAAAAACTGTTGTAATCAGTGTGAACATTTACAAGCAAACTCGTTTTCCGTTCACCTATTTATGCACACATGACACTGACTGCAGTCACCACAAAATCACTGTGCTCCCCATTTTCAACCTGGGTTCCCTGTTTCCATTCATCCTTCCTTCCTGCCCCTTCCACCTTCTGAACTTTGCTTCTGAGCAAATGATGTCTTTTGGTCTTGTTGACTGTTCTAAGATGTGTATTCCTCCCTGGTGTTATTGGTCACTTTGCAGGCCTGTCTATTGTCTGGCAGAGAGCTGATCTACAGAGATGCATAATTTGCCAAAATAAAGGCTTACGGTTCAAAAAAAAATTTCCCTACACTTTTTATGTTGATGAATTTTAAACCTGTACAAACACTGAAAGAATATGAACCCTCCACTCCCGGTTCACTGAGTCCTTGTGTGGTGCTGTGGGTTAATGCGCTGGACCACAAAGTCTGCTTGAACTACAAAATTGGTGGTTCAAACTCACCAGCCGCTCCTTGGAAACTCTATACAGGGTGTGCTGTCTCCAAATGGATCACGACCCTGTAAGACAGAGAACTACCCCCACAGACTTCCCAGGCTGTCATCTTTACAGAAGTAGAGTGCTGCATTGTTCCCTCTTGGAGTGGCTGGTGGGTTCAAACCACAAACCTTCCTTAACCAATGCGTGTGTGCGCGTGTCTCTTCTGTCTCCTGTCCAGATCGCTCCTCCCTTGTTTGTGTCTTGTTTGACATGGGCCTCTGTGAAGAGTCCACACAGCTGTTCTGTAGAACGACCTACCATCTGCAGTTGTCTGATTGTTTTCTCATTAAGTTCAGATTAAACTTGTTTGCCGAGAATATTATACAGCTGGTGTTATTTTAAATGCATTTTAATTACAATAATACACAAAGATTTCTTAATAAAACAATTCGAGCAGGGTGAACACCCCTCTCTTCCCTCTATAATCTGAGTTATGTTAGTTTCCCGTATGTTGTTTTTAAATGCCTCTCAGTCCATGCCAGCTCATCCACCTCATGTGGCCAAGCCCAGAGGGTTGGAATCTTTACAGGATTGCAAGGCCTTTCTCCCATGGAGCCACTGAGTGGGTTTGAACCAGAAACCTTTAGATTAGTAACCTTATGTTTAACTGTTGAATTACCAGGGCTTCTATATGTATACCTGCATATATACCAAGGGGCTTCAAAAAGTTTGTGGAAATTTTCCATTATCTTTTAATTCCATTTTCCACGAATTTTTTTGTATATTGGCCATCAAGAGGTGTCTCTAGACTCCACGCCTCTATCTGCAGGAATCAAATAGGTACCTCAGGTCTCTGGTGGGTGACTCCTGTCCCTCTCGACCACCAACACTCACAACTGGCCACTTCCACTCCTACTTTGAAGCCATCAGAGCAACTCAGGCCCTTTATATCCCTGTTGGTCAGGAGCCCTGGTGGCACAAGAGTTAAGCACATAGCCATTAACTGAAAGATTACCTGTTCGAATCCACTAAGCAGTTCTGCAGGAGAAAGACCTCACAATCTGCTCCCATAAAGAATTACTGTTGTTAAGTGCCATCGAGTTGGACCCGACCCACAGCAACGCTGTATAGGGTTTCTGAGGAGTGGCTGGTGAGCTTGAACCACCAACTTTGTGGTTCAAACGGACTTTGCAGTCCAGCGCATTAACCCACAGCGCCACACCACCAGCCCATAAAAAATACAGGTTGGAAAACCCTATTGGAAAGCTCTACTCTCACATGAAGGAGCTCTGGTAGCGTAGTGGTTACGAATCGGGCTGCAAACCTTCAGGTCAGCAGTTCGAAACTACCAGCTGTTCCGCGGGAGAAAGATGAGGCTTTCTGCTCCCGTAAAGATTTACAGCCTCGGAAACCCTGTACAGGGTCGCTGTAAGTTGGAACCGACTCCACGGCACGTAACCACCACCACTAAGTCTCTGATACCTCCCAACCCATGAAGGTTCATTTCTAGATCACTATACTCCTGGCTTACTGTCACGCTCTTCACCCAACCAAAACCAAAATTAACCCCCTGGAACCAGTGCATTCCAACTCATGGCAACCCCATGTGGTACAAAGCAAACTACTACAGAGGGTTTTCTAGGCTGTATGACTTGAAGCACTTATGGATGCAGACCAAAGAGCACAGCCTTCAGCATGGATTACCACTCAATGTAAAGAAAGCCAACATCCTCACAACTGGACCAAATGGCATCATGATAAACAGGAAAGACTCATAACGTCAAGGATTTTGTTTTATTTGTGTCCACAATCAATACCCATGGAAGCAGCAGTCCAGAAATCAAACAACCTATTATATTGGCCAAATCTGCTGCAAAAGACCTTTTTAAAGCATTAAAACGCAAAGCTATCAGTGTGAAGAGTGAGGTGCACTGGAATCAAGCCCTGGTATTTTCAGTCACCTGGTATACATGAGAAAGCTGGGAGGTGAATCAAGACCAAAGAACTGAAGCATTTGAGTTATTATGTCAGCGAAAGTGATGAAATGTACCTTGGACTGCCAGAGCAATGAACAAATCTATGTTAGAATAAATACAGTCAGAATGCTCCTTGTTGTTTTTGTTGTTAGGTGCCATCCAGTTGGTACCGACTCATAGCAACCCTATGCACAACAGAACAAAACACTGCCCAGTCCTGGGCTAACCTCACAATCGTTGCCACGCCTGAGCCCATCGCTGCCGCCACTGTGCCAATCCATCTTGTTGCGGGTCTTCCTCTTTTTCTCCGACCCTCCAATTTATGTTCCTTAGAAGGGAGCATAGAGAGACTTCATCCGACACACTGCAGAGATATATTCTGAAGGAACCAATTTCTGGAAAAGTACACCATGCTTGGTAAAGTAGAGAGAAGGCTGACCAAAAACAGAGACAGTTTGACAAAGTCACTACAACAATGGGCTCAAACACAGCAACACACACAAGGAAGGGACAAGCCTGGACAGCATGTCGTTTACCAGTTAGAACCAACCTGATGGCCCCTAACAACAGTCTTTACAGAAGCAGATTGCCAGACCTTTCTTTCACGGCAACACTGGCTAGGTCTGAACTGCCAATTTTAAATCAGTAGATGAGTCTAAACAATTTGCTCCACCCAGGGACCTCCATCCATCATAACCCTGTGTTCTTTTGTTTTAATTGATATTTTATTCCATCTTTAACGTGTTTAAGAACAAATGTATCAGTTTGAGGACTAAGGTGCACCTGACCCAAGACTCTTTTCAACAGTCTCATCTGCTTATCAAAGTTGAACAGTGAATAAGGAAAACTATAGAAAATTTGAGGCATTTGAATTATAGTATTAGAGAAAAATATTAAAAGTACCACAGACTGCCCCAAGAACAAACAAATCTGTGCTGGAATAAGTACAACCAGAATGCTCCTTAGAAACCAGGATGGTGAGACTTGGTCTCTCATATTTTGGACATGTGATCAGGAGATACCAGTCCCTGGAAAATGACATCATACTTGGTAAAGTGGACGGTCAGCAGAAAAGAGGAAAACCCCCAACCAGATGGATTGGCACAGAGGCAGCAGCAATGGGCTCAAGTGTAACTATAATTGTGAGGATGACGCAGAACCAAGAAGTATTTTGTTCTTTTGTGCATACCGCCCCTTTAAGTGGGAACCCAATTCAAGGGCACCTAAAAACAGCAACAAAGGTGAAAATTTGCAGAGCAAATGAGGTTCCCATTTAACAATTTCTACACAAATTAATGAATCATTGGCATTGATGACATTTTCCACAGTATTTCATCATTCTCATTTTCCATTCTGGTTGCTCCATTTCCAGCACTCTAGTTTCCCTGCCCTCTTACCTTCTCATCTTTGATTTAAAGTAAATTTAGACTGTTTGGTCTGCTATAGATGATTTTTCTTAAAGAAATTCATGATTCATGGGTAATTTCTTTAATCTTATGAGCCAATCTGTTATTTAAAAGGTGATCTCAGGGGATAATTTTGATTGAACGTTTAATGTGTATCTCAGGGTACTAGCCTCAGAAGTCTTCTAGTCTCAACCAGTCCAGTAAGTCTGGACCTTTTAAGAATTAGAACTGTGTTCCATATTTCTCTCCAGTTGGAGAAGGAACCATCTCGTGTGACCCTGATTGGAACCTTTTGTAGTGATAGCCAGGCACCATCTAATTCTTTTAGTCTCAGGGCAGAGGGGGCTGTGGCTCATGTTGACTATTAGTGGTGTAGACTAGTTTCCTTTATTTATTTATCATTTAGTGTATTAATATATACAACAAAGTATTTGTCATTTCAACCATTTTTATATGTATAATCCAGCCATACCAAGTACACCCCCATGTTATACAATCATCACTACTTTCTATTTCAAAATATTGAATGATGCAGAAAGCATCAAAAGAAGATAGAAAGAATACACAGATTAAAAACAAAACAAAACAAAGAATACAGAGAGTCATCACACCAAAAATAAATGGTTGATGTTCAACCATTTTAAGAGGTAGCATATGATCAAGAGCCAATGATACTGAAGGAAGAAGTCCAATGGTGCATTGAAGGCATTCACAAAGAACAAGACACCGTGAATTGATGGAATACAAATTGAATCCAAATCTTTCAACAAAGTGATGTGCCATTGGAGGCACTCACTCATCTATGCTAAGAAATTTGGAAAACAACTATCTGGCTAACTGACTGGAAGAGATCCATATTTGTGCCCATTCCAAAGAGAGGTGACACAATGGAATTTGGCTATGATCAGACAATATTCTTGATATCCCATGTGAATAAAGTTTTACCAAAGGTATTACAAAACTGGCTGTGTCCACACAGTGACAGAGAACTTCCAGAGGTTCAAGTTGATTCAGAAGCAGATGTGGAACGAGGGATATCATTGCTGACATCAGATGGTTTTGGCTGAAAGCAGAGCATACCAGAAAGATGTTTACCTGTGCCTTATTGACTACGCAAACGCTTTCGACTGTGTGGATCATGACAAGTTATGGACAACATTACAAAGAATGAGTATTCCAGAACACTTAATTGTGCTCATGAGGAACCTGTACATAGACAAAGAGGCAGTTGTTTGAACAGAACAAAGGAACATGGAATGGTTTCAAATTAAGAAAGATGTGTGCCAGGGTTGCATTCTTTTACCACACTTATTCAATCTGTATGCTGAACAAATAATCCAAGACGCTGAATCATATAAAGAAAAACATGGCATCAGGATTGGAGGAAGACTCATTAACAACCTGTGATATGCAGATGGCACAATCTTGCTTGCTGAAAGTGAAGAGGACTTACAATACTTACTGATGAAGATCAAAGAGCACAGCCTTCAGTATAGGTTGCATTTCAGTGTAAAGAAAACAAAACTCCTCATCACTAGACCAAATAACACCACTCATTTAAATGGAGAAAAGATTGAAGTTATCAAAGACTTCATTTTGCTCTGATCAACCATCAACACTTATAGAAGCAGCAGTAAACGAAGTATTGCATTGGGCAAATCTGATGCACTGAGATCTCTTTAAAGTGCTGAAGAGCAAAGATGTCAGCTTGAGGACTAAGGTGTGTCTGAACCACACCGTGGTATTTTCAACAACCTCATATTCATGCAAAAGTTGGACAGTGACTAAGGAAGACCGTAGAAGAATTGATGCACTTGAATTATAGTGTTGGAGGAGAATATTGACAGTATCATGGGCTTCCAAAAGAACAAACACATCTGTGTTGGAAGAAGTACAGCCAGAGTGCTCCTTAGAAGCCAGGATGGCCAGACTTTGTCGCTCATAATTCGGACATAGTGTCAGGTGGGACCAGTCACTGGAGAAGGATATCATGTTTGGTAAGGCGGAGGGTTGGAGAAAAAGGAGGAAAACTCCCAACTATATGGATTAGCACTGTGGCAGCATCAATGGGTTCAGGCGTAACAGTGATTCTGAGGTTCACCCAGGACTGGGCAGTATTTCACTCTGTTGTGCATAGGGTCGCTATGAATCGGTATCAACTTGATGGCACCTAACAACAACAAATGTGATGGCTGGAGTCCTGGCGTGGCACTGTAGGATAAGTACTAAACTGCAAGGTCAGTTTGAACCACAAGATCAATAGTTCAAATTCACCGGTCACTATGAGTCAGAACCAACTTGACGTCACTTAACTACAACAACCCCAACCTCGTCACCCAAGTTAGCAAGCATTCTACACTGCAGTCAATGAATAAGTCTTACTTCCTTCCCACACCTGGATGTTGTTGTTGTTAAGTGCCATGGAGTCAATTCCAACTCATAGCAACTCTGGACGGTTTCCAAGGAGTAGCTGGTGAGTTTGAACCACTGACCTTGCAGTTCAAACCGACCCTGAGGTCAAGTGCTTCTCCTATGGCACCACACCATCATATAAAGTTTATTATAGCCTGAAAACCTTTTCTGATTTTTTACAGTAGTGGTCTCATGCACTGTCTGTCCCTCTGTGACTGACTAATTTCACTCAGCATAATGTCCTCCAGGGAGTCCTACAGGATAATGCACTGGACTGCAAGGTTGGTTTGAACCATAAGGTTGGTGGCTCAAATTCACCAGCAGCCCTATACATGGTTGCTATGAGTTGGAACTGACTTGACAGCAAAAAAAAAAAACTCCTCCAGGTTCTTCCATATTATGCGGTGTTTTGCCGATTCATCATTATTCTTCATTGTTGAGAAATATTCCATTGTGTGTATGTACCAATTTGGCCAACCATTCCTCTGCTAACGGGCATGTAGGCTGTCTCTATCTTTTTGCTACTGTGAACAAAACTACAATGAACCTGGGTGTACAGATGTCTATTCATGTCATGGCTCTACTTCTTAAGAATATATACGATGTCATACGGTATTTCTATTTCCAAATTTCTGAGACAGTGCCATACCATTTTCCACCGCAGTTACACCATTTTACAGGCTTGCCAGCAGTGTAGAAGGGTCCCAGTCTCTCTACACTCTCACCAGTATCTGTTGTTTTGTGTTTTTGGACTTTCCTATTAATGCTGGGGAGAAATGATCTCTCATTTTTGTTTTGATTTGCATCTTCTGCAGGAGAAACATGAGGCTTTCTGTTCCCGTAAAGATTTACAGACTCAGAAACCCTGTACAGAGTTTCTATAAGTTGGAACCGGCTCCAAGGCACATAACCACCGCCAATGGCTAATGTTGGAGTCCTGGTATGGCGCTGTGGGTTAATGCGCCAGACTGCAAAACCGTTTGAACTGCAAGGTTGGTGGTTCAAGCTCATCAGCTGCTCCTTGGAAACTCTATACAGCGTCGCTATGGGTCAGGACCGACTCTACGGCACTTCACAACAACAACAATGGCTAATGTTGCCAGCATTTCTTCAGATGTTTGTTGGCCCTTGAATGTCTTCTTTGGATTAAGTGTCTGTTCATGTCCTCTGCCCATTTTTAACTGGATTATTTGTCTTCTTGTTGTTGAGGTGTTGAAGTGGTCTACAAATTTGAAAGAGTAGTCCGTTATCTGATATGTCATTACCAAAATTTGTCCATATTCTGTGGGTTCTCTTAGTGAAATTATTTTTTTTTAATGTTTTATAATAGCGTAGTGGTTACGAGTCGGGCTGCGAACCTTAAGGTCAGCGGTTCGAAACTACCAGCTGCCCCGCGGGAGAAAGATGAGGCTTTCTACTCCCGTAAAGATTTACACCCTC
>NW_006408558.1:20639804-20653511 GCF_000296735.1 Chrysochloris asiatica
ATGGAGGAGCTGAATCAAAGGATATGATTTGTTGAATGAAAAACTGAGATCTGTTCTGTAAACCTTCACTCAATTCACAATAGAAAGTTAAAAAAAAAAAAAGCAGTGATAAAAAGAATCGACAAAAGGAGAAAAAGAAAGAAAGAAAACCAGGCAGCAGCAACAACAAAAAAAGCATATATATATTTAAGAAAACAGGAAAACTAAAAAAAATATATATATACAAAAGATAATAAGAGAGAAATTTTTAAAAAAGAAGAAAAACAAAAACACTAGATAAAACCAGGAAGAGGGAAGATGAAAAGAGAAAGAGGACTAGAGAGTAGTAAAGAAAGATCAAGAGGAAAAACAAAAACAAAAAGAAAAAATTGTTGTTAAGGGCTGTCAAGTCGGTTCCGATCCATAGCGACCCTGCATAGTGTTTTCAAGGAGCAGCTGGTGAGCTTGAACTGCCAACTTTGCAGTCCAGTGCATTAACCCACAGCGCTACACTAGGACTCCAGAAGAAGAGGTGGGGGAAAAAAAAAAAAACAGAAGAAAAGAATGAAAGCAAAGAAAGAAACGATTAAAAGGAAGAGATGGGAAAGACAGTAAGAAGGAGAAAAAAGAATAAACAAAACAAGGAGAAAAAAACAAATAGTGTAGGTGCTGGATTCAGAGAGAAGAAAACTCTATTAATCAAGAAGCTCCCAAGATGGTTGGGGGAAGGCTAGGTGGCAGCCTTCCTGGTCCCAAATAGAGCTCCAGTTGGCCCAGCGTTGTCTGCCTGAACCAGAGGGTCTCTAGGGACCTGATGCTCAGCCACAGAGGCTCCCTCCAGTTCAGGGCTGATCAGGCACATAGGTCTGGGGATATAGAGCAGAATCTAGGCCCTAAGCCTGGGCCCACCTCACTGTGGTATGGCCCTCAACCTTGAGGTTGTAAACTCCTGAACACCAGGAGGATGCCCTAGGGGTGGATGAGACTCCTAGCTCGCCACACCTCTGGTCACCAGGGGAGAAAGGGAAACAGTAAAGAAGCATCCCTTTCCCATTAGCAGTCCCTGGGGGGAGTCTGCACCGCCTGCCTGGCCACCATCAGCTTCTGAAGCTACTGAGGAAAAAGCTCAAAATGGCCGACTTGCGTCTGGCTGGGAGGTCCTTCACTAGTCTGTCTCCTTCCTTTGCTGCCCCCGTTCAACCTCTCCCCTCCCAGTAAGTATTCAATCCACTTCTCTAACCTTTCCTCTGAAGTTCAGGCTTCCAGGATATCATCTGTGTGTTTTTGGTTTGGGAGCTCTAGTAGCGTAGTGGTTATGATTTGAGCTGCGAACCGCAAGGTCAACAGTTCAAAACTACTAGCTGTTTTGTGGGAGAAAGATGAGGCTTTCTGCTCCTGTAAAGATTTACAGCCTCGGAAGCCCTGTACAGGGTTGCTATGAGTCGGAACCAACTCCACGACACATAGCAACAACAACATCTTAGTTAAGGAGTCCTGGTGTGGCGCTGTGAGTTAATGCACCAGACTACAAAGCCCTTTGAACTACAACGTCGGTGGTTCAAGCTCACCAGTCGCTCCTTGGAAACCCTATACAGGGTCGCTATGGGTTGGAACTGACTCGACAGCACTTAACAACAACATCTTAGTTAAAAAGGGTCTAAGCATATCTGCCAAGTCCGCCATCTTAGCTCCACTCCTGTAGACTAAGGTCTGTTGTAAGTCTTTGATTTTCTTTTTATTTTGCTCCAGATGAGCAGAGACCAATAGTTGTATCTTAGCTTACCTCTGTCTTAATCTTAGAAATTTTAATGTAGATGATCCAACCCCTCTTCTCTCACAAGCTTATTCTCCAACCTTCCCCAGCCACGCACTCCCTGAGTCCTACTGGGGAACTGCCATGGTCTACACCGTGGCCACCAGCCAACTGAGCATTTGGAATGTGACTAGTTCAAATTGAAATGTTAATGAGTGTAATACACACATTAGATTTCAAAGACCTTGTGTGGAAACAAGTATCAACTATCATGAATGGTTTTTATATTAATTACACTATTTAGGGCCAGGAAGGCTGCCATCTATCCCTCCCCCAACCATCTTGGGAGCGCCTTGATTAATAGGAGTCCCCTGAGTTTTCTTCTCTCTGGATCCACCATCTCTGCAGTTTTTTGTCTCCTTCCTTGTTTTTCTTTGTTTATTCTTTTTTCTCCTACTTGAATACAGTGGTTTAAACATACAGATTAGTAAAATAATTTCACAAGTTATTTTATACTTATACTACTAGCAAATTTTAAATTACCTGTGTGGCTTGTATTACATTTTTACTGGAAGTGCTGTTTTGCACCTTTTCATTGCCAATAATAGCAACACCTTCCCCATAATATTAACTCCTACCTTTAACCATTGGCATTGGGCAAATCTACTGCACAAGACCTCTTTAAAGTGTTCAAGGGCAAAGGTGTCAGTTTGAGGACTGAGGTGTGCCTGCCCAAAGCCATGGTATTTTTAATAACCTCATATGCAGGGGAAAGTTGAACAGTGAAAAAGAAAGACTGTAAAAGAGTTGATGCATGTGAGTTATGATGTTGGAGGAGAATATGAAAAGTACCATGGGATGCCAAAAGAACCAACAGATCTGTGTTGGAAGAAGTACAGCCAGAGAGCTTCTTGGAAGTCAGAATGGCCAGACTTAATCTCTCATACTTCAGACATATTATCAGGAGGGACCAGACCCTAGAGAAGGATATCATGTTTGGTAAAGTGGAGGGTCGGAGAAAAAGAGGAAGACCCCAATGAGACAGATTGGCACAGTGGTATCAGCAATGGGCTCGAAGGTAGCAAAGATAGTGAGGTTGATGCAGAACCAGGCAGTGCTTCGTGCTGTTGTACACAGGGTCACTATGAGGTGGTACTGGGTACTGACTTGATGGCACCTAATAGCAACGCTGTGGTTTAATGCACTAGATTGCAAAGTCGGTTTGAACTGCGAGTTTGGTGATTCAAGCTCACCAGTTGCTCCTTGGAAACCCTCTACAGGGTCACTATGAGTTGGAACCAACTCGATGGCACTTAACAACAACAAACCTTTAAGCAGCATCCCTATATTTCCAGCTCACTCTTGCACCTCAACTTCAATATATATAAAATGGTTAATTGTTCTTACGAGTGCATATCTCCCTGGTGTTTCTATTCATCACGTAAGGCCTATCATTTGGCATACAGGTGAGCCACAGGCTCCAATATACTTTTGGAGGGGGCAGGACTTTAAAACCTAGTAGGAATTTTTTTTTTTTTTAAGTTTTTATTGGGAATTGAGTGATAGTTTACATGGGAGACCATCGGTTTTACACTCATCGTTTCATTGCGCAGATTACAATCTCCTCCATGCATCATCATTCAACAGTATTTGCTTCTATTCCCTGTTTTTGTGTGTGTGTGTGTGTGTTTTTGGGGTGTGTGTGGGGAGGATGTACATAAAAACACTCAGGAATGTATAATCATTTAAATAACCAAAGGGCACATTCTGCAAGCCTGCCTCCTGGCTGCCAGCTGCTCCCTGTCTCCATGTCCTCATCTCTGCCTCTATCTCTGGTGTCACTGCTTCTCTGGATTGGGTCCCACATTTCGCACGTGCGCTACTCTCTTGATGGTTCTAGGGTCCTCTGTTTCTGGACTGTAAGATTAACTACTCCCCCCTTTTTGTTACAAAACTTCTACTCTTACAATTGTGATAGTTACAATTAGTCATGACAACAAGTACTCACTATTGAATCCTAAGAATCTTATCCCTATCTCCTTTCATGAAACTCATCAAGACAAGCTGAAAACTATTCAGTGGGGACGCTACCTTCCCCTGCACACTCTGAAACTAAACTCCTCCTTGAACACTTGTAAGCCAGTCACAATCCTTTGTATGCATATATTTATTTATTCAATAAATAGTTGTTGAACACCTGTTAGAGGCCTATTATTGAGGCATTGTATTTCAACCTGTATGTTGAGCAGATAATCCGAGAAGCTGGGTTATATGAAGAAAAACGTGGCATCAGGCTTGGAGGAAGACTCATTAACAACCTGCAGGTTTTTCATATGCAGATGATACAATCTTGCTTGCTGAAAGTGAAGAGGACTTAAAACATTTACTGATGAAGATCAAAGAGCACAGCCTTCGGTATAGATTACATCTCACTAAAGAAAACAAAAATCCTCACCACTGGACCAATAAACAACGTTCTTATCAATGGAGAAAAGATTGAAGTTGTCAAGGACTTCATTCTTCTTGGATCAACTATCAACACTCACGGATGCAGCAGTTAAGAAATCAAATGACATATTGCATTAGGCAAATCTGCTGCACAAGACCTTTTTAAAGTGTTGAAGAGCAAAGATGTCAGCTTGAAAGTGCAGCCAGAGTGCTCCTTAGAGGCCAAGATGGCCTCTCATACTTTGGACATATTGTCAGGAGGGACCAGTCGCTGGAGAAGGATATCATGCTTGGTAAGGTGGAGGTCAGAGAAAAAGAGGAAGACCCCCAACGAGATGGATTGGTCAAGTGGCAGCATCGATAGACTCAAGCGTGGTAACAGTACTGAGGTTGGCCCAGGATTGGGCAGTGTTTCGTTCTGTTGTGCATAAGGTCGCTATGAGTCGGTACCGACTGGATGGCACCTGACAACACTGAGGCACATCAATGAACAAAAAAAAAATCTCTTCCCTTGTGGAGCTTATATTTTAGTGCCAGAAAAAGACAATAAATAAGTAAATTAAATCATACGCTAAAATAGCGATTTTATCATGCAGAGGACGTTTGAAGATGTCTGGAATCATTTTTGATTGTTACAACTGGGGAGGGGGTGCAATCACTAGTGGATAGAAGCCAAGAATGCTGCTAAGCAATATACTGGATAGCCCCCCCCCAACAAAGCATTGTCATTGTTGTTGTTAAGTGCCATTGAGTCAGTTCTGATTTACAGCAACCCTGAATAGGATTCCAAGGAGTGGCTGTTGGTTTGTACTGCTGACCTTATATGGTTAGCAGTCCAATGCTTATCCTACAGCACCACACCCTAAATGTGAATTGGAGTCCAGGTGTGGCATTGTAGGATATGCACTGAACTGCTAACCACAAGGTTAATGGTTCAAATACACCAGCCGCTCCTCGGAATCCCTATATAAGGTGCTATGAGTCAGAACTGACTCAGCACTTTTAACAACAACAAATGTCTACGATAGGAGTCGTTGGATAGTGTAAGCGTAACTTACCTTGTTACTAGATGAAAGGTTGGAGGTACAGATCCACCCAGAAATACTGCGGAAGAAAGGCATGGTGTACCACTGAAAAAATCAGCCATTGAAAACCCTGCAGAGCACAGGGTTTACCATGAGTCAAAATTGACTCCACAGCAACTGATAAATGTCAAGCATCCTGAGGTTGAGAAACCACGTGTTAGGTGTTAGTTTCTGAGAAGAAAGAGTAGAGTAGTTTGAGAGGCAGTGGGAGTTCTTTCAGAGTAGAGGATTTGATTTTAAGTGCAATGCCTGGGGCTAGGAAGGTGGCATCTGGAGGAAAGAGGATGACCGGCTTTCTATTTCACTGAGAAAACTGGAGCACCTGCCTCATGTACCATGAACACACCTTCATTCCAGTTAGGGATGAGCCCTCCGTGCTTCCAGCCAAATGAGAACTCCGATTCCAGCGTCTCTCTTCCAGACTCACCTCCAAACTGTGGGTTTGGAATTTGCCAGCCTCCACAATTATGTGAGCCATTTCCTTTGACAGTTGTAAGTTCAATGAGATATTGCAGCCTATTGCAGAACCCTGAGACTTTAAGGCAGGGGAGAAGTGATAGGTATTGTGATAGTTGTTGTTGTTAGGTGCCATACAGTTGGTACTGACTCATAGCGACCCTATGCACAACAGAACGAAACACTGCCTGGTCCTGAGCCAATCTCACTATCGTTACAGCGGATCTCATTGCTCCTGCCACTATGCCCGCCTATCTTGTTGGGGATCCTCCTCTTTTTTGCTGACCCACCGCTTTACCAAGCATGATGTTCTTCTCCAGGAACTGGTCCCTCCTGATAATATGTCCGAACTATGAGATACAAAATCTGGCTATCTTGGCTTCCAAGGAGCACTCTGACTGTACTTCTTCCAACACAGATTGGTTTGTTTTTTTGGCAGTCTTTAACTATTTTTGGTAGTTTTTAAATACTTTAAATACTTTCCTCCAATACCATAACTCAAAAGCATCAATTCTTCTACGGTCTTCCTTATTCACTGTTCAACTTTCACAGGCATCTGAGGTTACTAAAAATACCATGGCTTTGGTCAGGCACACCTTAGTCCTCAAACTGACATCTTTGCTCTTCAACACTTTAAAAAGATCTTGTGCAGCAGATTTGCCTAATGCAATATGTCATTTGATTTCTTGATTGCTGCTTCCATGAGTGTTGATGGTTGATTCGAGCAAAATGAAGTCTTTGACAACTTCCATCTTTTCTCCACTTATATATGGATGCTGTGATAGTTAGGTTCTGTGTCAACTTGACTGAGCCAGGATTTCAGGTTGTTTGGCAGTTGACAGTTAGCTCTATGATGATTGGCTATGAGCAGCCAATCAATTGAAATGATGTTTCCTTGGGGTGTGGCCTGCTTTCAATATAATGGACATTCAGGAAGGATTTACACTCTTTCTTGCTGGGTCTGGATCTCCCAACTGGGTCACCCTCGGACCTTTGTTTCTTTGAACCAGAGCCAGTGGCCTGTTCTACTGTCTGTTTGCCTGCTGGACCTGCGCAGCAAGTGTGCCTGGAAAGCCAGACACCCACCGGAGGGCACTGCACAGCTGTTCTTGTCACCCCAGCTCCTGTGCTCTGCACCACTGGTCTCTTGGTAGACCATCACCCTGCTGCAGCCCTTGATCCAGGGCTACGGTCCTGCCTTCCAGAACCACCCGCGGATCTTGGTTCACCTGGCCTGCATGTGGGACTCTCCTATCTCTGTAATCGTGAGCCATTTCCTTGATGTTATATATGTGTGTGTTTGTGTGTGTGTGTATCACTGGTTTACTCCTCTAGTGGACCCAGCCTAAGACAGATATCAAGGATTATGCAGTGGTATAGCATGTGGGGAAAGTTGGACATTGTGTTATCTTTAACCACCACCTCATAGAGACCAGACTCATGCTGATCTTTCCAAAAGAAATTATGCATGCAGCCACCCTTCAAGTCTGGAACTGAACTCACCCTGGTGGCTCCATTTTCAGCCAAGTAGTACACAAGTATATTGCTGTGCCGTTGAGTCAGTTTTGACCCATAGCAGCTCTATGTCCAACAAAATACCACCCAGTCCTGTGCCATTCTCACAATTGCTGCCACACTTGAGCCCATTGTTACTGCCACTGTGCCAATCCATCTCATTGGGGGGGGGGGGGAATCTTCCTTTTTTTCACTGTCCCTCCACTTTTACCAAACATGATATCCTTCTTCAGAGACTGGTCCTTCCTGATAATAGGTCAAAAGCATGAGAGATGAAGTCGGGCCATTTTGACTTCTAAGAAGCATTCTGGTTGTACTTCTTCCAACACAGATTTGTTTGTTCAGTCCAAGATACATTCAATATTTTCCTCTAACATTACAATTTGAATGTTTCAATTCTTCTATGGTCTTCCTTACTCATTGTCCAACTTTCATATGCAGATGAGGCTGTTGAAAATATCTTGGCTTGGATCAGGTGCCCTTTAGTCCTCCAACTGACATCTTTGCTCTTGAACACTTTAAAGAGGTCTTGTGCAGCAGATTTCCCTAATGCAAGAGGTTGTTTGATTTCTTGACTGCTGCCTGAAGGAGTATTGATGGTGGATCCAAGCAAAATGAAGTCTTAATCTTTTCTCCATTCATCATGATGTTATTTATTGTTTCAGTGATGTTATTTATTGGTCCAGTGGTAAGGATTTTAGTTTTCTTTACATTGAGGTGCAACCCATACCGAAGGTTGTGATCTTTGCTCTTCATCAGTTAGTATTTTAAATCCTCTTCGCTTTCAGCAAGCAAGGTTGTATTGTCTGCATATTTTAGGTTGTTAATGAGTCATCCTCCAATCCTGATGTCACATTTTTCTTCATATAATCCAGCTTCTTGGATTCTTTGTTCAGCATACAGATTGAATAAATATGGTTAAAGAATACAACCCTGGTGCACACCTTCCCTGATTTAAACCATTCAGTATTCCCTTGTTCTGTTCAAACAACTGCCTCTAGGTCTGTCTACAGGTGCCTCATGAGCACAATTAAGTGTTTCAGAATACTCATTCTCCACAATGTTGTCCATAACTTGTCATGAGCCACACAATCAAAAGCCTTTGCATAATCAATAAAGCACAGGTAAACATCTTTCTGCTATTTTCTGCTTTTAGCCAAGATCCATTTGACATCAGCAATTACATCCCTTGTTCCACATCCTCATCTGAATCTGGCTCTAACCTCTGGCAGTTCCTGTTAATGTACTGTTGCAGCCATTTTTGAATAGCACAATTTTACTACCATGTGATATTAACATTATCTGATGATATCCACATTCTATTGGGTCACCTCTCTTTGGAATGGGCACAAATATGGATCTCTTCCAGTCAGCTGGGCAGATAGTTGTATTCTAATTTTCTTGGCATAGATGAGTGAACATCTCCAGTGCTGCATCAGTTTCTTGTAAATTTCAATTTATATTCTATCAATTCCCAGAGCCTTGTTCTTTGCCAATGCCTTCAATGCACCTTGGACTTCTTCCTTCAGTATTATTGGCTCTGGGTCATATGCTACCTTTTGAAATGGTTGAAAATCAATCATTTCTTTTTGGTACAGTGACTCTGTGTATTCCTTCCATCTTCGTTCGAAACCATGCTTTCTGAATTATTCAATAATTTGCCCAGAAAATCTGTCAATATTGCAAGTGAGGCTAGAATTTTGTCTTCAGTTCCCTCAGCTTGAGAAATGTCAAGCGTAGTCGTCCTTTTTGGTTTTCTAACTGCAGATCTTTGCACATTTCATTATAATGTTTGACTTTGTTTTCTCAAGATGCCGTTTGAAATGTTTTGTTCAGCCCTTTTATCTCCTCATTTCTTCCATTTGCTTTAGCATCTCTATTCTGGAGAGCACTTTTCAGAGTCTCTTCTGACATCCATTTTGGTCTTTTCTTTCATCCTTGTTTTTCCTAATGATCTTTTGCTTTCTTCCTGTATGATTTTTTGATGTCATCCCACAATTCTTCTGGTTTTCAGTCATTATTGTCTAAAGCATCAAATCTGTTCTTCAGATGATTTCTAAATTCAGGTGGGATATGTTCAAGGTCATATTTTGGACTTCATGGACTTGTTTTCATCTTTTTCAGCTTCAGCATGAATTTGCATATGAGCAATTGATGGTCTGTTCCAGTTGGCCCTTGGTCTGATTTTGGCTGATGAGATGGAGTTTTTCCACTGTCTCTTTCCACAGATGTAGTCTATTTGATTTCTGTGTATTACATTTGGTGAAGTTCAGGTGGATAATTATCTCTTATGTTGTTTAAAAAAGGCATTTGCAATAAACAAGTTATTGATCTTGCAAAATTCTATCATGTAATCTCCAGCATCGTTTTTGTCTACGTCAAGGCCATATCTTCTAACTACCGATCCTGCCTTTTTGTTTCTAACCTTTGCATTCCAACCACCAGTAATTATCAACACATCTTGATCGCATGTTTGATCAATTTCAGACTGAAGAAGTTAGTTGTTGTTGTTAAGTGTTATTGAGTTGGCTCTGCCCCATAGCAACGCTATATAGGGTTTCCGAGGAGCAGCTGGTGAGCTTGAGCCGCAGACCTTGCAAATCAAACTGACTTTGCAGGCTAGCACATTAGCCCACAGCACCATACCAGAACTCCAGAGAAGTTATGGTAGAATTCTTCAATTTCATCATTACTGGTTGGTGCACAAATCTAAATAATAGTGGTATTAACTGTTCTTCTTTGTAGGCGTATGGATATTATCCTACCACAGACAACATTATACTTAAAGATCAATCTTGAAATGTTCTTTTTGATGATGAGTGTGATGCCATTCCTCTTCAGTTTGTCATTCCCAGCATAGTAAGCAATGTGATTGTCCCCTCTATATACACAGGTATATAGAGAGGACAAATACACTAGCAAGCTATGCTCACCATGGAATGGTCAAACATTCAAGATCAAAATGGCAGCATGTACCTAAGGACACAGTTTAGAAAGGTTGGAAAGGAGGTGGGGATGGAAATTAGAATCACAGGGAGGAAGTGGGGTGGCTGATGTTACATGAAGAGGGTTGCGATCATTTTAATGAAGCAAAGTGTATAATTTGTTGAATGTGAACTGGTGATCTGCTCCGTAAACCTTCACTCAATTCACAACAGAGAGTTTAAAAGAAAAAAACAAAAAGATTCTGTTTCACGCTTCACCAAAGAAGACATTCTGGAAGCCAACAAACATATGAAGAAATGTTCACAATCATTAGCCATTTGTTGTTGTTGTTGTTGTTAGGTGCCATCGAGTCGCTACCAACCCATATCAACCCTATGCACAACAGAACGAAAGACTGGCTGGTCCTGGGCCAACCTCACAATTGTTGCCACACTTGAGCCCATTGATGCTGCCACTTTGCCAGTCCATCTCGCTGGGGGTCTTCCTCTTTTTCTCTGACCCTCCACCTTACCAAACATGATATCCTTCTCCAGCAACTGGTCCCTCCTGACAATATGTCTGAAGTATGAGAGATGAAGTTTGGCCATCCTGGCCTCCAAGGAGCACTGTGGCTGTACTTCTTCCAACACAGATCTGTTTGTTCTTTTGGCAGCCCATGGCACTTTCAATATTCTCCTCCAACACCATAACTCAAATGCATCAACGTTAGTCATTAAAGAGATGCAAATCAAAACAACAATGAGATATCATCACACACCAGCATTAATAGAAAAGTTGAAAAAAAAAACAAAAACAGAAAACAACAAATGCTGGTGAGGTTGTAAAGAGACTAGGAATATCCTACACTGCTGTTGGGACAGTAACATGGTGCAACCACTCTGGAAAATGGTACGGCACTTCCTCAGAAAGTTGGAACTAGAAATACTGTATGGCCCAGCAATCCCTCTACATGGTATATTTCCACAAGAAAGAAGAGTCAGGAAACAAGTAGATGTATGTTCATTGCAGCACTGTTCATAACAGTGCAAAGATGGAGACAATCTAAGTGGCCATTGTGGAAGAGTGGATAAACAAACTTTGGTCCATACACACAATGGAATACTAGGCAACATTAAAGAGTAACGTTGAAGCTGCAAAACACCTCATAATATAGATAAACCTAGAGGATACTATGCTGCGTGAAAGAAGTCAATCACGAAAGGACAAATATTGTATAAGACCACTATTGTAAAACTCAAGAAAAAATTTTTATAATAAAAGGAACATTCTTTGATGGTTACCAGAGGTGGGATGGAAAAGAGAATTATTCATGGGCTAGAGGGTTGTTGTTGTTAACTGCCATCAAGTTGGTTCCAATTCACAGTGACCCTGTATAGAGTTTCCAAGGAAGAGCTGGGGGTTTGAACTACAGACTTTGCTATTACAGTCCAGTGCTTATCCTACAGTGCCATACCAGGACTCCGAAGACTTCTTCATGGTTGTGTGCCATGGAGTTGATTCCAACTCATAGTGACCCTGCATGGGGTTTCTGAGGTTGTAAATTTTTATTGGAGCAGAAAGCTGCATCTTCTGGAACAGCTGGTAGTTTCGAACTGCTGACCTTGAGGTTATCAGCCCAACTTGTAATCAATAAGCTACCAGAGCTCCTTCCAGAGACTTCTTAGACATAACCTAATACTTTGAGGGAATGAGTTGCTGGGCCTGGGGGTTCAGGCCTCAGGGTCAGTTGGCATAACATAATCCACAAAGATCATGTTTGACATCCTACTTCAGTGAATAGTAAGTGGGGTCCTAAAAGCCTGTGGGTGGGTCTTTCTCGGTGCTGCGTATGATGGAAGCAGCTATCCCCACCGGCACCAGGACTACCCTAAGACCCCTGGTGAAGCCCAAGATCACCAAAAAGGGGACCAAGCAGTTCATCTGGCACTAATCAAGCCATTATGTCCAAATTAAGTATAACTGGCATCAGCCCAAAATCATTGGCAACAGGCTGTGGTGAAGATTTAAGGGCCAGATCTTTTTTTTTTTTCTTTTAAGTTTTTATTGTGAATTATGTGATAGTAGTTTACATGGGAGAGCACCAGCTTTATATTCATCCTATCATACTTCATTTCATTGCGATGATTATAATCCCCTCCATGCATCATCAAACAACCAAAGGGTATACTCCGCAAGTCTGCCCCACCCCCACCCCCGGCCATCAGCACACGGCCCCTCTCCCTCCCTGAGTCCAGAGTCCCCAGTGGCTCCATCTCTCCATGTCATCATCTCTGCCTCCATTTCTGGCATCACTGCTTCTCTGGGTAGGGTCCCACACTCCACTCTTCTCCTTTGATGGTCCCAGGGACCTCTGCTCCTAGACTGCAAAATCAACCACTCCCCTCCTTTTGCTACAAACTGTCTACCTTTACATTTCCAACCCTCACAGTCAGTCCTGATGCAATTATTCACTATTATACCACAAGAGTCCTATCCCCATCTCCTTTCATTAGCCCCATCCCGACAGATTGGAAACCACTCAGTGGAGATTCTATGAGGGCCAGATCTTGATGCCCCATATTGGTTACGGGAGCAACATGAACTCAAAGCACAGGCTGCCCACTGGCTTCTACAAGTTCCTGGTCAGGAAGCTGGCAATGCTGCTGCTATGCAGAGATGGCTCACGATGTTTCCTCTCAGGACTGCAAAGACACCAGAATCACCAACTCCAATGCCAGACTTCACAGCGAGGAAAATGAATAAACTGCCTAGTTTCCATTTTTATTTATGCTAAATAAAACCATAAAAATACTATTTTTAAAAAAACAACTTGTGAGTGACCATCTAAGATGCAACTATTGTCTTTCCTTGTCCGGAGCAAAGACGAGTGATGATAATCGAAGACACATTGAAACAATCAGTCCAGTGGACTGATGGACCATGGGAAAATCAGCCTCCAGGATCCTGAGACCAGAAGAACTAGATGGTGCCCAGCTACCACTACCAACTACTCTGAAAGGGATCACAGCAGAAGGTCATGGATAGAATGGAAGAAAAATATGGAACAAAACTCAAAATCATAGAGACTAAGCTTCTGGTTGGATAGAAGCTGGTGAAACTCCCAAAACAATGGGGGTGTGAAACTGAACTCACCTCTATGGTTCAATTTTCAGCCAAACAATAGGTCTGCAAGGGGCTTCCAAAGATTCATGGAAAAAATAAAAAATAATGGAATTTCCCTGCAAACTTACTGAAGTTCCCTCACATAAGCTTCCAGTAACAGTAGGGAGGTACGAACTGCTTTGAATCATCAACCATTTGAGATCAAAAGGACAGTATTTACCTCGGGACAAAGTTCAGAAGAAGGAATGGAAATGGGAATCACAGAAAGGAAGTGTGTGTGTGGGGGGGGGGGGCCGAGAAATAAGTGATATCCCATTGTGGGGGTTACAATCAATGATATGAGATAAAATACACATTACTTGTTGAACGGGAAATTGATCTGCTGTGTAAACCTTTACCCAATTCATAATAAAAAGTTTAAAA
>NW_006408558.1:20654546-20655842 GCF_000296735.1 Chrysochloris asiatica
ATCTCCCCTCACTTCATATCAGCTGGATGCTTCACTCTCAGCTCTAGCCCTCTGTGGCTAAGTCCTTGTCCATGGACTCAAGTGTCCTCAGGTCTCACCACACTTTGGGACCAATCAGCCCTTCCTCTTCTCTCTCTCATCTCCAGGCCAATGGGATTCAATGGACTGGGGTAGAACTCAGTCTTTCTTCATTGATGTCTTTCAGCATCTTCCACTCACCAGTAGACCAATGTGGTCGCCAGCAAGCTTACATGCTTGTTTGTGTGTTTCCTTTGAGTTTCAGTCTTAGAGGGGAGTTTGTCTTGAAGGCACTTGATTGCTAGCCTTGATGTACAAGCCTGGTGAACAGCTTGCTTATTTTTGTAGTAGCCAGTCATGCTGACAATTTTGTTTTGGGTTTTTCCTGATGATCTTTCTTTGAAGATGTATCTTCTGTCACTGTAGCTGTTCCAGTCTGCTTGCCCTTTCTAGTGGGAATGTCCTACCTTGTAAGGTTCTGGATGGGACTCAGGATTCCACCTAAGGTCCTATACTCTGAAAAGACTTTGCACGAGGTCTATTTCCCTGGACAAGTTGTAGAACCCCTTTTAGGTATTCCAATCAATTATAGGCTGAAGACGGGCTTACAAGCTTTCTCTAATCATGTTTCCCAACATTACTTTCTATCACACTCGTGTCTATTTTACAATAGTAGGCAAGGGAAACTAGTACTCATAAGGCAGTCAAGGATTTTAGTATTATTTAGTATATAGCTCTTCAAGCTATACCTAGATCCCTGTATCCCAGAGCCCTGTTGTTCCAAGTTTGAGTATGCATCACTATTTACCTCTGTCCCACTAGGTCATGCAAACCTGTCTCAGTGTCCCCCTATCTATCTTGTTCTTCTGCCTCCTCCCCACTTCTTGTATTGCCCTCCCCAACACCCAAATTAAGACCCCAACCCCAACCCCATTGTGGTTACCTTATATTCCATTAGTTCTACCCTTCATTTAAGACAGTCTATTTTATCCAGTAATCTACTTGACCTTCCCACCACCTGAGTCTCTGTTCCTCTGTGTTTACCTTCCTTCAAATTGTAATTGTTTTGATCATAGACTGACCTCCCAGATCCTCTGTTCTTATAATTTTATTCTGTTCTTGACTCTAACATTTGTCAATTGAGTTCAGGTTGATGCTGCCATGTACGTCATTCTGTAGTTGTTGTCTGTTCTTGTTGGTTCTCAGTCCACAGAACTTCCTTTAGGATGTTTTTCATAGCAGGGTTGGCTTTGGCAAAATCCCTTAGCTTCTATTTAT
>NW_006408558.1:20657082-20666528 GCF_000296735.1 Chrysochloris asiatica
GCCCACTAGCTCAGGCACCCCTATAGTCACCAGAATGGAGGTGCGCAGACAGCAAGGGACCAATGAACAGATACCAAAATAAAAGAATGTCCACATTATCTCCGCGGTTCTGTCAGGCGTCTGTGGCCACTCCGATCCTTCCCCCGCTTGGTCTCACCCAAGATGGCGGCTCCTGGAGCAGCTGAGCATCCCAAACCAGAAAGCAATGGATTTCTTGCTTCTGCCACAAATTCCCATAGCTGTAAGCCTTCCAACCTTTTAAATATTCTTTTATATGTGGTTCAGAGTTCTGGCACCATCCCCTGAGCCTGCTTGGTCCTGTATTCCGTGTTGTTGCTGATGGAGCTCCTCACTGCACTTCCACCCAATCCACCATCTTGTTTGTTCTCTTCACCACATTTTTGAAAGTGTGAAAAACATGTGAAATTGTTCACTACAGAGTAGTAAGTAAGCACAAGTAAGCCCAAGTTTACTCTGTGCAAGAATGGTGTGCAGGCCCTTTCTGACGTCTTCTGGCTTCACAAAGGGGAAGGAGAATCAAACTCAAAGTTGGTCTAAGGCCAATTCCCATGAGTAGATTTGCTTCCACCCTTCAACATTCTGTATTCTGTTCCGACAGCAGCCATCCCTCCCACAGCACTCTGCTTCACATCTGGGTTCCATAAGCCATTGCAATGGCCACACAGAACATGTAGACAATACTTATGATTATGGGATCTATTAGAGAAATGAAAAGGGTGCAATTCCAGGGCAGAAACAACTCCCGTCAGAAATGCTTCTTCTCTACATACTGCAGACACACCATATTCTTGTCTTTGACCTCTTAGCTGTGTGGCCCCTCAATCTCTGTTCTGCTCAGGCAAATGTTAACAGAGCTTCTTTAGCCAGTCTGTAAATGCCCAAAGGGCACATTCGGCAAGCCAGCCTCCTGTCTGTGGGCACTGGGCTTTACTCAGTCCACTGACTTGGGACGTGAAGCTGTCCTGTCTTTCCTGTTGTGGCCTCTGCTGCCACCTCTGCTGCTGCTGCTTTTCTGGGCAAGAATGTCACCCCCTACCCATGGCCCATCCATCTTGATATCCTGGGATCATCTGTCCCTGCTTCTGAGATGGCTCCTTTTAAAGAAGACCAGGGATGCAAAACTAACCAATTCTGGCATCTACAGACTTGTACACCTCATCTGCATGGTCCCACCCAGTCATTCCAGTTCTGGTGTGGTGGTGTAGGATAAGTACTGGACTGCTAAGTACAAGGTCAGAGGTTCAAACCAACCAGCCTCTCCTTGGAAACCCTATATACAGGGTTGTTATGAGTCAGAACTGACTCAGCAGCACTTGATAATAACAATCCAATTATTTGGTGAAAATGAAGACGTTGGCTAGAAAGCCCTATCAAGTACATTCACAGTGCCACACCTTGCTCACACTGCTTCTAGCCATGACATAGATCCTTTGTTTGCATACTGTGCTGGTTTACTGTCCCTCCTAGCATTCTGGCCTCGCCTTCTCAGACTCCTGTGCCTATTCTCTCTAGTCTCTTCTATGAGGGACCCCAATGCCACGGATTCCAACTCACAGCGACCCCATAGGACAGAGCTGACCTGCCCCACAGGGTTTCCAAGGTTGTAAATCTTTTCACCCTCTGTTGAGAGACTGGTGAGTTAGCCACTAAATACTTTAACCACTGTGCCACCCAGACTTGTTACACAAGGAAGCACCCGAGAATTCAGAATTCAGTCCTCGGGCATCTCATCCAGACTCCTGCTTTTAATCTATACACTAACGAGTCTTAAATTTGTATCCCTAACCCAGACCTCTTCCCTGGACTCTGGACTCTGGTATCTAGATTTAGCAATGCTACCTGCAGGTCTCACCCAAACTTGAGGTGCCCCAAACCAGACTTCTGCACAGTACAGGGAGTGTGGACAGTGTCTCCTTATTACCTAGAGAAGAGGAAAAGCACACAGGCACCTACCTAGCAATCTTTTTGACGTCTCTCTCGGACATCCCACATCCAATCTATCAGCAAATCCAGTCAGTATTTTCTTGAGGCTTTGTTGTTGTTATTAAGTACCATCAAGCAGGTTCTACTCAGAGTGGCCCTGTATAAGATATCCAAGGAGCAGCTGGTGGGTTCAGACCGCTGACCTTGTGATTAGCAGTTTAATGCTTATCCTAGAGCCCTACACCAGAATTACTGAAGCTTTACAATGTTAATATAAATGCTATCATATATTATTTTTCTGCACTTTTATCTTTTCCCCCCTTTTCTTCTCAACAATGTGCTGTAAGGATCCCCTTGAGAATGCATAGAAATACTTCACTCTGTTATTTTTACTCTGTGACAAATAACTACAGTGATTGTTGCTGTTGTTAAGTGCTGTGAGTCAGTTCTGACTCACGGTGACCTTGTATAGGGTATGGCGCTTTTGAATGAGTATTGGACTATGAACCACAAGATCGGTGGTTCAAATCCACCAGCTGCTCCTCAGAAACCGGATATAAAGTCGCTATGAGTCAGAACCGACTTGAAGACACTTAACAACAACATAGGGTTCTGAGCATGGAAATCTTTGTAGAAGCAGAAAGCCTCATTGTTCTTCCTCAGAGCGACTGGTGGGCTCGAACTGCTGACCTTGTGGTTCATAGTCCACTGCTTGTGCTACAGAGCCACTGTGCTCCCCATCGTGGTGGTTTAGCTATTCCTTTTTGTACATGTGTTAAATTTTTCTCAAGGGAAACATCCAACTAAAATGGCTGAACATAATTACACTCCAGTGGCGTCTGAGCGTAACCTTCGCTTCACATCTTGCCGACACTAGATAACGACCTATAGAAGTTCAGTGACCATCTGAGTAGCTTTTTACTACATTTCCCAGAATGCATCACGGTCCTCTTCCCACCTGCTCTGCGTGAACTGGACTGACCAATCCCTGAGAAGCTCAGAAAAGGAGTGCTGCCTCCACCCCTCACCTACCTCTAGATTTCTCCAAGCCGCTGGACTATCACTCCCATAAGCCACCACGGACAGGGCCAGACCGGCCACCATTTCAAGGCTTGGTACTGGCGGGAGCCGCCTAGGACTCAACTTCCCGACAGGCCGCCCTGCACGAGGTGCGGGACTCCATTTCCCAGTAGGCTCCTGGCCGCGGGCGCCGCGGTGCCTTGTGTGGGATGTAAGCGCGGAGGTGGGCGCGGGGGACGGAGGCCAAGACTCTCCTCGGGATTTGGGGGCTTGTCCTGGGGTCGCCCTTCGGACGTACTACAAAGGGCTAGGGGGCAGGGCTCGAGGGAGGGGGCGGGGCAGTCATTGGGGGATACCAGCGGGGTTTTTGGTGCACACCCCCTTTGGGGCCGGGGTCCTGGGGCTGTGGGAGACGGGGAGGCCCCACAGTCTCGGTGAGGGCGTTTCGCCGACAAAAAGGGGCAGGAGGTGAGCAGAGCGTGAAGTGGGTGGAGAAGCAAGGGACAGGTGTGTGTGCAGGGTTGGGGAGACCTTCGCCGACCCTGGAGGGGCTCCTCAGCCGTGCATTCCCGACCCTCCCTCTCCGGGATTACCCGCAGGCCGCCGCCAGCCACCATGGGGTTGAAGGCCGCCCAGAAGACTCTCTTTCCTTTGCGCTCCATTGACGACGTGGTGCGACTCTTCGCTGCCGAACTGGGCCGAGAGGAACCGGACCTGGTGCTTCTGTCCTTGGTCTTGGGCTTCGTAGAGCATTTCCTGGCTGTCAACCGGGTCATTCCCACCAATGTGCCCGAGCTCACCTTCCAGCCCAGCCCAGCGCCCGACCCCCCTGGCGGCCTCACCTACTTCCCTGTAGCTGACCTGTCCATCATCGCTGCTCTCTATGCCCGCTTCACGGCCCAGATCCGCGGAGCTGTCGACCTGTCCCTCTACCCCCGGGAGGGAGGTGTCTCCAGCCGTGAACTGGTGAAGAAGGTCTCTGATGTCATTTGGAACAGCCTCAGTCGATCCTACTTCAAGGATCGGGCCCACATCCAGTCCCTCTTCAGCTTCATCACAGGTTGGAGCCCAGCAGGTGGTGATGAGTCAAAGCCCCGGCCCACCTCTTCCCAACACTGTGGGCTTTACACAGTCCTTTTGAGCCTGTATATCTTGTGAGGTGGTGCTGGCGTTACTACCCCGTTTGCAGTTGGGGAGTTGAAGCTCAAGATACAGCAAAAATGGCAGTAACCCACCATCTGCCCCTTGTGCACCTCCCCACCCTGCCATTGAGTGGTCACTTGAGTCCTGTAGCCCAGCTTGAGAGGCACACATGATGGCAGCAGATTTGAGGATGAAGAAACCAAATAAGGCTGCGTTTAGAAAGTTACATCCAACAATCCCTATGAAAACATTTTAAAAGGAGCAGACCAGAGGCTTAGCCTCAGGAAGCTTTGGGCTCAAGGCTTACAAAGCTAGCTCTGTGCCAGACCCAGGTGCTTGGCAATCAGGTCCTGGAGGGCCGTGTTCATCAGAGAACGGAGGCTGTTTCTGGGCTTACCAGGAAGAACTCGCCCACCATTTGTGTTATCCCTGTTAGAATCTCATGAGGGCCAGAAATGGGGAAACCCTTCAAGTTAACAAAGAGAGGGCGGGGCCAGGTTGGAGCCTGGGCTGAACTAGAGAAGGTCTGTTCTTTGGGACAGGGGTGGTAATGGGGAGGGAGAAGCTTTGAACACACAGACGGGATAGAGGAGTGATGGGCAGGAGTAAGTGGCTGAGGTTGGGGGTGCAGGCTTAATGCAGGGGGGAGCACAACTCAGTACTACCTGGCTTCCCCCCCACCCCCGGTCCAAGTCAGAAAGGACTTGATATGATTTTTCCTCCACAGGCACCAAATTGGACAGCTCTGGTGTGGCCTTTGCTGTGGTGGGGGCTTGCCAGGCCCTAGGTCTCCGGGATGTCCACCTGGCCCTGTCTGAGGACCACGCCTGGGTTGTATTTGGGCCCAACGGGGAGCAGACAGCTGAGGTCACCTGGCATGGCAAGGGCAACGAGGATCGCAGGGGCCAGACGGTTAACGTGGGCGTGGCTGAACGGGTATTACATCCCCTCTCCTCCCTTGTCCCATTCACACTCTGCTAGACGGGGCCACCGATGGGACTCTTCTGCTTTTTGGGCTACACTCTCCCCTTCCTGTCACCACCTTCATGTCAGGAAGAGAAGGCAGGAGGCCCGTTTCGCTGGCTGTCACTCCCTGGAGCAGGCACAGTCTGGGCAGGCCATCATGAGATGACTGTTCTTATTTCCCCCCAAGAGCTGGCTATACCTGAAAGGATCCTACATGCGTTGTGACCGCAAGATGGAGGTGGCATTCATGGTATGTGCCATCAACCCTTCCATTGACCTGCACACTGACTCTCTGGAGCTGCTGCAGCTGCAGCAGGTGAGGAGCCACCGCAAGGCCAGAATGGACAGGGACACCTTCCCTCTGTAAGCCTTGACTTCCCCGTCTATAAAATGGGTTTATAACCTCCAGTTCTCGTGAGACTGGAATTGAGATGAGAAAGGGCCTTGTTATCAGTGATTGAGAGGTTCCTGAATTCTGGCCCTTCCCACCTGGCTAGAGGCCCCCAGTAAGCTGAGATTCAGACAGATAGACAGACACACACACACCGCCCCCAGCTCACACCTCTCTCTTCTGGCCCCTAGAAATTGCTGTGGCTGCTGTATGACCTAGGACACCTGGAAAGGTCAGTATGGGAGGGAGCAGGCTGGGCCTCTGGTGAGGGGCGAGGTGGCAGCCTAGAATAATGGCTTGTTCCCAGGTACCCCATGGCACTGGGAAACCTGGCAGATCTGGAAGAGCTGGAGCCCACTACTGGCCGGCCAGACCCACTTACCCTGTACCATAAGGTGGGGTATCTCCGGAGGAAGAGGAAGTCCCCAGCAGGGACTGGGGACTGGGAACTGGTGGGGTGGACAAGCAGGGAAGAACTTCGTGTGTTAGGGAATCACCCATTTACTCCCCATTCTGTGCCCGGCTCAGGATGGGGTATGGGGTGGAGACGTGATCCCTGCCTGTGTGGTCCCAGCCCCCCAGGACTGGGGCTGTGGGAGCCTTTATCATCAATGCGATCCAGGATAGGCAAGAGGACAGAGAAGCTTGTGTCCTGGGTGTCCCACCTGGGCAAGCCAGGGCCAGTGTGGACCCCTCAGCTCTGCTTTTTCTGTCGCCTATCCCTGTCCTACCTAGAGTGCACTGGATGTGGTGGGGGCAGGGAAGAGGAGGGGCCAGGGCAGGAGGGATGGGGGTCTGGACTTGTGTAGGATCCACCTGTGGGAAAGCCTAGAAGGTGGTATACACTGGCTTGCTGGGAGTGATGGGCCTGTCCTTGGTAGTCTGGCCTTAACGAGCAGACCAAGTAAAGGACACTTGGTAGAGGGGCTGGCAGGCAGCAGAGGTGGGATCAGAGGTAGGCACTAGGGGGGGTGGGGGGCTGTTCCTGTTGCCCTTTCATGGGTACCACTGAGGACTGTCTTCTGATGCTCCTCCCAGGGCATCACCTCAGCCAAGACCTACTACCGGGATGAGCACATCTACCCCTACATGTACCTGGCTGGCTACCACTGTCGCAACCGCAACGTGCGGGAAGCCCTGCAGGCCTGGGCCGACACGGCCACTGTCATCCAGGAGTGCGTACCCCCAGCCCACCCTCTCTTCCCCACCCGTACAGGCAGGGAGCCATCCAGCCCCTTTCTCCACCATGACAGAGGAGCGAGGGTCCCTGATGAGAACCTCTGGCCTTTCACTGCCCTCCCCTCCTGATTTCCAGCCCCATTAGCTATCAGTGGGCCCCCTCCCCTGGCCTGACCCCTTCTACAGGGACTCCTGTAGGAGTGAGGTCCCCGACCACTCTCTGGGACCCTGGGGCCTCCTCACCACAGCCTACAGCCCACAAGGCCCTATTGCTCTTACAGCTACAACTACTGCCGGGAAGATGAGGAAATCTACAAGGAGTTCTTTGAAGTAGCCAATGATGTCATACCCAACCTGCTGAAGGAGGCAGCCAGTCTGCTGGAGGCCGGTGAGGAGCGGCCAGGGGAGCAGACACAGGTGAGGGGCTGCTGCTGCAGCCTGCCGTCAGTCTCCCACCCAAGCTGGGCTCCTAGCCTCAGTACGTGATGGTAAAGCCGCTGTCTGCTTTCTGCTATGGCTGAGGTCTGGGTTTGAAGAAGCTGAGAGTATCTGAGGGGGCTGTACTGTGTCAATTCAGATAAATGGCATGGCCGGGGCCTGAGGTTCAGGTTGGTTGGTTGGAAGTAGGGGAGGGTACCTGCTTTCCTGTCCTGAATAATGACCGATGTTGCCAGGGAAACCTGTTGTTATCAGGAGGGGGCAAGGCAGTAGGGGTGGTGGTCTGGGGTTGGAAAGCTTCGTGCTTGTATAGGTAGGACCCAGCTGTGGGAGAGCTTGGAAGGGGGTGTGCCTAGGCTTGTTGGGGGTTGGGGGCCCCATGTGTTACAGAGTAGAACTGCTCCACAGGGTTTTCTTGGCAGTAATCTTTACAGAAGCCTCTCACCAGGCTTCTTCCAAAGTGCCACTGAGTGGATTTGAACCACCAACCTTTCGGGTAGGAGTTGAGGCGACCCAGAGGTTCTCAGAATGCTCTGCACTTGTGGTCGCTCACCTTCTCTGGAATTAGGATTCTCTGTCTACAAAAAGGGTCAAGAGTCTGACGGGGCTCTCCCTGTCCCTTACCCAGGGCACCCAGAGCCAAGGCTCTGCTCTCCAGGACCCCGAGTGCTTTGCCCACCTCCTGCGCTTCTATGATGGTATCTGCAAATGGGAAGAGGGCAGCCCCACACCTGTGCTACACGTGGGCTGGGCCACCTTCCTTGTGCAGTCTCTGGGCCGTTTTGAGGGACAGGTGAGGGGGCCAGCATGGGGTTTCTGTAGGGGTGGGAGGTGCTGTGGAAGGTTCCAGAAGTCAGTCCATCCTTTTTGGGACAGATGAGACTGAGAGACTAAAGTCAGCATAGGAGTGGCTGGCCTGGAGACCACTACCTCCCCTCCACACCCCCAGCAGCTCACCTCCCTTTCTGGACCAGGTGCGCCAGAAGGTGCGAATCGTGAGCCGTGAGACCGAGACAGCCGAGGCGGAGGAACCGTGGGGTGAGGAGGCCAGGGAAGGCCGGCGGCGTGGCCCAAGGCGGGAGTCCAAGCCCGAGGAGCCTCCCCCGCCTAAGAAGCCAGCGTTGGACAAGGGTACAGGCGTAGGTCAGGGTGCAGTGCCGGCTCCGCCCCGGAGACTCCCAGGCACAGGCCCAGTCTCCGCCCGTGGCTCTGAGGGCAGCAGCGCGGCCCCAGCATCCACGCCTGCACCCGCAGTGTCACCGCCCCTAGAGGGTCCGGTGCTCACGTTCCAGAGTGAGAAGATGAAGGGCATGAAGGAGCTGCTGGTTGCCACCAAGATCAACTCGAGCGCCATCAAGCTGCAGCTCACCGCGCAGTCTCAGGTGCAAATGAAGAAGCAGAAGGTGTCCACGCCCAGTGACTACACGCTCTCCTTCCTCAAGCGGCAGCGCAAGGGCCTCTGAAACCAGGGGTTGGGGGCGGTCTGCAGCTGCATTCTCTAGAGTATAGTTCTTGCCCCGACCCCCAAATCCAGCCCTCCACTGGAAACCGCCCCTCCCCCTCCACCAGGCCTTCCCACCAACTCCTAGAAACTCAGGCCCCACACATGCTGGGCCAGCGGTACAGCTCATAATGGCTTTCAGTGCCTGGGGCAGCCTACAGCCCAGGAACCAGCGACAAGGACGCTACTCAGTCTCTAGGAGAACATGTCCGTACTTGAGAATTCCATACTTTGGGAATCCATATTCCGGAACCCAAAGATCTCTTGCTTCCAGAATTTGGAAATCTTGCGTCACCCCTCCCTATCGGAACTGTCAGGAATCCGAAGCCCCGCCCCCATCCTGATCAAACTGGCCCCAAATCGGAGCAGAAACTCTCTTTGAATCCTCTGGGAGCCTCCCTGAATTCCTGCCTACTGGGGGACCCCTGGAGGAAATCTGCCGGGTGTTGGGAGTGGATGAAGGGAACCTGAGCTCTTCCTCTTTTGTATATAGATTTATTTTTCAGTTCTGAGGAAAATGAATACATTTTGTAAAAAAAAAAAAAAAAAGTGTAGTCTGTGTGTCCTTGGGGAAATCAGGGACAGGGGAGTCTGTGTGTCCTTGGGGAAATCAGGGACAGGGGAGGGTGTCGAACTCTTCCCCAATGCCCTCTGCCCTGGGCTCCTGGCGCCCCACCTGTAGAACGTGTAGAGCAGCGGCTACAGACGGACCTCCGCGCCCTGGGTTCCGGGACTTCCCCAGGCCACTGGGGCCTACCCCGCGGGCGCCTCCTCCCGGTCGGGTGGCGGGGCATCCCCCGCTGGCCACGCCCTCAGCTCCGCCCCGCCCCTGGCCTCAGAGCCCAGCCGCTCGCCCCGGCCACC
>NW_006408558.1:20666823-20693961 GCF_000296735.1 Chrysochloris asiatica
CGCCCCCCCCACTGTGTTGCGCCCCCTCCACCCCTGCAGGCCCGCGACACGGCCACGTCCGAACTAGCCGCTGTGAAGATAGTCAAGCTAGACCCAGGTGAGGGCTAGGGCCAAGGCCTTTGCGGGGGAGGGGGCAAGAGTTAACATTCGTTGCTGTTACCTGGCACCTGTCTGGCCTGTAGGAGGTACTCTGCCCATTTTGCAGATGTAGGCACTGAGTCAGGGCCACTTCAATACTGCCCCATCCGATGATGCCTTGTATTCCCCAGGGGACGACATCAGCTCCCTCCAGCAGGAAATCACCATTCTGCGTGAGTGCCGACACCCCAATGTGGTGGCCTATATTGGCAGCTACCTCAGGTGAGGCTGCTCTCTCCTCATGTCCCCCAGACAGCAGCCCCGGTGTGGCTCTGCCATGTGCCCACCCCAGCTCTGTGTCCCCCCAGAAATGACCGCTTGTGGATCTGCATGGAGTTCTGTGGAGGAGGGTCCTTGCAGGAGATTTACCATGGTGAGCCCCAGCTCCGCATATTCACCCACCAGCATGGGGTAGCAGAAGAGAGCCCAGCCCACAGGGGAGAGCTAGGAACTTGGAAGCTTCTTGCCCCTCTTGACTAGCTGTGTGACCTTGAAAGAAACACTGGCCTTCTCTGGGCTCTGTATCCCAGGCTGTCAGGGAAGAAATGCCACCAGCACTCTTTGAACTAGCACCGATTGCTGTCCCTTACACAGAGTGGCCAGGGAAGGTCCGTCAGTCCCCTAGCCTCTTGGCCAACCCTCACCCCTTCCATTTCAGCCACTGGGCCCCTGGAGGAACGACAGATTGCCTATGTCTGCCGAGAGGCTCTAAAGGTAGCTAAGCCCACAGGGTCTCCCCACCTCCCAGCCCCCAGAAACTGTGAACAGGGAGTCCAGCTGGGGCCATTGGAGGGGTGGGGATCCACTGGCTAGGGCTGACCTGAGAGGGGCTTTGGGTCCTGGGGGACAAGGGCCCCAGCCTTGTTGCAGGAAGCAGCCCATTTCCCTCTTGGCTCAGTCACTTCCTGTTTGGGGAGAGGGGAGGAGGAAGCGGCTAGGGTGGGGGGCCTCAGCCTTAACAGAAGGTTCGGGACAGGTGGGATGGTGCAGGCTAGGGCTACGCTCAGGGACTCCTCTTTGTTCCCAGGGGTTGCACCACCTGCATTCTCAGGGCAAGATCCACAGAGACATTAAGGTAGGGATCTGGCCAAGGGCACTATGGGAAGGAGAAGGAGGCTGGCTGCTTTCTGGGCCCCAGACAGGATTCTCTTGATTCTCCATTCCCACAGGGAGCCAACCTTCTGCTCACCCTCCAGGGAGATGTCAAGTTGGGTCAGTACCCTGGGGACAAAACCAGGGTGAGGGTTCTGTGGGCACTCCTGAAATCTTAGAACCCCAGTTCAAATCCTGAGTGACCTTGGGCAAGCCGCTCTACTACTTTGCGCTTTAGTTTCTCCCAACCTGCCCCCCCCCCCCTTTTTCTTCTTGCTATAAGGCAGATGACGTTGGGTCTGTACAGAATTGGGTTCGGGACCAGGTGCTCAGTCAGGCTGTGGGGTGGTTGACCCCTCCCAGGGGAGAAATGGCCTTGACTTGGGGCTGTGCTTGCACCTGGGCAATCTGCCATCTTGAGTCCCCGCCAGGTGCATCCTGATCCTGCACTCTGGAGAACAGTGGTGTCCAGAGGGCCGGTCAGAGCCGCTGTTTTTATCTGCAGCCGACTTTGGGGTGTCAGGAGAGCTGACGACATCTGTGGCTAAGAGGAAGTCTTTCATTGGGACTCCCTACTGGTAAGACTGTGCCTCGGGCAGGTGCAGGAGCTGTAGGTAGGGGGTACTGGGTCATTCCATCTGTGATCTGCCTCTAGGATGGCCCCGGAGGTGGCCGCTGTGGAACGCAAAGGCGGCTACAATGAGTTGTGTGACGTCTGGGCCCTGGGTATCACTGCCATCGAGCTGGGCGAGCTGCAGCCCCCGCTATTCCACCTGCACCCCATGAGGTCAGCTCAGCACAAGCCCCTTGCCTGAACCAGCCCTGCTGGTGATCCTTGACCTCTGACCTCGCACCCTCCACAGGGCCCTGATGCTCATGTCCAAGAGCAGCTTCCAGCCACCCAAGCTGAGAGACAAGACTCGCTGGTGAGGCCCCCCAGCCGCCTCTCGGGGCCCCCTTTTCAGACAGGCCCCATGGGGAGTAGGAGCCTTTTACCAGCTCCCAGGGTGCACCCTGAGAGCCTTGCCCTTTCTGGGCCTTCACAGACCATCACCGTGAGAGCCCTGTGGGGACAGAGAAGATGTCGGCTGGGTGATGACAGAGGGACTGCTATGTCGCAACAGCAGTTGTGGCTCACGCAGCCCTTAGCCCCATTCTGGATCCTTCCTGGGCGGGTCCTATAGCTGGGGACCGCTGGCAAGATGGCCTGCATGAGAACTCATCTGGGTCTGGGCTCTTGTGTTTATCAGGACCCAGAATTTCCACCATTTCCTCAAGCTGGCACTGACCAAGAACCCCAAGAAGAGGCCAACAGCAGACAGACTTCTGCAGGTGGGAGGCTAGCGCTGGGCCAGGGGGCTTGATGCTCCGAAGCAGGGCCCCAAGACCAGCGGGCGACCTGATTGCCCCTCTCAATCCTCCAGCACCCATTCACAACTCAGCAGCTCCCACGTGCCCTCCTCACTCAATTGTTGGACAAAGCCAATGACCCCCACCTTGGGGCCCCGTCCCCTGAGGACTGTGAACTAGAGGTAAGTGGATGGGAGCTGGGGAAGCGGATCTTGGCCGGGCCTGGTTGGTAGGAGAGGGGCTGGGGAGCCCAGCCCTGATGTAGGAGGAGATACAGGTTAAGATCCCTTCAGTTTGTCCCTCTAGACAGTGGAGTCTTAGGAGCTTCTTTAGCCAGAGCTGGTCTCCTTGTGACATCCCCTTGACAGACCTCTGTCCTTGGGCTGGGCTGCCTGTGACACCAGCTCAGCTATTACCTTGCTTTCTGTGCACTTTTTGGCAAGTGTCTTGGCTTCTCTGTGCCTGATTCTCACCTGTGAAGTGAGGGTGATATTTTGTCTCATGATCTGGGTGATGACTGTGTATCCTGGAACTGTAGCAGACAGGGTACGTGGCCACCATTTCTGTTCTTTCTCAGACTTATGACATGTTTCCGGATACCATTCACTCTCGGGGGCAGCATGGCCCAGCTGAGAGGACCCCCTCGGAGATCCAGTGTGAGCCTGGGGGGAGTAGGGCTGGGGATGACTTTGGTAGAGGGAGCCAATCCTGAGACCCTAGCCCCCTGACTCCTATACCCTGGGCCCTCCAGTTCACCAGGTGAAATTTGGCGCCCCTCGCAGGAAGGAAACAGACCCTCTAAATGAGCCGGTGAGGGGCTGGGTGGGAAAGACGGTGTTGTGTTGGGGGTGGGGTGGGATGTGGGGCTTGGATGGAGGTGGAGTCTCAGATTAAGGGAGCTGTCCCAAGCTGGCCTGTCACACCCATATCCTGGATATTGGGGCACTTTCCTGGACTGGGAGGGGACAGAGGGACCTCTTGCACCCCTGAGCACCCCCCTTCAGCCCATTTTCTCTGCTTTGTCTCTGTGTCTTTGACGCACTGTCGGTCTCACAGTATCTCTTTGTTCCCACAAGCATTGTCTCTGTCTATCCCTTGGTCTTTTGCTGTCTCTGCCTCTCCCTGTCCCTCTCATCCACTGTCTCTCTGTCTTTGTCTCTCACTGACTTTACACTCACTCTCCTGTGGCTGTTGTCTCCCTTTTCATCTTTCTGTCTGTCTCCCACAATCTCCTGATCACTCTCTCACACTGCCTTTCTGTCTCTCTGCCTTGGTTTCTCCACAGTGGGAGGAGGCGTGGACACTGCTGGAGAAGGAGGAGCTAAGTGGGTGAGTGAAGGAGGGAGACATTGGGGGTGAGGGCGCTGGGGCAGCAGAGAAGGCTGACCTCTGACACCTCCTTCCCCAGGAGCTTGCTGCAGTCGGTCCAGGAGGCCCTGGAGGAGAGGTGAGGGTCCCGGTGGGGGCAGGGGTGGTCAAGCCCGGGCCTTATCACACTTCCTGCCTCATTTCTCTCTGCTTTGTCCCACACAGGAGCCTGACCATCAGATCAGCTTTGGAAGTCCAGGTGGGGCTAGGGGGTGGAGAGGCTTAGCTGGGTGTGATGGGGGTGCTGTTGGGGTCCTCCAGCTAACAGCCAGACTGGCCCCTGACCCTTGTGCCAGGCTCTGGGCTCCCCAGATGAAGCCATGGGAACCATCAAGCGTGCCCCCTTCTTGGGGGCACCCCGCCCTGAGCCTCCAGCCGAGTCCCCTCTCTCCAGCTCTCCAGGTGAGACCCAGGCTTGGGATGCTGGGAGGCAGGTCCAGGGTGGGCTAGAGCTGAACATCACAGAGGGTCTGTGTCTGCAGGAACCTCATCCTCCCCTCTCCCAGGCCCTGACAGCTCCCCACTGCTTCCCACTACCTGGGCCACCATGAAACACCGGGCAGATCTTGAGGTGAGAATGTTATGGGTGCTGGGAGGTAGGGGGGGTGGGGGCTCAGCTCTGACTCCCTCTCTCCCTCCCTTCCAGACATCATCCTGCCATGGGCTCCCCCCGACCCCCAAGGTGCACGTAAGTATTTACCCCACAGCCCACAGCCCTAGCCCTCAGCCCCACATCCCTTCGCAGCTTTGGCCTCCCCCTAGATGGGCGCCTGCTTCTCCAAGGTCTTCAATGGCTGTCCCTTGCGAATCCACACTGCTGTCACCTGGATTCACCCTGTCACCCGAGGTAGGCCAGCTTCAGGGTAGCTCAGGGGAGCCAGGGAAGAAGTACGAGCCAGGGAATGACTGACCTCTGACCCCTACCCAAACCTGCAGACCAGTTTCTGGTGGTGGGGGCTGAAGAAGGTATCTACACCCTCAACCTGCACGAATTGCATGAGGACACCCTGGAGAAGGTGAGGCGGCAGGCGGGCAGTCACGGAGACCAGGTGGCCAGGGGCCCCAGGCACTGACGGCTCTTCCCCGACTTCTGTCCCTCCAGCTGACCTCGCAGCGGTGCTCCTGGCTATACTGCATGAACAATGTGCTGCTCTCACTGTCAGGTGCAGGCCAGGTGGGAGAGGTGGGCCTGCCTCCGCCTGCTCCCCAAGCCCCTGCCCACCAGCCCTTTCTGATTCCCTGCAGGGAAATCCACGTACATCTGGGCCCACGACCTCCCGGGCCTGTTTGAGCAGCGGCAGTTACAACAGCAGGTCCCCCTCTCCATCCCCACCAACCGCCTCACCCAGCGCATCATTCCCAGGTCAGAGCCTGGGGCAGTGGGGAGGCAGAGGGCCAGGGCCTGTGCCTGGGATGGTTTTGATCTTGGACAGGTGACTTTGCCTGTCTGAGCCTCGTCTGTCAGAGCAGCTGATAGCTTCCTTCCTCCGTTCCCCAGGCTTGTTGGGAGGCACGGCTGTGAAAATGCTGGGTAGAATGTAGAGTGATGGAAAACTGCAAGCTGTACCCACTGCCATCTTGTCAATTGTAACTCATAACCACCCTATCTAGGGTTTCCGAGACTAAATCTTTATGGGAGCCGACAGCCTCATCTTTCTCCCAAGGAGCGGCTGGTGGCTTTGAACCGCCGACTTTGAGGCTAGCAGTCCTATGTCTAACCCACAGTGCCATCAGGGCTGAGGTCAATTTGACAGTTGAGCAAATATTTCCAGAGCACCTATATGCCAGGCCTCCTACTGAACTCAGGGCTATAATGAATCAAAACACCCTTGCCTTCAAGAAAGACGACAAGGTGGGCCCATAAACGAGAGTTCAGAGCGGATACTGTGGCTGTTGAGATAGTGATGGTTAAAGGGTGGCATGCTCACATCCATGTGGGGGTCCTGGTTCAGTTCCCCGCCACTGTATCTCAGTGGAGACTTATGTGTTGCTATGATGCTGAACAGCTTTCTACAGAGCCTCCAGATGCAGATGGTCTAGGAATCTACTTCCTAAAACCAGCCACTGAAAACTCCATGACTCACAATGTATCACTTGCAACTGATCCTGGGGATTGTCCTGTTGTGCATGGGGTCACCATGGCTCAGGCCAGGTTGACGGCAGCAAGCCACACTTCTGAGGCCATCTAGAGTTGGCACCGACTCGATGGCACCTAACAACAACAACAACATGGGGAGACCCCAGTTTGGAGCAGGATTTAGGAAGTAGAATTTGAGGCCTGATTGGAGTGAGAGCGAAGGAGGGAGCAATTTGGGGCCCTTCAGAGGACTAGATCAGCTGGTAGGTTTTATAAGGTGCTGGGTGGGGGTCACTTACTCAGATATTCAACAAATATGAGAGGGTTTCCAAAAGTTTGTGGGGAAATTCCATTATCTTTTCATTCCGTTTTTCCACACAGTTTTGGAAGCCCCCTGGTATGTATCTCCTGAACCCTTGGTCCATGTCAGGCCCTGTTCTGGGGCGGAAAGAAGGCTAGCAGGTGACCTAAGAGTCTCCCCCGTCCCGACCTGCTTGTGGTTTCTGATGTGGGGAGGCCTACCACACACAGTCCACACCAAACAAGAAACTTCAGTGGTGGTGCCAGGGTGGGGAGAAAGGCAGTGTGGGCTGGGCTTGGAAAGGGTGCTCATGGAGGGCCACACTGAGAAGGTACTGTCTGAGCAAAGACTGGGAGCAGGTGGGTGAGCAGATCTCTCCTGGAGGACTTCCAGCCAAGGGCCAGGCCAGTACAGAGGCCCTGGGGCAGGTGGAACAGTGTGGAGCCAGTGTGGCTGGAACGGAAGGAGTGAAGGGAGATGTGGGGGCCACGGCTGGGTGTTGAGCCGAGCAGTAATGTGAGTTGTCTGAGGTTTTGGTAGGCTCACCATAGCTGGAGAAGAGACTGAGGGGCAAGGGTGGGTGTGAGGAGATTCATAGGAGGCTGCTGAGGAGATCCTGGTGGGAGGGATGGGGTCTTGTGTGGTGGAAAGTGGTGGGATTCTGGATCTAATTTGAAAGTTAAGCCACAGGATTTCCTGACAGATTGGTGGTGGATGAACGAGAAGGAGTCAGGGATGGCTCCCTGGTTTTTGACCTGGGATGTAGGGAGGATGAAGCTGTCATCAGCTTTGGGTGGAGCAGGTTTTGGGGATATGTGTGTGTGTGTGTGTGTGTGTGTGTGAGAATTCGGTGTCACGTTGACCATAGGTCAGTGTGTTTTGGACTTGCGAGAGGAACTGCCTCTCAGCTGCTGGCTGGGTGGAGGTAGGGTTCCAAGGAGAGAGGGCCTGGGTTGTCAGGGCTGGGTGGATGGTGGTAGAAGTCATTGGAGCAGGCTGGAAGGGTCAGGAAGCTAGGCCAGCAGCTGCTCCGCTTGGGGACACAGGGATCTGCCCTTCCTGGGGCCTGGGCTGTGCCCTCTCCGGAGCTGTAGCCCCAGCCCTGAAGTTGAGGACTTCCTGAACTCAGTCCCCTAGCAAACCCTGCTTTGGCCTGAGACCTACAGGAAATGATCCTTCAGAGCCCCCGACAGGCCTCAGGTGGCTTTAGGTATGCCTTTGGGAAATCAGAACGTGGGGGTTGGAGAACCCAAATTGTTCAATAGGAACTTTGGTGGTGCTGTAGGATAAGCATTGGACTATAATGACAAGGTTAGGAGTTCAAACCCACCAGTCGACCTATGGGAGAAGCATGAAGCTTTCTGTTCCCATAAAGATTTACAGCCTCCGAAACCTCATACAGGGTCGCTGTGAGTCAGACTTGGCTTGATGGCAGTGATTTTGAGTTCTTTTTGGGTTTCCAGAGACTTGAAATAGAAAGATCTGGTCAGGGATGGTACAAGCTCTGAGGTCCTGCCCTGCTTCAGTTCTCACACCAACTCCTATCAGATGGCACTACCGCTACCGCATTTTACAGAGGAGGAAACTGAGGCATTCTGTGATCCAGACTCCATGGGACGTCCTGAGATCCCGTGCCCTTCAGCTCTGTGCCCTGGGCCAGTCCCTTGGTCTCTCTGGGCCTTAGTCTCTTACCCGGAAGGCAGGGATGATAGTACCCACTTTGGGGGCTCTGCAGGGCCTTGGTCACAGAAGGTTGTTCCCCTGCAGGCGCTTTGCTTTGTCCACCAAGATCCCTGACACCAAAGGCTGTCTACAGTGTCGAGTGGGTAAGAGCCGGGCTAGGCGGGGCCGGGAAGTGGCTGGGTGCAGACCAGGTGGGTGCCCACTGCCCTCTTCCCTTGCAGTGCGGAACCCCTACACGGGCAGCACCTTTCTGCTAGCCGCTTTGCCCTCCAGCCTTCTCCTGCTACAGTGGTACCAGCCGCTGCAGAAATTCCTGTTGTTGAAGGTGCAGGACCAGAGGGGGGGTGTGGGAGGGGACATAGGACAGGGGGCGGGGGGGCGGGGAGAGACCTGAATACCCTGCTGTCCCCCAGAGCTTCTCCAGCCCCTTGCCCAGCCCTGCAGGGATGTTGGAACCTCTGGTGCTGGACGGGAAGGAGCTGCCACAGGTGTGTGTGGGGGCTGAGGGGCCTGAGGGGCCCGGCTGCCGTGTCCTGTTCCACATCCTGCCCCTAGAAACCGGCCTGACTCCTGACATCCTCATCCCGCCCGGTGAGCAAGCGGCTGGGCTGCTGCTGTGTCTGTATGTGTGCATGTGCAGGTGCCCAGGCTGTGTCCCCCACAACCTAGGGCTCCAGGGAGACAGTGGGTCCCACCTCAGCCAGCTTCGACTGGGCTTGGCAGCTAAGAATGAGTTGAACAGCTGATCTGGGTCAAGTCTGCAGGGCTAAAGCAGGAACAAAGGACTCCAGTCTGGGCAAGGAAGTAGGATCCTGAGTGCTGGGAAAGTTGGGGGCACAGCCAGCATGGTGGGTCCAAGGGGAAGGGCTGGGGTCACACAGGCTTCACAAGAGGCCCTGCAGGTGGGCAGTATTTCCCCTGTGCTACTGATGTGGACTGAGGGCTCATCTTGGCCGCCCTGACTTCCCCTCTGTCCCTTGTGGGTCCGAGGACAGGTCAATCCACTCTGACCTCAGTTTCCTTAGCCACTACCTGGGCCTGAGGACCTGGTCCCCTGGCAGGGCGGCTGTAAGGCTGACTGCAGCATGGCCCTCTGCCCTCCTGAGGCCCAGAGGCTGGGGCCCATAAGTCAGGCCCTGTTCCTCTTCTCTACCACAGAGGGAATCCCAGGCTCTGCTCAGCAGGTCATCCAGGTGGACAGGGATACAGTCTTGGTCAGCTTTGAACGTGAGTGGTCAGGTCTGGGACCAAAGGATCGTGGGGGTGGGGATGGGAAGCCATGGGGGTCACTGCCCCAGAAGGGAGCCCCGCCCATCCCAGCCTCCAACCCTCTCCCTTCACAGGCTGCGTGAGGATTGTTAACCTGCAGGGTGAGTCCACAGCCACACTGGCACCTGAGCTGACCTTTGACTTCCCCATCGAGACTGTGGGTGAGTGAGCCAGAGGTGGGGGGGGCGAGCGCTCCCAGCTGGTGGCACATGGTGCTGGAGCCTGGGGCTGGACCAGGAGACAGGTCCCCCGACTCTCCCAAGAGGCTCCTGGTTACCCATGGGCAGTTTGGGCCTCTGGTTCAGCCTTGGGCCCAAGGTGTGCAGAGGGAAGCACCCCCAGGGCAGAATGGAGCATGACAGTGGCCTGGCCCCTCCAGTGTGTCTGCAGGACAGCGTGCTGGCCTTCTGGAGCCACGGGATGCAAGGTCGCAGCCTGGACACCAACGAGGTTACTAGGGCGAGGGACATGGCTGTACCCAGCTCCTGGGAGAGGGCCCACCAGGGTGGCCTCAGTGGCCCTTTTCTTGCCAGGTGACCCAGGAGATCACAGACGAGACGAGGATATTCCGAGTGCTTGGAGCCCACAGGTAGGATGTGGTGGTCCAGCCTCCCCTGCAGGATTCCCTGAGGCCAGGGGGATGGTCACAGCTAAGGGGTCTCCCACCCACTCACCTCGGGTCCTCTCTCCCTCCAGAGACATCATCCTCCAGAGCATCCCCACCGACAACCCAGCTGCTCACAGCAACCTCTACATTCTCACAGGCCATCAAAGCAGCTACTGAAGGAGCCCCGGTCTCAGCTGCCAGCCCAATGGCAGCGGGCCCCTTCCCGATGGGGCACAAGGGCAGACGAATCCTGAGAAGGACTTTGGGGCTGGGGAGGGGGAAACCTCTCTACTCCTCTGCAATAACTGGACCAGACAAAGCTGCTGTCACTAGCCCACCCCACTCCCGAGGCAGCCCAGTCCCCAGGGTCCCGGGATGACCCATTCCAGTTTGTTCTACATTCCCTGTCTCCACTCTGTACTGTCCAGAGAAATGTGGTATTTAAGAGAGAGAACTATATTAGTATTAAAGGTGGTTTGATTTTACTACAGTCATCTGTGTGGGAGCCCTAGTGGCTCTGCGGGTTAGGAATTGTGCTGCTAGCCACAAGGTTGGCAGTCTGAACCCACCAGCCACTCCTTGGGAGAATGATGAGACTGTCTGTCCCTATAATGATTTAGTCTCGGAAACGACATAGGGTCATTATGAGTCAGAACTGACTCCGAGTTAGTGAGTTTGGTTCCTGTGGGGAGGTAGGGGTTGAGCCCACGCCTCATCTTCCTCCATCTGCATGACCCTACATGTGTCTGTGGGTGCAGCGCTTCAGTATCAAGTGGTGAGGGACAGCTGAGCAGGGGCACGTCATCAGGTTTGACTAGGAAAGCAGTCTGTGCCCATTTAACAGGCCTCGGGTCACTGCCAAGGTACAGGCCAGCACCTGCTGAGGTGACCCTAGCCTACTCCCAAGCCTGCCTCAGGGCATGTCTACCTATGGCTGACCATGGTTTTACACTGTCATTGTCCCATGGTTCCCTCACAGAGGGCTCCAAACCTCCATGAGCGGGTGCCCTTCACCCCAGGATTGAACAGACCATTGGGCAGGGGTGGCCAAGGATAGAGGCAACGGCAGGAGCAGGGCTGTGGGTGTGGCCAAGTCCTGGCTTGTCGGCTGCTCTCCTGAGAGCAGAGGTCCAGGAGCCCTGGAGGCCAGTGGGTCAGTGGTCAGCGATTGGAACTCACCAGCCACTCCTTGGCAGACACCTGAGTCCATTCTGTAGAGATTTGCAGGCTTGGAAAACCCTATGGGGCAGTTCGGCTCTGTCCTACCTAAATGGTCCCTCTGAGTTAGAACTCACTCGATGGCAGTAATTGCCAACATCAGCATCGGAATGATTTCTCCAGCCCGGTGGGCTCTCAGGAAAGAGCTGCTAAATGCATGGCTATGCAGTAGCAGTTTACATGAAGAGACTTGGCGGCACCATGCTTGTCATGTTATTCCTTGGCCACCCTTCAGCAAAGACCGAACTGATGGGACTCAAGAAGTCGGGGAGGCCTGAAATGGGGAACCAGCCCAGGAGAGGGGCCACATCTCCTGTGCCCAGGTCATTCACATGCAGGTTCTTCATAGGCTCAAAGGAGGGTGGTTTGTGCCCAACTTTAGGGCATCTGATGGACCAAACGGTAGGTGATGGGGGCACAAAGTGAATTCCAAACCCCCAGGTTTCCAGGAGGCGATTGACGATTAAACTGAGGAATGCCAGGACAGGACCCCCAACTCAGCAGCGCCCACACAGGTGCCCTGGGGACTGGCCTGGGTCCACAGAGCAGTAGTGGGCAGGTCACTCCATTACCCCGCCCCCCATCCTGAAAGAGCAGATTCAGGGTCTGAAACGGGAAGTTGGGGTTTCAGGGTGAAATGTGACCAAGTGGAAGGCAGGTGAAACGCAAGGGCTGCTGATAAAATGTTTACTTCCTACAAAGGCAGACCACAAGCCAAAGGAGGGCCAAGACGACAAATGTTAAGTGCCATCAAGTCGGTCCGACTCAAGCGACCCAGTATAGGGTTTCTGAGGACCAGCTGGTGACCTTGCGGTCCTGTGCTTATCTGAACGTGCATGTGTCTGTTTCATGTATTTTTCAATTGGTAGCATTTGCCCAGGCCAGAACATAACATTTTAAATACAAAAGAGACACAGTGAAAGTGGTGACAATTTTGTATCAATTTTCACCACCTGTCTTAGTTCTCTATTGCTATAACAGAATACCACAAGTGAATGCATTTAGCAAACAAATTTATTCACATTGTTATTGTTAATTGCTGTCAATTGGTTTCAGCTCATAGCAACCCTGCACAGGGTTACAGAGGAGCAGCTAGTGAGTTTTGAACCACTGACCTTGTGGTTCAAACCAACTAGTGCTTATCCTACATTAGGAGACTAGAAGTTGAATTTCAGAGTATCGGTCTAGGGGAAGGCTATCTCGTTGTTAACTCTGGTAAAAGATCCTTGTCTCCTTTCAGTATCTAGAGAGAGGCCCAGCATTCCTTGGAGATGTGTCTTGGGATCACACTTCCTTTGGCTCTAGGAGCTCCAGTGCAGGGACTCCAGCTCCAAAGGACACACACCATTCCTAGTTTTTAGTAGGTCCCTCAGTCTCTGCTCTCTCTCCTTTCTTTTCTAGCTCACTAGTTCTAGCTTCTATCTCTTCAGTTCTATTCCTTTTCCCTTTCAATGTATTGTCCGTTTCTGATATTCTATTATTAATCGTTTGGACCTCTTTCTGTAGGTTTTGAATTGTTTCCAATGCTCTATCTTACTTGATTGTTCCTGTAGCATTTTCCTGACTTCTTCCTTATTTTTCTCAACTCCATTGCATAGTGTTTTGACACCTTTTATAATCATTTTTAGGAATTCCTTCTCAGGCATTTCCAAAGCCTGCCCATCTTCCAGTATGGAGTGTAGGTCTACTTCCAGCTCATTTGCCTCAGTCACTTTATCTCGTTTCTGGACATGTGCAGATATGGTCGTCTGCTTCTGTTTTTTGGCGTCTCCTGGGGTTATCTGTGTCCTTAATACTTATGTATTTTGGTGTTTTTTTATGCTTTCTGAATGCCTCCAGGTAGATGTGATCAGGAAATGGGCTCCCCTTTTCACTCTTCTTCCTGAGAAGTTTCAAGATACCACTGCTGGCCAATTTGACGTAATTTAGGATTTAATTTTTGGCTTATTTCCTCTTTTGTCTGCTTGTCCCGCTCCACAATCCCTGTTCAGGCCTTTTTTCTACTTGGAAACAGTTCAGGGCCGGCTGTGGCCGTTTGGTTTTAATTGGAAACTGTCTCTTTAAATTTCGAGGAGCTCTATGGGCATGTGTAGTAGAATCCTCCGAGAGTGGCGCTGGGGTGCCCACTAGCTCAGGGTCCCCTATAGTCACAAGAATGGAGGTGCGCAGACAGCAAGGGACCAAAGAACAGATACCAAAGGAAAAGAATGTCCACACCTTTATCACAGCGGTTCTGCCAGGCGTCTGTGGCCACTCCGATCCTTCCTCCACTTGGTCTCACCCAAGATGGCGGCTCCTGGAGCAGCCGAGCGTCCCAAATTAGAAAGCAATAGATTTCTTGTTTCTGCCACAAATTCCCCCAGCTGTAAGTCTTCCAGCCTTCTAAATATTCCTTTATATGTGGTTCCGAGTTCTGGGACCATGCCCTGAGCCTGCTTGGTCAGGTATTCTGTGTTGTTAGCAGAGCTCTCTGTTACACGTCCACCCGATCCGCCTTTGTGCTGGCTCTCCTTTCTTCTATCTTGTGAGATAAAAGGTGTTGCAGGCCACACCCCCTAGGAAACTTCCTTTAAGTTGATTGGCTGCTCAATAGTGATGCCATTCTATCAGATCTCATTTTGGGGGATTACAGCCTCTTAACTGTCTCCTCACCTCTGGCCCCAACTACAAAGGTCCCAGTTACTCAGGAATCCTTCTAATAGGATTTCTGCATATTTCAGCAGTTTGGTATGTTTTCTGCCTACCCCACCCACTTTCTGTACAACAGGTAACATGGATTCCACACACTGCTCTGCCTTTGCCTTTCCACTTTGGTGATCTGGCCTTTATTTTAGTGCTTCTCTGTGATGTTTTTTTCAGTCTTTACAGGGTGTTCCATTGTATGGGGCTCCCAGAATTAACATTAGTGAACTCATTGTTGTTGTTTTGTTAAGTGCCAGCGAGTCTGGCTCTGATCCATAGCGACCCTGTGTAGGGTTTCTGAGAAGCAGCTGGTGAGCTTGAACCGCTGACCTTGCAGTTCAAATGGCTTTGCATTCTGGCACATTAACTCACAGCGCCACACCAGGACTCCAATGAACTCATTGTTGTTGTTAAGTGCCGTCGAGTCGGATCCGACCCATAGCGACCCTGTACAGGGTTTCCGAGGCTTTAAATCTTTACGGGAGCAGAATGCCTCATCTTTCTCCCGCGGAGCGGCTGGTAGTTTCGAACTGCTGGCCTTAAGGTTCGCAGCCCGATTCGTAACCACTACGCTATTAGATTCCTACTATTTAGAAACTGAAGTTGTCTTTACTGGGGTTTTTTTTTTGTTTTTTTTTTGACATGATAAAAATAAAAGCGCTGCAGTAAATATTCCCTGCCCATCGATGGACTCAAGTGTGGCAACAATAGTGAGGTTGGCCCACGATCGGGCAGTGTTTCATTCTTCTGTGCATAAGGTCGCTATGAGTCGGTGCCGACTCAATGGCACCTAACAACAACAACAACAACGTCACTCTGTTCCTACTCCAGTGTTCCATTGGGGCCCTCAGGGAAGCGTCATGGTCACTGTGAGACATTGCTGTCAAGTTGTCCTCTCTGGGGGATGAGGAGCCGATGTCACGCCTGTGGGAAAGCAGAAGAGGCACTGGCCCCTAACATAGCCTTCCTGGTATGAGGAGACCAAGGGGAGAGGGACTGTGCTGTTGGAGACAGCGTGGGATTTGAAGTGTCCACTGTAGCATGTCCAGCACCTGGTAACTTCCTGGAACCCAAACCCTAGGCTGTTGAGTCCATCTGACTCACAGTGACGATATGGGGCGAGCAGAACTGGTCATAGGGTTTCCAAGGTGGTCATCTTCACCAAAGCTGACCACCACATTTCTCCTACAGAGTAGCTGCTGAGCTTGAACTGCCAGCCTTTTGGGGTAGAGCGGGGCACTGTCAGGGCTTCTGACTTATAAAAATCCTATAGGACCTGGTTGTTGTTGTTGTTAAGTACCGTTGAGTCAATTTCGACTCATAGCGATGCTATATAGGGTTTCCCAGGGGCAGCTGGTGGATTTGAACATCAGTAATTCACAGGCCAGTGCTGAAGGGTTTCCAAGGTGGTAATCTTTACAGGGAGTCCTGGTGTGGTGCTGTGGGTTAATGCAACAGACTGCAAAGCCGTTTGAACTACAAGGTTGGTGGTTCAAGCTCACTAGCTGCTGCTTGGAAACCCTACACAGGGTCACTATGGGTCAGAACCGACTTGATGGCACTTAACAATAACAACAACCTTTACAGAGGCAGATTACAGTGTCAAATTACCCACTAAGCAAGGTAGGCACAGCCTACTTGTGCTTACTAATTGCTAGAGAACAATTTCATATTTTTCACATCAACAGATTCTGTTTCTAGGTGTGACAGGCAACCGTCTCCTTCCCAACCCCACAGCACTTTCCTGTGGGACTAAAGCCTTTTCAAATTTACAATCCCTGACAGGGACAGAGTACCCAATAAGTAAGGTAAACACAGGCTTACTTGTGCTTACTTACTAATCAGCAGTGAACAGTTTCACGTGTCTTTATCACCACATTCAAGATATGAAACCCATGTGAAATGTTTACCTTGCTTACTGGGTAATCTACCCCTGGCAGCTCACCACAGCTTTCAACAGATCAACCGGTGAGTTGGAACAGTCAACTTTTTGGTTTGCAATTGAGTGCTTAACCACTGGGCCACCAGGTGCTTTTTCTGGGAATCAGGAACCAAACCAAACCCACTGCCATGCAGACAATTCCAACTTGTAGCGATGCAATAGGACAGGGCAGAACTGCTTCCTAGGGTTTCAGGGCCTGTAAATCCTTTATGGAGTGAATGAGCTCACCTTTCTCTCAAGGAGCAGCTGGTGGGTTCCAAGTGATGACCTTTTGGTTAGCAGTCCAGCATTTAACTCACTGCACCAGCAGACTCAGAAACACTTACCAGATGAAGGAATAAACATGATAGAAGGAGGAAGACTCATTAACAACCTGCGATATGCAAATGATACAACCTTGCTTGCTGAAAGTGAAGAGGACTTGAAACATTTACTGATGAAGACCAAAGAGCACAGCCTTCGGTATGGATTGCATCTCAATGTAAAGAAAACAAAAATCCTCACCACTGGACCAATAAACAACATTCTTATCAACGGAGAAAAGATTGAAGTTGTCAAGGACCTCATTCTTCTTGGATCAACTATCAACACTTGCGGAAGCAGCAGTCAAGAAATCAAATGACGTATTGTATTAGGCAAATCTGCTGCACAAGACCTTTTTAAAGTGTTGAAGAGCAAAGATGTCAGCTTGAGGACTAAGGTGCGCCTGACCCAAGCCATGGTATTTTCAATAACCTCATATGCATGTGAAAGCTGGACAGTGAATAAGGAAGACCATAGAAGAGTTGATGCCTTTGATTTATGGTGTTGGAGGAGAATATTGAAAGTGTCATGGCTGCCAAAAGAACCAATAGGTTCATTTTGGAACAAGTGCAGCCAGAGTGCTCCTTGGAGGTCAGGATGGCCAAACTTCATTTCTCATACTTTGGACATGTTTTCAGGAGAGACCAGTCACTGGAGAAGGACATCATGTTTGGTAAGTTGGAAGGTCAGAGAAAAAGAGGAAGACCCCCAACGAGATGGATTGGCCAAGTGGTAGCATCGATGGACTCAAGTGTGGCAACAGTAGTGAGATTGGGCCAGGATCAGACAGTGTTTAATTCTCTTATTCTGCTGTGCATAAAGTCGCTATAGGTCGGTACCGACTCCATGACACCTAACAACAACAACAAGGGTGAAGAGGCGGCCTAGTGTCGGTCCTGGACTTGTCAGCCACCCCATCTTGGTGAGCTTCATTCTAATTCATTTGTAAGGAAACATTGTACTGGTGTGGAGTCCTGGTATGGCATGGCAGGATAAATACAGGACCACAAGGTTGGTTTGAACCACAAGGTAGGCAGTTCAAACTCATCAAGCACTCCTTGGAAACCTATACTAGGTCACTGTGAGTTGAAACCAACTGAATGGCACTTAACAACGACCACTCTGTTGGGGGGTGGGGTCTTCCTTTTTGACTGACCCTCCACTTTACCAAGCATGGCATTCTGCTCCAGGGATTGGACCCTCCTGATAATATGTCTGAAGTTTGAGGCACAAAGTCTCACCATCCTGGCTTCCAAGGAACCTTCTGGATGTACTTCTAACAACACACATTTGTTTGTTCTCTAGCAGTCTATGGTATGCTTAATATTCTTCTCCAACACCATTAACATAAATGCATCAATTCTTTTTCAGTCTTCCTGATTCACTATCTAAGGAGCTCTGGTAGCATAGTGGTTACGAATCAGGCTGCGAACCGCAAGGTCAGCAGTTCGAAACTACCAGATGAGAAAGATGAGGCTTTCTGCTCCCATAAAGATTTACAGCCTTGGAGACCCTGTAACCTGTACAGGGTTGCTGTGAATCAGAACCGACTCCACGGCATATAACCACCACCACAAACGTTAACATTCAATTAAAACAGTAAATCACATCAAACTGCATAGTCTGACCGCATTTCACAAAGGTCAACGATAAGCAAAACAAAGGATCTATTGTTTGGCGACCCAGGCACATGTGTGGGAAGCCAACGTACAAGGGAAGCTAGCACAGGAAAGATGAAGGCAATGGAAGGCACAGGCAGGAGGGCAAAGGTTAAAGTGCAAAGAGGTCAAAGCTGTTAACTGATGGCATGTGAAGGGGCTGCAATCAATGTAATGACACCAAGTGCATGATTCCTTGACTATGGAACTAATCTGTTCTATAAACTGTCACTCAATTCACAATAAAAAGTTCAAATTAAAAAAAAAAAAAAGAAAAGAAACCAAGGAAAGGAAAAAAGAAACAAAGGGCAGGAAAAAAGGGACCAAAGGAAGGAAAAAGCCCCAAAGTAAGAGATGGTGGTTCCTTCCCACCCTGAGGTGTCAAATTTGTAACATAGTTCCTAACTCACACAGTATGTGAAAAAATTTAAATAAGAATAATTACAAAAAAGCTGAAACCTTTTAGTGGCTGAAAACCCAAAGAAAAAACCTAGGATAATCCTTTCCTGGAGGATGAGTTGAAGTGGAAAAGGATCCTATCTGTATTCTTTATAGAATTATGGGCAGAATTCTCTCCCTGTAGTTGCTTTCTGCTATTAATTATTTGAAAAAAACAAGCTGCATTATCAAGGTAGAGTACAGTCACCCACACATACTACCTATATACCATTCGATGAGTTTTTGACATATGTTTACACCATGAAACCATTTCCACCAACTGTCTGTCAGTTTGTCATATCATGGTGGCTTGTGAGTTGCTGTGATTCTGGAAGCTATGCCACAGGTATTTTAAATAGCAGCAGGGTCACCCACGATGGACAGGTTTCAGATGAGCTTCCAGATGATGACAACTGGGAAGAAGGAAAGCTGGACTACTTCCAAATATTTACTCAGAGAAAGCCTTCTGAATAGCAGTGGAACACTGTCAGCACCAGATAGATTATTGAATATTGAAACATGATGAGCACCAGAATATTGTCAGATATAGTGCCGGGAGATGAACCCCTCAGGTTGGAAGACACTCAAAATGCAACTGGGGAAGAGCTGTCTCCTCAAAGTAGAGCTGGCTGTGATGGAACAATTGTAGTAAAGCCTCAGGACTTTCATTTGCTGATGGGGCACAACGCAAAATGAAGAGAAACAGCTGTAAAAATCCATGAATAATCAGATCATGGAAACTGCCAAGTATGAATCTAGCAAAATTGGAAAGTGTCAGAAATGAAATGGAACGCATAAACATCGATATCCTAGGCATTAGTGAGCTGAATGGACTGGTACTGGCCATTCTGAATCTGACAATCACGTGGTTTATTAAGCCGGGAATGACAAATTGAATAGGAATGGTGTTGCAGTCATCATCAGAAAGAACACATCAAGAGAAGTCATGAAGTACAACGCTGTGATGGGATCATATCCATACGCCTACAAGGAATATCACTATTCTTCAAATTTATCAAATTTACACACCAACTTCTTCAGTCTGAAATTGATCAAACATGAAGTCAAGATATATTGATCATTACTCGTGATTGGAATCCAAAGGTTGGGAAAAAAAGGAAGGATTAGTAGTTGGAAAATATGGCCTTGGTGATAGAAACGATGCTGGAGATCGCATGACAGAATATTGCAAGACCAATGACTTCTTCATTGTGAATTCCTTTTTTTTTTTTTTAATGTTTTATTGTGAATTGTGTGATAGTCTACATGGGAGAACATTAGCTTTACATTCATTCCATCATCTATCATTTCATTGGCATAGTTACCATCCCGTCCATGCATCCTCACCCAACCAAAGGATGTATCCTGTAAGCCTGAAACACACACACACACACACACACACACACACACACCCCACCACAGTCCTCAGCCCCTTTCCATATCCTGATCCTGAGTCCCCAGCCACACCATCTCTTGACATCTCTTCTCTGTCTCCATCTCAGGCCTCACTGGGTAGGATCCCGCTCTCCGCTCTTCTCCATTGATGGTCCCAGGGTCCTCTGTTCCTAGACTGAAAAGTTAATCACTCCCCTCCTTGCTACAAAATGTCCACCTTTAGATTTCCAACCCTCACAATCAGTCCTGATAACAATTATTCACTATTGCATCACAGGAGACCCATTTGTATTTCGTTTCATCAGCCCTTCCTGGACAGGCTGGACACTATTCACTGGCGACTCTACCTTCCTCCATGCCCTTTGGATCTAGGTTCCCTCTTGAAAGCTTGTAAGCCAGTCACTTCTTACCTTTGTATCCCTCCCCCCATTTGGGGTAGCCAATGTCCAAGTTGCCCATCCCTGTCTACCCTTTGTGTGGAGGGGGTGGGAATAGTTCTTGCAGTAGGGACTTGTTTCCTCTTTTGAGCTACTGCATTCATAGGTGTAGGTCATGTTTATCAAATTGTACCAGATGATGCTTTTTTTCTCTTCTTTCTTCTTCGGGTTGAGCTCTGTTTATCCAGTCATTGAAGTCAGGTCAAATGGGTATCATCTGCAAGTGTGGGTGTTCTTGTGTCTGTCCAGCCTCTTTTTATTGGCTGGCTGCCCTGCTCTCCACTCTAGACCTCTGTGGCTGTGTCATTGACTCTGAGCCCATGAGTCCCCAGATGTTGCCTCGCTACTGGCCAACCAGGTCTCTACCCGGGTTCACAGTAGTTTGCTGAACGATGTAAGGCTTAGCTCACCACTTCATTGATGTTCTTCAGTCACTTCCCCTTCTGGGTGACGTGCGTGGTTGTCAATCAAAGCGTACATTTCCCTTGCATCTTAGTCTTGGAAGAGAATTTGCACTGAGAGGATCCGACCACTTGGCTTGATGTCTCCTGGGCAAGCCACCTGTATGTTCTTGTGGTAACAGTCGGACTGCCCTTATTGTTTCGTATTTTTCCTGTAGGTCCTTCTTTCAAGAAGTATCTTCTGGTTTTCTAGCTGCTCCTGGCTGGTCTGCTTGTCCTTTCAAGTGGAAAATTTCCCGTCTCTGAAGGTCTGGATGTGGTTCGGGGTGAATTCCTTTTTTAAACACATGGACCTCACCAGACATAATACACAGAAATCAAATTGACTACAAATGTGAAAAGAGACTTCACAATAGCTCCATTATCAACAGCCAACACAAGGCCAGGGACAGACTGTGGAACAGACCATCACTTGCTCATATGCAAATTTAGGCTGAAGTTGAAGAAAATGAAAACAAGTTCACAAGAGCCAAAACATGACTATGAATATATCCCACCTGAATTTAGAGATCATCTGAAGAACAGATTTGATCCATTAGACACTAAAGACTGAAGACCAGTAGAGGTGTGGGATAATATCAAGAACATCACACAGGTCGTTAAGAAAACAAGAAAAAATGAAAAGACCAAAATGGATGTCAGAAGAGAATTTGAAACTCGCTTTCCAGCGTAGAGATACTAAAACAAATGAAAAAAGTGATGAGGTACAAGAGTTGAACAGAAAATTCCAAAGGTCAGCTCAAGAATGCAAAGTCAAATATTATAATGAAATGTGCAAAGACCTAGCGTTAGATCAAAAGGGAAGAACATGACCAACATTTCTCAAGCTGAGGGAACTGAAGAAAAAAATTCAAACCTCAACTTGCATTACTGAAGAACACTATGGACAAAATATTGAATGATGGAGAAAGTATCAAAAGAATATGATACACAGAATCACTGTACCAAAAAGAAATGGTCGATGTTCAACCATTTCAAGAGGCAGCATATGATCAAGTGTGAAAGGAAGGAAGGAGTCTAAGGAGCATTGAAGTAATTGGCAAAGAACAAGGTACAGGGAATAGATGGAGTACAAATTTCTTGGAATAGATGGAGGCATTCACTCATCTATTCCAAGAAATTTGAAGGACAACTACCTGGCTAACTGACTGGAAGAAATCCATATGTGTGCCCATTCCAAAGAGAGGTGACCCAATGGGATGCAGAAATCATCTGACAAGATCACTGATATCCCATATGAGTACAGTTTTACTAAAGATAATCCAAAAATGGCTGCAACCATACATTGACAGAGAACTTCCAGAGGTTCAAGCTGATTTCAGAAGAGGACGTGGAACGGGGGACATCATTGCTGACATCAGATGGATCTTGGCTGAAAGCAGAGAACACCATTTGGTGTTTACCTGTGTTTTAATGACTACGCAAAGACTTCCAATTATGTGTATGACAAACTATGGACAACATTGTGAAGTATGAGTATTCTTGAACACTTAATTATGCTCATGAGGAACCTGTACATAGACCAAGAGGCAGTTGTTTGAATAGAATAAGGGAACACCGAATGGTTTAAAATTAGGAAAGGTGTGCACCAGGGTTACATTCTTTCACCATACTTGTTCAACCTGTATGCTGAGCAAATAATCTGAGAAACTGGAATGTATGAAGAAAAACATGGCATCAGGATGGGAGGAAGATTCATTAACGACCTGTGATACACAGATCATATAACTTTGCTTGCTGAAATCAAAGAGGACTTAAAATACTTGCTGATGAACATCAAAGAGCATGCCTTCGATATGGGTTGCACCTCAGTGTAAAGAAAACAAACATCCTCACAACTGGAACAATAAACAACATCCATATAAATAGAAGAGAATGAAGTTGTCAAAGACTTCATTTTGCTCAGATCAACCATCAGCACTTATGGAAGCAGCAGTCAAGAAATCAAACATATTACATTAGGCAAACCTGCTGCACAAGACCTCTTTAAAGTGTTAAAGAGCAAAGATGTCAGTTTGAGGACTAAGGTGTGCCTGACCCAAGCCATGGTATTTTCAATAACCTCATATGAAAGTTGGACAGTGACTAAGGAAGACCATAGAATTGACGCATTTGAGTTATGATGTTAGAGGAGAATATTGAAAGTACCATGGACTGCCAAATTACAAACAGATCTGTGTTCCAGAATGCTTCTTGGGAGCCAGGATGACCAGACTTCGTCTCTCATACTTTGGTCATATTGCCAGGAGGGACCAATGTGGTAACGTGCAGGGTCGGAGAAAAAGAGGAAGACCCCCAGTGAGAAGGCCTGCCACAGTGCCAGCAGCAGTGGGCTGTCGTAGTAGCAACGATTCTGAGGTTGGCCCAGGAGTGGGCAGTATGTTGTTCTGTTGTGTACAGGGTAGTTAGGAGTCGGTACCTACTCGATGGCATCTAAGAACAAATGAAACCATTACCACAATCAAGAAGACAATGAATACTGCCATCACTTTCAAAAGTTTCCTAGTACCCTTTTATAATCACTTCTTTTTCTTCCTGGTCTCCCCATTTTCTTTGTCAATATACGTTCATTTGTATTTTATAGAATTTGTATAGGATCACACAGTATGCATGTTTTGGTATGGCTTCTTTCGATTAGAATAACTATTTTGAGATTTGTCCATGTTATTTTGTGTATTCATAGTTCATTCCTTCTTACGGGCAACTAGTATTCCATTATATGGACACAACAGCTTCTTTAGTCATTTACTTGTAAACAGGCATTTGGATTGTTTCCAGTTTTGAGCTGCTACAAATGAAGCTAAGGAGCTCTGGTAGCGTAGTGGTTTTGAATCGGGCTGTGAACTGCAAGGTCAGCAGTTCGAAACTACCAGCTGTTCAGCCGGAGAAAGATGAGGCTTTCTGCTCCCATAAAGATTTACAGCCTCGGAAACCCTGTACAGGGTCGTTATGAGTCAGAACCGACTCCACGGCACATAACCACCAACCACCACGAATGAAGCTGCCAGGAACATACATGTACAGTCTTTTGTTGAATGTATATGTGTTGTTAAGTGCTATGGAGTTGATTCCAACTCCTAGCGACCTGTATAGGGTTTTCAAGGAGTGGCTGATGAGTTTGAACCGCCAACCTTGTGGTTCAAACTGACCTTGCAGTCCAATGTTTTGACCCACAGTGCCACACCAGGACTCATACACATACAAACACACACTCACACACACACACTTTAATTTCTCTTGGCTGGCTCTTATGGTGGTTGTTATGTACCATTAAGTTGGTTCTAATTCACAGCGACCCTATATAGAGTATCTAAGTAGTGGCTGGTGAGTTTGAACTGCCAATCTTGTGATTCAAATACAGTGTTTTACTTATCGAATGTTTCTATAATTGGAATACTACAAGTGGATGACTTTAATAAACAGAAATTTATTCTCACAGTTTGTTGTTGTTGTTAGGTGACATCGAGTCGGTACCAACCCATAGCGACCTTATGCTCAGCAGAACGAAACACTGTCCGATCCTTGGCCAACCTCACTACTGTTGCCATGCTTGAGTCCATCGATGAATGCTAGAAATGCAAATTCAGCTGGCTCTATGGGAAGGCTTTCTTCCTTTGTAGGCTCTGAGGAAGTCTTGTTTCCTTTCAGCATCAGTTGGCCCAGTATTCCTTGGAGAGCTTCATGTCTTTTGGCATCAATTTTCCCCTGGCTCTAGGAGCTTCATGGAGCAGGGACCCCAAGTCCAAAGACACACTCCATCCCTGGCTCTTCTTCCCTGGTGGTGGCAGATCCCTCTGAGCTCAGCTTGCTTGCTTACTCTCTTCAATATCTCAAAAGAGATTGACTCAACATACAACTTTAATCTGCCTCATTAACATTTTTGTATCACTGAAGGATAATTACTGGACAGCAAGGTTGGTGGTTCAAACCCAACAGCTGCTCTTTGGGAACTCTATACAGGGTTGCTATGAGTCGGAACTGACTTGGTGGCACTTACCTTTGAGTCAGTTCCGACTCATAGCAACCCTGTAGAGAGTTTCTGGGAGTCCTGGTGTGGCACTGTAGTTAATGCACTGGACTGCAAGGTCAGTTTGAACCACAAAGTTGGTGGTTCAAGCTCTCCAGTTGCTCCTTGGAACTTGGAAGCCCTGTACAGGGTCGCTATAGGTCAGAACCGACTCAACGGCACTTAACAACAGAGCTTCTTTTTTTTTTTTGAACTTTTGAATAGCGATCAAACGGCCACCACTCGTCTGTCATGCTGTGGTGGCTTGTGAGTTGCTGTGATTCTGAGGGCTATGCCACCGGTTTTTAAATAACCACCAGGGTCACCCATGGTGGACAAGTTTCAGATGAACTAACAGACAAAGACAGACTAGGAAGAAAGAGTGACAAACTACTTCTGAATTGTTAAGTCACTGAAAACCTTATGAATAGCAGAGAAACACTGTCACATACAGTGCTGGAAAATGAGCCCCTCAGGTTGGAAGGCACTCAAAATGTGACTGGGGAAGAGATGCCTCCTCAAAGTAGAGTTGACCATGATGACATGAATGGAGTTAAACTTTTGGGAAAAAAGCCCACAGGACCTTCATTTGGTGATGGGGCACAACTCAAAATTAAGAGAAACAGCTGTAAACATCCATTGAAAATCAGAACATGGAATATATGAAGTATGAATCTGGGAAAATTGGAAGTTGTCAAAAATGAAATGGAACACATAAACATTGATATCTTAGGCATTAGTGAGCTGAAATGGACTGGTATTGGCCATTTTGAATCTGACAACCACATGGTTTACTACACAGGGAATGACAAATTGAAAAGGAATGGTGTTGCATTCATAGTCAAAAAGAACATATCCAGATCAGTTATGAGGTACAATGCTGTGATAGGATAATATATGCTTTAGATGGAGGCAGAGACGATGATGTGGAGAGATGGAGTGGCTGGGGACTTGAGATCCAAAGAGGGAAAGAGATTGTGTTGACGACCAGGGGGTGGGGGTGGGGGTGGGGGTGCAGGCCTGCAGGGTATACCCTTTGGTTGGTTGATGACGCACAGACGGGATTGTAACTATGGCAATGAAACTGATATATGATAGAATGAATGTAAAACTAATGTTCTCCCATGTAAATTATCACATAATTCACAATAAAACATTTATTGTAAAAAAAAAAAAAGTGCCATGGGCTATCAAAAGAACCAACAGATCTGTTTTGGAAAAAGTGCAGCCAGAGTGATCCTTTGAGGCAAAGATGGCCAAACTTCGTCTCTCATACTTTGGACATATTGTCAGGAGGGAACAGTTCGCTAGAGAAAGACATCATGCTTGGTAAGATGGAGGGTCAGAGAAAGAGGAAGACCACCAACGACATGGATTGGCCAGGTGGCAGCAGTAGTGAGGTTGGTCCAGGATCGGACATTGTTTCGTTCTGCTGTGCACAGGGTCGCTAACCTAACAACATAGGGTTTCCTAGCAGCAGCTAGTGAACCAGTATCTTTGAGGTTTAAACCAACTTTGTAGTCAAGCGCATTGACCAACAATGCCACCCTATAGGGCAGAATAAAATGGCCCCATAAGGTTTCCAAGACTATCATCCTTGTAGGAAACGAACGCCACATGTCTCCAAAAGAGTGCGGGTGAGTTCGAACTGCCGGACTGAGTTAGCAGCCAAACAATTTAATCACTGCGCCACCAGGACGAACTCAAAGAAAACAGGAAGTCTCTTTTTACCGGCAGCGTCAACGGATCCGGATAACGGGCGCGCGCCGGCTCCTCCCCAGCTCCCGCCCCAAGGTTCCAGGTTACTATGGGAATCGGGAATGACGTAACTTAGGACTTCCGCTTCGGACTCAGGGGGCCACCACGCACTGGGATGGTGAGGCGGCAGTGCCAAATCTACGCATGCGCACTCCCGGCCCCTGGTTCCTCTTTGGGGCCAAATCCTTCCCTCTGTGACCTCTTGCTTAAACCTTTCGAAACTGTTTCCCGTGAGAGGGGAATAGGCAAAGAATCGAGAGAGCGACAGCCAATCCTAAAACGTTACGATGCAACGAAGAGTGACTGATTTAAACCCTTTCAGCCAATGATACAGCGCCTCATCCGAACGTCATAGTTTGTCCCACCTCCTCCGCTGCTTTCTGGACTGCGAGCTTAGTTCGCGCAGTAACAAATGAAGTGGGCGCTGCGCCACCTCCCCGCTCGCCAGGCTCCGCCATTTCCTCTCTCGGCCTAACGGCTCGGCCAATCCCAGCGCAACAGCGAGCCAGGTTGGGGGCCGGCCAATCGGAGTCCGCCGATCGCGACCTCGCGCCTCGCGCCTGCCCAATCGAGACCCCAGCACTGTCGTCCGGACCGCCCCCGCGGCGCCCTCTCTCCTCCCTCTTTGTGAGTCTCGCGCCGCCACCGCCCGCCGCGTGAGAGGACGGCTCCGCGCGTTCCACGGCCGCGCAGACCGCCCCCCCCACCGGAAGATTCGCGAAGAAGAAGCCGTCGCCCGTAAGGAAAAAGAGCCGCTGGTGCCGGTCGCGGGGGCGCCATGGCGACCGGAGCGAACGCTACGCCGCTGGGTAAGCTGGGCCCCCCCGGCCTCCCGGGCCCCAAAGGGGGCTTCGAGCCGGGGCCGCCGCCTGCCCCCGGGCCTGGGGCGGGGCTACCGGTGGCCGGGCCGCCGCCGCCTCCACCGTCCGCGGGAGTGATGGGGGCCTTGAACGCA
>NW_006408558.1:20694307-20752990 GCF_000296735.1 Chrysochloris asiatica
GGGGGGCGCGCGCGCGACCGGCTTCGGGGCGCTCGAGCGCGCAAGCGCGGGGCGGGGGGTGAGGAGAAGGAGGCGATCGGTTAAGCGCAGGCGCAGTGTGGTGCTTGGGCCAAGCAGTGCCGCCGAGGAACCTAGGGCCTCTGCTTGCCCTCCCGTCCGCTGATGAGGGATCAAATGTGGATCGGAGGGGTGTGGACGGGGGTGACAGGAGGGTGTGAAAGCGATAGCTGATGGCGGTTTTGGAAATTGGAAACGTTGTGCTAAGTTGACTGAAAGGGAGAGAAATGAAATTGTGACTTTTCTCTCCCTACGTGTATTTTAGACACGGTTCTCATTCTATAGAATGCATTACCTAATGGTCCCATTTGGGGGCGGGGGAGAATTCTGGTCGCCCCACCTTCCCTGTCGGAACTAATCGCCATTTACCTATTGTGTCCCCTTAATGGCTGTTTTGAAAGAGTTTTCCTATGGGCCTGCACCCCTGGAGATCAAAAACCACTTCTCTGTGGTTACTTGAGAGCTGCTCCTGTATCAGGAGAGGAGGGGGTTGGTTTTTTTTTTTCATCATTGAACAGTTTCTGAGTCTACCTGGCCAGGATCACTGACTGTTGATCTTGGCTAAACTTGAGAAGAAAAAGTTGATCTTGTTGAAGAATTGGCTTGTTCACATAGCAGTGTGTAGTGAGGAAGCACTAGTGGCACAGTAAAGTGCTCAGTTGCCAAACTGAAGGGTCAGAGGGTCAATCCCACTAGCTGCATCCATAAAGATGAGGAAGGATTATGATGAGGCAGTTCCCGGTCCGGTAGTGTGTGTGAAATTGACTTAATGGATTTGGTTTGGGTTTAATGTGTTGAGAGGTTTATTCTTACTGTAACTCCATTCAGAAAGATTGGGGTGGAGGTAGGAGGAGCCACCCATCTCCTTAATATTGCTTAAGAAGAGTTGTCTGCAACCCTTCAATCTGCTCTTGGTCTGTCTTTCAAGCCCTTCATTTTATTATGTGTATATTTACAGATGGATTTGTTATCTTGTTAACACATTAACTGCAGCATTTCTCTGGAGGGAAAATTCATAAATGTGAAGTAAACTCCTACGCAGATCCTTGGTCTCTTTGTATACAGTTAAGTGCCCGTAAGTTGGGTCTGGCTCACTGTGACCCTTTATGGGTTTCTGAGGGGACCCACCAACATTGAAGTTAGCAGTCTAGAGCTTATCTTACACTACCACACCAAGACCCCTATTGTCATTCATTCTGTGCCATTTAAATTTTAGGTCAAGTCTAGTTTGGCATTTGGCTGAGGGTCTGTAGTTACTATGTGAGTTGATATTTGCATCTGACAGACTTTATCTGCCTCTAGACTTCCCAAGTAAGAAGCGGAAGAGAAGTCGTTGGAACCAGGACACAATGGAACAGAAGACAGTGATTCCAGGAATGCCTACTGTTATTCCTCCTGGCCTAACGCGGGAGCAAGAGCGAGCCTATATCGGTAAATACACGTTCTGCATCTAGATGCATTTTTCACATTGTTGTTTATTCTGAGCAGTGTTTTTGCCTGTTGGAAGCTTGAGGTTTGTATTTTGATGAGGGGTACGGTCAGGCGTACTTTGACAACTTTGACGTAAGGTTTTTGCTCATTGAGTCCTGCTTCCACATTCCTTGTTTTGGTTTGTTAGTATCAGCAGTGTTTTCTATGAGTGCCAGGAAGGTAGAGGGGACCCACTTAGGAGTGAGAATAGTCCCCAGCCCAGCCCCCCACCCTCCTCCATCCTTTTCAGCTGCTGTTCAGTCTCCTTGCCAGTTGAGGTGAGTGTCTTGTGCCTCTGGACCTGGCCCCAGTGGAGAACACTGCAGGTATTGTAAACCCAAGTACCTTCTTCACAGCACGGCCTCTCACCGTCATTCTGTATTCTTCCCTCCCCCTAAATTATGGTTTTACTTTTTTATAGGTACTTTGTGAAAGGGAAAAAAAAAAACCCAAAACCTCAGTTTGAACAAAAAAATGGTCCTTTAAATGCATTTATAGTTCACCCTTTTTTACCATTTGAATGTAACCTTCCCTTCAGCATCTTTTCTGGTTTGATTTTTGGAGAGCTGTCTTAAAACAAAGGCTCTTCTATTTACTGCTAAAGAATTCTGCTTGGGAAAGTGATACTGCTGGGATATGGAATGATGAGGTAGCAGGGTAAAAGATGTCATCTGTTGGGAAATTTGAAAACCTAAGTATGACTGACCACGCTGAAAAAAAAATTAACCACCGAATTCCTTTTTTTGTAATACAAGGTTTTTAACGCAGGTTTTACCTTTTACACCTTTGCAGCTATTTCTAGAAAGTTCACTTGATAAATAATTTCTAACTAAACAAGCATCCATTTATTTGGGGGAGGATATTAGACCACAGACCTTCTAGATCTGAGGCTGTGGGTTCACAATTAAAAACCATCTTCAAGGTTGGTGTGTTGAAATTCCTTGAGGGTCTTCATTCTTAGATTGCTAAGAAATTTGAAACCTTGGAACTGTCTCCTGTTCACGGTACTACTGATACTTGTTTTTTCCGCATTTCCACACTGATCCTCTACTCTTGCCCACCTCTTCTGTATCCTGTTGGACCCCTGTGTCCCCTAATGGACTGATGCCCCCAGAACAGGAGTAGACCTAGAACACAGGAAACCGCACAAAGTTCACATCACTGCTCTTTCTGTGAAGGGCGAGTGGGTGCACTAAGCCCTACACGCCAGTTACAGCTGCGGTCAGAGTAGATTAAAAGGACTTCAGAGGCTGGAGGCGAGTGGGTGCACTAAGCCCTACACGCCAGTTACAGCTGTGGTCAGAGTAGATAAAAGGACTTCAGAGGCTGGAGTAGATCCCTGCTTCCTGAACCATCAGGTGAGGGCAGTGCCTTAAAGTTGTTAAATGTGGACTTTCCCCATAAGGCCACAGAAGCTACCACCCCTTTGAATGACCTATTGTTAAGTACCCTGGAGTTGGTTACAACTCACAAAGGCCCTGAAAGGGGTATCCAAGGAGTAACTGGTGGGTTTGAACTGCCAACCTTGTCGCTAGCAGTTCAGTGCTTATCCTACAGTGCCATACCACCCTGAATGATCTGTAGTGCCCGCTCTTTTCCTCAGATAAGAATCCAGGTGCTCCACTGTCCAGTTACGGACTGCCTATGCCCATGAAGGTGACTTTGATCTTCAGTTTTTTAAATTTGACTACTAAATTAGACTTAAGTAGCATACAGGAGCTTAGGGAACCCTGTGTTACTCACTTTTTGCCCATGCTGTACATTGTCTCCAGAATGCCCGAAACATCACTTCTTGAAGCCAATACAAATTTCCATTTCTTCAGAGCTTGAAATATGTGTGTGATGTGGCTCTGTGAGATGTAGTTCAAATGAAAAGAGCATCTTGGGTTATACATGCATTAATGCAGTCTTAGCATGAGTTCCACATGACCCCAACCCAGTAGGTTTGTCTTTGTGAGAGATGTCTGCTGAGCTTTCAGGTCCTGTGAAGGTAAGAAACAGGGTGGGTGGTTACTCAGCTCGGGAAGACACTGCCTTGACTCTGCAGTTACCATTTTCTCAGAAGCAGCTGTGTGACATATCCCGGGTCATTGGCAACTTTTGTGAAACCCTCATCTTTCTTGTTCTTGTGCGAAGGCCCAAGGGCCACACACATTCTCCTTGAGCCACACTTTTCAACCTCAGCACCCCCACTTTAACTTTGTCCACATTAATAGCAAGTCTGAAAAATACTTAACCTTTATGACTACTGGTTTATTAGAGGAAATGGTTTGCATCTTTGTGAATACAAGCAGCAGGCCTGGGGAGACCTGTACTAGCATGGGTCTGCTTGTAAAGAAAGAGTGTACAAATTTCTGTAAGATGTTAAAGTGGTTATTAAATGTTTTAAGTTGCTAAAGAATTTTGTGATGAACCTGATCTATGTTCAACTGGTACTGTGTTTTGTGTTTTTTTTTTTTTTTTGGTCCAATGCAATTGGGTCTCATTTCAGGCCATGTTTAATATTTTAATGAAGAAAAATGCACTCTTGCTCTCAAGACAATAATGTGTGGGGATACTGGAGTATTGGTGGGACATTGGTGGTTTGGGTTTTGGGTGTCCGTTGCATAGCAAGCCTTGGGGAGGACGAGGTAAATTACCTCCTAGTAATTGCGTTGATGTTAGCCTTAGTGAACAGTCTATTGCTAACCCCTCTTCCACCAAACTGTTTGCTTCCTTAAGTGATAACCATTTGAAGTGAAACATATCCATAGATGTAATTGGACTCCTGCCAATAGGTGGTTGGGAGTTTTTGCCTCAGTGTGTTCACTGATCAGTCATGCCTTTCAAAGTCTCCGAGTTCTTCATGCTTGTTGTTGAGATTTGAGATGTTTTTTGGTAACATTGTCTTTTTTCCATCCTTTTTTTTCTTTCCTAACCTGGTTTCTTCCAGTGCAACTGCAGATAGAAGACCTGACTCGTAAACTGCGCACAGGAGACCTGGGCATCCCCCCTAACCCTGAGGACAGGTTGGGAAACAGTTTTAACCAGCTGACAGTAACGCTTTTACCTTTTTCTCAATACGTTTTACTGGTGGCAACATATTGTATCAGTTTGATAAATTCCTAGTAAGACGACCGGTACTGTGACCATTTGAAGGGAATAGGGTTTTAATTAGCAGTAATTATATTGTTAGAATAATCAACAATTAGAAAGTTGGAATGAAATTTAATTGCTAGCAGCATAAAAAGTTACAGGAAAATGGACAACTGGTTTCTAATTGGTAAGCATATAGATGTTAACCTGATTTACCCATCCCTAGGGACAGTGAGGTGGCCCGTTAACCTGCCTGTTTCAGTACCTGCTTGGCTGAAAGCCCAGGGTATAGAGTTTTTCTCACAGGTAACGATGCAGGATTAAGACTTTATGAGCAGGCCAGCACCCCAGTGTGGTCAGCTCTTGGCTGCAGTCTTCCTGCTCATGGTTTTCAGATGGTTTCCAAATCAGATGAGATTTCTAACCAACTTCCTTTACTGCCAGTTAATTTTCAGCCTTGGCCATTGCCTGGAGGGAGAGGGGGCTGGGAGGGACCAGGACATTCTTACTGTTTGGGAAAGTCGAGCGACCCAACCCTAAAGACTGCATTTTAAGGGGAATGTGGTCCTCAAACAGCTGTGTTGATGTCCTTTAGTTCAAAGTTCCTTTCACCTCTGACAAGTCTCAAATGTATCTATGAGGGAAATGAACTTTTATAAAGGGGCTTTTATTGGCTAATTGGTCTTTGAACAGCTAAAATCTGGTCATTTAATAAAAAGGTCATTTACCCTGCCTCCACCTGAAATTGAAGATACTACTATTTAATCCCCAGTTAGCAGGAAAGCAAGGCAGATGCTCTGATGGCTCTGGAAGCCACTTCTGTAGTCCCTTTACCAGCAAACAAATGAACTTCTTATTTATTTCTCCATAATTGACCCTTCAATATTAAGGTTTTGTGGGGTTTTTTTAAACCTATAAATTTTGCTTGGAGGGTCATATGCTGTATTTGGGGATTTTTTTTGGTTTGGAGCTATTTTTTCCCCTTTAAAAGATTTGCATTGGGCAGTAGACCATGCCTGTGCCTCTTTTGCCCTTTTTTTCTTTACTTTTAATAAACTACGTCATATCAGGTGACGAGGCAGTTCTCCAGAAAGTTGACTTTGTAACAAATCTCCTTTGTTACTGGAGAGGTGGGAATAGAACTGAATTGCTCTAATCTGACAGCCTGTGCAAGGTGAAGAAGTTGGGCCAGTCTAACAGCTAGAATGTTAATCATTGCCTTTTACTTCCACAATTGAGAAAGAGGGGTTCAATTGTTGTAAGGCCTTTAAATGACCAATTTGGTGCTGGTAAAACTTGTTTTGGTGACTAGCCAGAAATACTTAATTCCTGACAGTGGCAGGGTGGGTGGGTAATAGAAACATCTGCATCTTAGAAGTTAAGGCAGAGCAGTTTCTCCTCTCATACTTCCTCTGAAAGAGGCCCTAAGACCCTGGTTGGTTTTGCTGTGAGCCCAGGTTGGAGGGAAATGCATGAATTTCTTTCTTTAGTAAAATAAATGAAGTTCTTAAAGTGTATTCTCAAAATTCAGCCACTTTATATGCTATTTTAATGTTGCTTTAACTTGCTTAGTTACAAATGTTCTAAAATCTGTTGTAGACATATATGTATAAGATGATAGTCTAATGAGCTGGGGTGTGTTTGCTTTTATTCATGACTTGGATTGTGCTAACAGTTTATACAAATGCTAGAAGCGGAGGTGTCATTTAGCCGTCATTAGCCATGAACAAACCTGACCTTTTATTCCATCGTGTGTGTAACGTGGTGTGACATGGTTCCCTTTAGGCTGAAGACAGTGGGAGCAGCCGAGTTCAGTCCTTGCTCTCCAACTAGGCAAGGTCCTTGCAACTAAACCAAGGGTGTAGGAGTCTTGACAACTTTCAAGATGTTTTTTTAAATAACCTGATCCACATGGTCTCTTCCCTTCTTGCAGCTGCTACTAAATTTTCATTCAGAATATCAAGCTATGATCCTTTTTGTAATCTGAACTCAGAATTCTGGGAGTGTAACTTCTCTTTTTTATGATTACCGCAAAACCCAACTGTGGTAAACTGACCATTTATCATGACTTTTTTTTTTAATGTAGCAACAGCATTTTACTTCTTAAAAAGTGAGAGAGAAAACCTGCTTTCTGGACTTGTAAACTAGGGAGGAGAAACAGTAGGCTTTCCCTTGCTGTTTGCAGGTTCAGACCCTAGATTAAGTATTTGACCAAATCTGCATTGGCAGCCTCTCTTAGAAGCTGCTTTAGCATTTTAACGTTTCTCTCTACCCAGACTCCCCAACTTCGAACAGCCAGAAAACAGGTTGACTCCTGGGCCTTGGACGCAGCCAGCCAGGCCATTGAAGGAAAGCAGAGGAAGCCTTGCACCATCTCTCTCCATTGTGGGGCCACATAGCTGCAGTAGCCTTGAGTCCCAGTTGATTGAGTCAAAGAACTCTTCTCATGTGACAGGGACACAGACACTTCCTTATAGGGTGTGAGCTCTCCAAGAGTTTTATGTTTGACCTAGACTTTGGGGTATCCGTGGCTGATAAAGTTGTAATAATGTGATTTTTTTTTTCTCAAATGAAAAATCTAATTGGCAAGAAGACTCAAGAGGGTGATACTGTCCTTGCCATTTAACAGTACAGAAATTTTCCCCTAGAAGGACAGACTTTTTTCTTCTCATCACTGTTAGAAGCTGCACACACACAAACTCCTTCAGTCCCCTTAATGTTAAGCCAGCGTCCATCTCTCCATTCCACATGATCTTTGAGAGCACACGTTATGGTCGGTTCCTCCGAAGAGTGTTGTGTTAGGGTCTGAGAGACAGGGCTGGGGAAGGCTTACTATGGCCCATGTCGGGATCAGCGGACCATGAGGGCCAAGCAGTAATGGTGCTGTGTCTCCCACAGGTCCCCTTCCCCCGAGCCCATCTACAACAGTGAGGGGAAGCGGCTCAACACCCGAGAGTTCCGCACACGCAAAAAGCTTGAAGAGGAGCGACACAACCTCATCACGGAGATGGTTGCACTCAACCCCGACTTCAAGCCGCCTGCAGATTACAAGTAAGCAGACATCAATGATAAGGACACAGGCCAATTCTATGTGGCCGGCTGGAACAGTTTTGGTACTGATGTTTTCCCTCCTAATTATCCCCGATCCCCATAATCACATGACACCAAGAGTTTGTTCCATAAGAGCAGCTGACTGGTAACGTCATCCTCAGATGTCTGCAAAGGTACTGACAGTCTTGTCTTTTTCAGACCTCCAGCCACACGTGTGAGCGATAAAGTCATGATTCCACAAGACGAGTATCCAGAAATCAACTTTGTGGGGCTGCTAATTGGGCCCAGGTGAATAAGAACCTTTGCGGTGTGTTTATGTTGTACCTAATTGGATGATCTGAGCTTCCCTTCCTGTAGTGGGTGGGAGCTTCCCTTTGGCTGAGTTAGGCTTTTTTGTGTGAGAATCTCATAACTTCCCATTTTACTGTGGCGAAGTACTGCTACACTGACCTGAACTTAGAGGTCACTGAGCTCTGGGTGGGAAATGGCAGCTATCTGTACTTATGGTTTCTCACTTGTCTGCTCTGGAGTGAACTGGCATGTGAAGAGCCCTAACACAATCCTTTCTGCCCTTTGCTCTCTGCCTCTGACAGAGGGAACACCCTGAAGAACATCGAGAAGGAGTGCAATGCCAAAATTATGATCCGGGGAAAGGGGTCTGTGAAAGAAGGGAAGGTTGGGCGCAAAGATGGCCAGATGCTGCCAGGGGAAGATGAGCCGCTTCATGCGCTGGTTACCGCTAACACCATGGAGAATGTCAAAAAGGCGGTAGAACAGGTGAGTGCCCAGAGAGGATGCGTCTTACCAGTGTCCAAGTGGTGGTCCCAGCACATTGCTGATGTCCCCCTTTACACCTTCACTAGATAAGAAACATCCTGAAGCAAGGTATTGAGACCCCTGAGGACCAGAACGACTTACGAAAGATGCAGCTTCGGGAGTTGGCGCGATTGAACGGGACTCTTCGGGAAGATGATAACAGGTCTGTGGTGGTTACAGGGGAGTGCAGGGAGACCTGAGGAACTTTGGGGAGTAGAGCTAGCTGTCTTCTGTAGCTCTTGAGTTGATTTTTTTTCCCCTCCTTTTCCATCAACAGGATCTTAAGACCCTGGCAGAGCTCAGAAACCCGTAGCATAACCAACACCACAGTGTGCACCAAGTGTGGGGGAGCTGGACACATTGCTTCAGACTGCAAGTTCCAGAGGTGAGTGAGCAGTTCTGGAGGTTTCTGTGGTGTACGGGATCGCTTTTCAGCACGTTGATTGGGTGTTATGGACCCAATACTGTTGTTGTTAAGTGCCGTCAAGTTGGTTCCAACCCATAGCGACCCTGTGTAGGATTTCCGAGGAGCAGCTGGTGAGCTTGAACCACCAACTATGCTGATAAAACCGACTTTGTAATCCAGTGCATTTTAGCCCACATTGCTACCCCAATTTGTGAAAAAGGCTTGAAAGGGGACAAATTTTTAAACCAGAATTAGAGACTGCCTTTTGTAGAATATCCTATCTTACAGCTCATTTGAAGTTTCCATTCTGGGATCGTTGTCTTCACTGGGGTTCCATAGTAACTGTGTTGGTTACTTGCCTACCATTGGCTCAGGAAGGCATAGCAGACTTTCCCAGTACAAATCAGTTCTCAGGATCACCATTTTTCTACTTAGGTGGCAACTTTCTCAGGCATTTTTCAGGGAATATTTTTATTCCCTCAAACTGGGGGCCTTGATCCTTGGGGAAACACACTTTCTAGGTGCCTCACCCAGGATCTCTGCTAAGGCAGAGACTTGTGATCCTGTCTGGTGCAAAACAGCACTGAAGTAAGGGTGGTGACCTGTGCCTGATTTTTCTCAGAAACTTCTGTATACAGTGTTGTTAAAGTGCCGTCGAGTCGATTTTGACTCATTGTGATCCTATATTAAGTTTCCGAGGAGGAGCAGGTGAGCTGTTGAACTGCCAACCTTCCAGTTCAGACTGACCCTGCAGTCCAGCGCGTTAATCTGTAGCACCATACCAGGACTCCAGGTGTTGGCCTCTTTCCAAGGTCAACCATAGTCTGGAAATACTTAATATTGTGTACTATTCTAAGTAGTGTGATGAATTCTCATCCTGTCCCAGAGCTGGCTTCCTCGGATGTCCTATGGGCTGGCACTCCCACCGTGGGTAGCGTTCAGTACTTTTCTGTGGTTTCAGACATCCACTGGGGTTAAGGAGAGGACCACAGTGTAAATTGTTGGTGGTAGCTGTGTCCTCAAAAGAATCCTCAGAATGTCCCCTTTCTCTTTTTCTACTCCTCTTAGGCCTGGTGACCCTCAGTCAGCTCAGGATAAAGCACGGATGGATAAAGAATATTTGTCCCTTATGGCTGAGCTAGGAGAAGCACCAGTCCCAGCATCTGTGGGCTCCACCTCTGGACCTGCTGCCACACCCCTGGCTAGTGCACCCCGGCCTGCGGCTCCCGCCAACAACCCTCCTCCACCAGTGAGTCTTGGGAGCTACTTGTCTTGGTCTGGCTTCTGCAGTCTCTCCCCCAGAGACTGGCAGCATGGCCAGGTGCTTTGGGTCGAACAGATGGATGGACGTGACTGGCAACACTGGTCTTCCGGGATGTCGGACCATTGAGTTTTCTGTTTAGGTCCCTTGGCAGAGCCGAAAGACCAGTGTTGCCACCGGGGGGGCAGGCCAGGGCATTGGCAGGAAATACTCTCACTAGTCTCTCATGTCCACTACCCAGAGCCGCCCACCCTGGATGAATTCTGGCCCTTCAGAGAACCGGCCGTACCACGGCATGCATGGAGGTGGTCCTGGTGGCCCAGGAGGTGGCCCCCACAGCTTCCCACATCCATTACCCAGTCTGACGGGTGGGCATGGTGGCCATCCCATGCAGCACAACCCTAATGGGCCCCCACCCCCGTGGATGCAGCCGCCGCCACCACCGATGAATCAGGGCCCCCACCCACCTGGGCACCATGGCCCTCCTCCAATGGGTAAGTAAGTGTCAGAGCAGAGACCTTGGGGCTCTGGGCTAGGCTGGCAGCAGTTCTGACTAGCTGGGTCGCGTGTGGGGTCCCCTAGATTTCCTCCAGACAGAGAGCAGGACTCTACTCAGCTCAAGGTGTGGCTTATGTGTGGCCAGGTGCTCAGAGCAGTGGGGGTTGGGGAGGTCTCCACTGCCAGTCACATGTCCTGCTAAGTTCCTGCTCTTTCCTTCCATCAAGATCAGTACCTGGGAAGTACGCCTGTGGGCTCTGGGGTCTATCGCCTGCATCAAGGAAAAGGTAACGGAGCCTGTTGTCCTCTGGGGTCTTTTCCAGCCTGGGAGTGAGAGGGGTTCTGTGGGAAGCCCCTCTTCTTCAAGACCTCACCCTTGCCTCACCTGGCAGGTATGATGCCGCCGCCGCCTATGGGCATGATGCCACCGCCGCCGCCGCCTCCCAGTGGGCAGCCCCCACCCCCTCCCTCTGGTCCTCTTCCCCCATGGCAACAGCAGCAGCAGCAGCCGCCGCCACCCCCTCCACCCAGCAGCAGTATGGCTTCCAGCACCCCCTTACCATGGCAGCAAAGTGAGTAGAAATTGTCGGGCTGGTGGGGGTGGGTGGGATGGGTGTGTGGTGAGGCTCTGGCCTTTGCCAGGGGTGAGAATGTAACAGGAAAGGGTCTCCTGGCCCACAGGGACCTCGTGGGGAGGAGAGCTGATGTTTGGTGTGGTTGTGTCTGGGGAAGGTTCGTGGGGCTCCTGGAGGGGAGCTGGAAGTCTAGGCTCTCGCCGGCTGGTGCACGCATGCGCAAGGAGAGGGCTGTGACTGGGCCTGAGAGACTGCTGGGTGGGCCGGGAGTGGGGAGAGCAGCTGTGGCCTTGAGGTTGAATGTGCCGTTAGGTGGTGGCAGCGGCGGCTGGGCGGAGGGATGTCAGAGCCCGGTCTTAGTCTGGTGCCTTCCCCTCAGCCCTTCCTGGGGCACTGGTGACAAAGGGCTTACTCTACACAGCCCAGGGACCTTGAGGCCGACCCCAGGGTAGTCCTACCCAGTTCTCCACCCCCATCCCCAGGACAGTCCCCGCCCGCCCGCCCCCTTTGTACCGCATGCCAAGCAAGGAGCAGGCGCCCTGGCCCCCATCCCAAGGCAGCAGCCGCAGAGAGCCGCGGTGTGCTCCCGCGCGTGTGACCTTGGGCTTCTTTACCACCCCAGATACGACGACCACCACCACGAGCGCTGGCACAGGGTCCATCCCGCCATGGCAACAGCAGCAGGCGGCTGCCGCAGCTTCTCCAGGAGCCCCTCAGATGCAAGGCAACCCCACTATGGTGCCCCTGCCCCCCGGGGTCCAGCCGCCTCTGCCGCCCGGTGCCCCTCCCCCTCCGCCGCCTCCGCCACCTGGTTCCGCCGGCATGATGTATGCCCCGCCCCCTCCTCCTCCACCTCCCATGGACCCTTCTAACTTTGTCACCATGATGGGCATGGGGGTGGCGGGCATGCCGCCCTTCGGGATGCCTCCAGCTCCCCCACCGCCTCCACCACAGAACTAGACTTGTTTTTTTAAGAAAATATATATTATAGAGAGCGAAAGAGAGAGAGAATTGGTCTCATTTAAACACGCCGAACCTCACCATATGGAGCCAGACTTTGGGACGCACGCATGTGATAGTGTGCACGCATGTGTGTGTGTGCACGCACCGGGCTGGGCCAAGCGGCAAGGACTCGCTTGGGGTGTAGGGGCGCCAGCTTGGGCTCTCCTGGCGCCCCGTAGCATCGAGTGTCTTCTTTGTCTTCTTTCTCTCCTCACCCAACTCCCTTTGCCTCTCCCCAAACCGGGCCGCCAGGATCCCTCCCCGCGGCGGCGCTGGCCCGAGCCATGAGAGAGAGGACTTTCCGCGCCCATTGGTGACCCTTCCAGGCAGACCGCCTCAGCAGCGCCCCTGGTGGACAGGATGGTTCGGCAAAGCAGCCTGAGTTATTTTTGTGGACGGAATCGGAACACGCTGGCTCCATATCGTGATATTTTTATTAATTTGTTTTCTTTTTCCTTTGTTATTTCTGTATCTTTTCCTTTCTTCAGACTCCGTCCAAGGAGATGCTCTCCCCGGGCTTCTGCTGCAGTTAAACTTCTCTCCCTTTTCTCCACTCCTGGGTTCTTCTTTCCAAGGAGAGGGGAGCAAATGGCTTTAGGCCCAGGCTCTGGCTGAGTGTCCACTTAGCGATGGTGGGGTGTTTTCACTGCTAAGTTTTTCAGGGGGCCGGTGCCGCTTGGGGTTTTATCTCTGCCACCCTTGTGGAGGGTCTTGTAAAATGGGTTACTCTCCCAGGTCCCATCCATTGCGGCACTGCTGCCAGCGAAAGGTTAGGCAGCCACCCCAGGCTTGCCTGCTAGTCCCAAATTCTCTCCTGTGTTCGTGACCACCTATGCTGCCTCAGATCCCATTTGTTCCTCTCCTTCTTCGAAGGCTTCCTTTTCCATTTGATTTCTATCCCAACCATCTGAATGTTTTGCAGTGTCCAAGGGTTTGAGCCCCTTGGTCTGCTTTCTGCTTTTTTTCCCCATCCCTCTTTCTGGAGTGATTCTGTTGACAATGATGTATAACGCGCGTCCTCTTCACTGGTTTATCTGCAGAAATTTCTCTGGGCTTTTTTTGGTGTATGCGTCAATGCTGCGTTAAAGGGGGAAATTCCATTGAATAAAAGAGCAGTGTGGTTTTCTGGGTGTGTGTCTTTCTTCCTTTTCTCTGGAGCCCCTCCCACCACCAGTAGCAGCAGCCCTTTTGTGACTCTCTGTGTGGGTTCAGTACCTGGCTCCATTCTTCCTCTTGGGGAAGCCTGCCACCTGCTGCCCTCTATGTCTCAGGCTGAAGGCAGAGTGTGTGGGTGGCTCCATCCTCGTCCTCTTGTTTACTGGTTCTTGTAGCTAAGGACCAAATCAACCCCTCCCTGATCCCACCTCCTCCTGTCAGTTATTCTTGAATGCCTTCCTCTGGGGCTTGGACCCACTTATGCCTGGAAGCTGCCCTGATACCAAGGCCTTGGGCCTGGGGTGCCTCAGCACTGAAGGTCAGGCCAACTAATCCTGCCTGTCGCCACAGAGCAACTAAAATTAAAACTGCCAAGTGGCTTTCTCTGCTGGTGACTTGCAGCCTGCCAAGACTGCAGGCCTAGAGGAGTGGCAGGGCAGGATCAAGGGCCACGTCAGCACTTACTGGCCCAGGGTTTCAGGGTGGCTTTGTTCTTCCATGTCCAGGGCAGTGGATAGTGGCTATTGTATGAGAAAAATCCACATTCCCTGCACGCAGTGAACTGCTCTGACAACTGGCCGTTGCTGGGCAACATGGTGTCTGGGGAAAGCCAGGCTAGCTGCCGTTCCTCAGTTTCCTTGCCTGCATTAAAGGGAGACTAAGGAATAAGCAAGTTCTCTTTTCCTCTGCTCTGGTCTGTCCAATAGGGACAGCTACAGTCTGGGTTCCTGTTTAGCCTTGAACTGCTTACCTGGAATGACCAGAATGCCTTTTCTATAGGCCTGCGGGCTGAGGAGGCCTCAGAGACTAGGCCAGCTCAGTGGGTTCCCATAACCATGTTCCTGTCAGCACGAAGATGGGATGGACGATCTTTTTCCTTTGTCCTTAAATGAGAGGCTGGCTACCTACCCTCTTTGACCTTGGCTTCCCCTCATTGCTTCCCCCACAAGCTTGGTTTCCCTGGTGGGCTCATTGGGCGGTTAATTAGCTCTTTGAAGCCCTGGAAGAGGCAAAGTGGCGCTATGTGGGTTTTAGAAATAAAATCAATAAAGGACTTAACCACAGCCCAGCTATCTCTTCAGTCTCTCCCTTGGGGGCAGCTCCATTCCTGTGCTGGCTCCCTCCCACCGACATTCGTTAGGGTTTCAGAAGGAAAGTGGCTGGTAAACAGACCTTTCTTCAAGCTTTGAGGCTCCAAAATGGTCACAGTAGGTACCTACCTGTATGGGCTAGTAAGATGTGGCCCACCTGCCTGAAGGCGTACAGGCACTCTTCATGTCAGTTTGTGTTGCTGCAGCAGTGTCTACCCCCCACCAAGCTTGAAAGGGATGCATTCAGAAAGGTCAGCACTGGACTGACCTTTGTTACTGAGACTGGCCAGGCATGTGGCCTCAGACACCTAATTTCTGGTTAGAGATGTAGCTGGCTTGGAAGTACACAACCTGAGTTTCTAAAGGTTCAGAAGATGCTTCCAGGCTCATTGAAGTAAATCACACCACCACTGGGGGTGGGATGGGAATGGGGACAAAGTCTGAACCTTCCCCGTGCTGGAGCTGTGGTCTTCAAAATCAGAGTAAGGCTGTAGGTAGCATCCAGTGTCAAAGAGCTTGGAAAACAGTGTGGGGACACAGAAGAAAAGCAGGCAGTTGGACAAGGTGAGTGTATGTGAGAGTAGAATGCTCGTACCTGAGGGGGGAGGTGTCAGAACATGAGTGCATTGTGCATACTAAGCAAGAGATGGGTGCAGGGGAAGGTGGGGCATGGGCCCTGTCTGCCATGGTGCTCAATAGGGGTTTGAGCAAAGGAGAGCTGTGGCCAGGTTGTGCTGCTGAAGTGGGTCCCATGGGCCATGGGCCACAGCAGCTTTGGAGTCTTCTCCCTCTGTTGTATGCTGGTGTTTTCTTCCTGACCTCAAAACATTTTACTAAACATGGCATTGAGGCCCATCCAAAAACCAAGCCCACTGTCATCAAAGCCATCCTGATGCATAGTGGTCCTACCATCTTCCCGAAGAGTAGATGGTGTATGCGAACCACTGTTAGTAGCCCAACACTTAAGCTACTACACCACTAGGGCTCCTGTGCTATTCGAGAAAGGGTTGTTAAAGTCCCTTGTGTTTCAAATGGCTTTGCAGTCCAGCACATTAACCCACTGTGCCTCACTAGGACACCCATCATCTGGATTCCAACTCAGCGACTCCACAGGGTTGCCAAGGCCTGTAATCTTCACATCCTTCTCCCTTAGAGCAGCTGGTGGGGTCAGTGCCAATCTTTCAGCAACCAAGCAATGTCCCGCCAGGGCCCCTTAGGGCCAGCACAGGCTCCAAGTCTGGGCCCCACAGTGAGCTGGCAATCCGGGGGCTGGGCCCACTGTGGCTCAGGAAGTCCTCAGAGGCAGCTTGGCCTTCCCCAAACCCTGGGCTCCCAAGAGCGTCCTGCAGCTGTCCAGGCCTCTGGCCAGAACAACCAGTCCTTCCCCTCCCCAGGCCCACCGCCTGGCCTGGCAGCTCAGACCTGGATTGAAATAGCACAAGGTGCTAGGCACCTTTTGCTCAATAGAATAAGGCAGGACATAGCCTGCCCCCAGTAGCTCTGGTAGCATAGTGGTTACGAATCGGGCTACTAACCTCAAGGTCAGCAGTTCAAAACTACCACCTGTTCTGTGGGATAAAGACACTCTGCTTCTGTAAATATTTGCAGCCTTGAAAACCCTGTACAGGGTCACTACAAGTCAGAACTGACTCCACGGCACCAATAGATTAGGAAGCAGCATCTGGATGAGGGATTCATACTAAATTGAAAATATAGGCGATCCCTCGGCAGCACAAGCAGTTTGCAAAAAGTTTGGTGGTTCGAATCAACCTATGGTGCTGCAGAAGAAAGTGTGGTGATGTACTTGTGTCAAGATTACAGCTACGAAAACTCTAGGGGACTCAGCTCTTCCGGGAGTTGGAATTAACTTGATGCCTTTGGTTTTGGTTTGCGAGCACGGATGAACCTGAGGCTCAGAAAAGTAAAGCAACCAGTCTGAAACGACAGCAAGTCAGCAGTGAAACCAGGACTTGATCAGACATCTGGAGCCGCCAAAGCCTCAAGCTGCTGGACCAATGTTTACAGGCTCTTTACAGGCCAGATGACATGATGACTGAGTCCCATAACCCAGCCCAGCCCAGCCCAGCCTATGGCTCATGAATGGGAGGGGTCAGTAAGGGAATGCTTCCCATCCATCAATCACCTGTGGCTGGAATACCAAAAAATAAAAACTGCTGTTGAATTGATTCTAACTCATGGCGACCCATGAGTTAAAAGGGCCCCCGGGTTTAACTAGTCAATGGAGACAGATGAGCAGGACTTTTCTTTTGAAGCACTGCTGAGTGGGTTCGTTTATTGTCACCCAGGGACCTAACTGGACTCAGGGAGACCCAATAGGATTAACCAATCATGACTGTGTGTGTGGTGGTGGGGTACTTCAGTGTCTCCCACCCCTACAGGACTACAGATCCCATGAGCCTTCTTGGCTGGCGGCTGTTGTCCAAAAGCAGGTCTGTAATCTGACCGGCTCTCTCAAAAGGTCACTTCACAGCTGCTTGAGGGACAGCAACAGGGGGATCTCAGAGAAGCTTGCTTGGCTTTGGTGGGGGGGGGTGGCCGTGCCTTAGGCCATTCCCCCCCCCCCCACCTCCTAGGGCCTTGAGTCCTGGTCCCCTGGGTCTCAGGCACCCAGTGAGTGTTCTCCGTGACAGGGTCTACCAATCCTTAGCTTCTGCCCCACTAGCGACACATACAGCCTCCCCACTTCACAGCACCCAAGACCACAGGTCCTCTGTTCTGAGTCTGGTGTGGAGCCCTCTGTGGGGCCACTGAGGTGTTTTGGTCAGGACTGTGTAGCCTGAAGCTTGCCCAGCAACCAAGCCAGCTCTGATGAACGGCCCCTCAGCCCATCCACAACCTGGTTAGGACTCCACAACCCATCCTGGCCTTCAGTTGTAACTCAGGAAAAGGGCTCAGAGAAGGGGAAGACACTATCCAAAGTCACACAGCAAACCAGAGCTCCAGTTAGGTCTTGTGTCTGCCAGGACTTGTCTCCAATCTTGCGGAAGGCAAGGGACAGAAGACCCCACTGTTCAAGGCCTGGAGGAAGTGGGCCATTGCAGGGCTGTAAGCAAGCCTGGCTGGACCCGCCCCTCTCTTCCCCTCCCTTCTTTCCTCCCCTCACCCCCAAAATAGCTCCCAGAGCTGGCTGCCAAGACCCTCCCATCCCATCATGGGGTTGGGGAGGTGGGGCGGGCGCACTGCCCAGAGCTGGGCCTTAAATCCCCCCCTGCTGCCGCTGGCTGGAGGCACCACACGGCCGCCTGTCCACCCTCAGTCCATCTGTCCTGCCTGCCTGCCTGCCTGCCTGCAGTCATGTCCCGGCCCCTGTCAGACCATGACAAAAGGAAGCAGATCAGTGTTCGAGGCCTGGCGGGCGTGGAGAATGTGGCAGACCTGAAGAAGAACTTCAACCGGCATTTGCACTTCACACTGGTCAAGGACCGCAATGTGGCCACCCCCCGAGATTACTACTTCGCTCTGGCCCACACCGTACGTGACCACCTCGTGGGCCGCTGGATCCGCACACAACAGCACTACTACGAGAAAGACCCCAAGGTGCCACTTGGGGCTCCCAGGGCTGGGGGGCTGGGGGACAGGCTTCAGTTTCCCAGGGAGTTGGGAGATTCTGGTTTCCAGAGTGGCAACCCCTTCCTGGGTCTGGGTTTTCCGCAGCAAAATAAAAGTCTGGGGCCAAATGATGCAGGGGTGCCAGGAGCAGTGGGTGCTGAGCACAGCCTAGAGGAAGGGACCTGAGGCAGTGCAGGTTGCAGGCAGAGGCCCAGTGTCCACTCAGAGGGGCTTGGAGGGGCTGCTAGTGGGTAAGAAGCCCCCAGTGGCCTGGGTTGGTCAGAGTGAAAAGGCGTGTGATTGAACATGCACAAGTGTGCGCCCGTGCAGTGGGCAGGGCAAGGCTGGGCAGCTGCGGTAGAGGGATCAAGTGTCTGGTGGGGTCACTGGTAAATGTCAGTAACCTTACACCCCTCCTCCAGGCAGGGGGGGGGTGGCAGGCAGGGAGGGGACCCAGGCCACCAGGAGAGCAGGCACTTCCTGTCAGCATCCTGGACCCTCCTTGGGTCTGAGGCTTCAGGGCCAGGGGGCTGGGCAATGCAAGAATGATGGGCCAGACTCCAACCCTGAGTCACGATGACCTTGAGCGGAGACTTTCTCTCGAGCCTGGGCCCTTTCTCTCTGTGCTGTGAGGTGTTTCTTTGGTTCCTGACCCCATGGGCTGCTGGAGGTAGCTGGGAAGAGCTTCCCTGCTCCAAACACTCTGTCCCCCCAACCCCCTCTCCTTTGATCCTTGCAGCAATCCCACTTTCCAGATGAGAAAAATGAGGCTCAGAGAGCAAAAGGGATTTGTCCAAAGTCAGAGGAAAGCTGGGACCAGATGGAGACAGGAATGGGACATGCTGGGCCTGAGAGTGGCATGGGAGGAGTGAGAGCTCGGGCCCTGACTCCCTCTCTTGCTCACCTATTCCTCTGGGCAGAGAATCTACTACCTGTCGCTGGAATTCTACATGGGTCGGACACTACAAAACACTATGGTGAACCTGGCTTTGGAGAACGCTTGTGATGAAGCCACCTACCAGGTGTGTGTGTGTGTAGGGGGGAGTCAGAAGGGACACCATGGGGACAGATCACCCTGATGGCCCTGCTCCCACCCCATCCTCTAGCTGGGCCTGGACATGGAGGAGCTGGAGGAAATCGAGGAAGATGCAGGGCTGGGCAATGGTGGCCTGGGCCGGCTGGCAGGTAAGTGACATGGGTAGAGAGTGGGCAGAGGCCCTTGGTGCTGGTTCCTGACACCCACCACCCTGATTGCTCCCAGCATGCTTTCTGGACTCCATGGCAACACTGGGCCTGGCAGCCTATGGCTACGGGATCCGCTACGAGTTTGGGATTTTTAACCAGAAGATCTGCGGGGGCTGGCAGGTGAGGAGCGCTGTGGGGGCCCAGTCATGGTGGAAGGAACCCATTGGGCCATCCATCTCCAAAGTTCCAGAGCCAACCCCGCCTCAGTGGGAAGCATCTCGCCCCCTCCCCACAAAATCAGCTGGACACTGTTGGAGTGGGCAACCCCCAACCATGGACAATACAGACTCACACATGTGCACACATGCACGCCCCATCCCCCACCAGATCCCTGCTCCTGCCCTCACCTCACTACAGTCTGAGTGCCTGGCTCTGACCTTGCCTTCTCTCTCCCCTTGACCTGCCTTGGGTTCAGATGGAAGAAGCTGATGACTGGCTTCGCTATGGCAACCCTTGGGAAAAGGCCCGGCCCGAGTTCACGCTGCCCGTTCACTTCTATGGCCGAGTGGAACACACCAACCAGGGGGCCAAGTGGGTAGACACACAGGTGAGGGGGCATCCAGGGAGGGAGGCGGGGAGCTGGTGGGTGAACAGGGAGGAGGAGGAGGAGGTGGGTCCTAGAGGAAGCAGGAAACCAGAAGGAGAGTCTGAAGGCTACTGGACCTTATTTTACAACTGAGAACATTGAGGTTCAGAGATGTTAAGTGACTTACTCAAGGTCACACAGCTGGAACCAGGAGAGGTAGAGGCAGGCTCAGTATAGAGCCCACTCAGGGGTTGGGGAGAGGCTGTCTACCCCAACCAATGCCCCACCCCTTAACTGTCCTGTACATCACAACTAGGGGCTGAACAAGCAGCCAAATAACAGTCCAGAAAGGGGGTTGTGGAAAAAGTGAAGGTCTTGAGAGGGGAATCCATTTGTTCAAGTCACATAGCAAATCAAAGGGAACCTGATGCCAAACCAGGTGCCTGAATCTGGGTTCAGTCAACCCCTCCTGCTGGACTCCACAGAAACCCCTAGGGCATTCAGAACTGAGCAGTTGTTGGACCATAGTCCAGGCTGATATATGGCAAGACAGTTGGCTTCATCTGGTTCTGGTGACTTAGCTGTGTGTTCTTAAGCTAGTCCCTCCCCACTGTGCTTCAATCAGGGCTACTCAGGTACTGGGGATGGAGGATGGTGCCCTGGAAAGGGCCCCCTTGGAGGAATGATGTGTCCCTGGCACCAGGGTAGTAGGCAGATATTGGCAGCAAAGATTGATGCTGCCTAACTATGGGGCAGGGAGCCAGCAATTCATTGCTGCTAATCAGCCCTGTGGTTAGGCCAGGCATCCGTCCCTTGGATGGAACTGACCCCTGGCTCCCCTCGACTCTCGCATGAGTCCAGAGTGTCCATTAGGTTGTGCTTTGCCCAAGTGGACACCCCCAGCCCCATCACTCACTCCTCCACCCGGTGGCCCTCATGACAGCCCCGGGAGGCAGCCGGAGAGTGTGGGAGAGGTGTTGAGTGGTGGATTCTCTTTATAGATGAGGAACAGAGAGGTTATGGGTTTTGCTCATCGTCACCCAGCTAGCAAATGCCAGAGGTGGTGCCGGATCTGAGAGTGGGCAGAGTGCAGGGACAGAGCCAGACACAGGCAGATGTCAAGTCCCTGATACTGGTGCCCCCTGCAGGTGGTACTGGCCATGCCGTATGACACACCTGTACCTGGCTATCGAAACAACATTGTCAACACCATGCGCCTCTGGTCAGCCAAGGCTCCCAATGACTTCAACCTCAAGGACTGTGAGTTGTCTAGCCATCAGCATCAGTAGCCACTGACCCATCCCCTGACCCACACTGAGTCCAAGCCTGACCCTGTCCCCTCTTTTGTTCCTCAGTCAACGTTGGTGGCTACATCCAGGCTGTGCTGGACCGAAACTTGGCTGAGAACATCTCTCGTGTCCTGTACCCCAATGACAATGTGCGTCACCTCCTGGACTGAGGCCCTGGGAGAAGGCAGGGGGCAGGCCACTAGGGAAGGATATCCTATGGCCAGAGCATCTCCCAGACCCCCATGTGCATTGCTCTGTTCCTGGGTCCTTTAAATGGGTGGACCTCTGTGTCCTGAGGGAAGTAGGTGAGGACCCAAGTCATTTTGCAGAGTCTAGTTCCTGGTGTGGCTCTGTAGGATAAGCACTGGACCAAAAGGTCAATTTGAACCAAAAGCTCAGTGGTTCAAACTCACCAGCTGCTCCTCAGAAACCCTATACAGGGTCGTTATGGGTCAGAACCGGCTCAAGAGCACTTAGTAAGAAGTTCCTGGAGAAGGAGCCCTGGTGATGCTGTGGGTTAAGTGTTGGACTGCTAACCACAAGGTCGCTGGTTCAAACCCACCAGCCAGCCGTTTTGTCTGATGCAAAAAGACAAGGCAGTCTGCTCCCATAAAGATTTAGTCTCAGAAACCCTAAGGAGCATTTCTAATCTGTCATAAAATTGCTATGTTGTTGCGTGCTGTAGAGTTGGTTCCAACTCATAGCAACCATGTACAGCGAGTGGCTGAGGATTGGCAGGCAGATTTGAATCAACGACCTTGTCGTTAACAGTCAAATGCTTATCCTACAGCACCACAAGACTGCATAGGGTTGCTGTAGACTTGTTTTGTTGTTGTTGCTTTTTCCTTGGAGATACCCATAATACAGTGGTTCCTTTGTGTCTCCTCCTGACACTGTCCGCCTGGGTCCTGGGGTGGAGACAGTTCAGGGTTTGGATATCTTGGCTGTCCCCTGGCCACACCTACAGCAGCTCTAGGCCACGCCCTGCCTTCCTGACTCCACCCTGCCTCGAATTGTCCCCAGTTTTTCGAAGGGAAGGAGCTTCGACTGAAGCAGGAGTACTTTGTTGTGGCCGCCACACTGCAAGACATCATCCGCCGCTTCAAGTCCTCCAAGTTCGGCTGTCGTGATCCTGTGCGCACGAGCTTTGATGCCTTCCCGGATAAGGTACCAGGCTGTGAGGGGAGGCCCACCCCTTACATCATAGAGTGTGTTCCAGATTCTCCCTCCCATCAATTTGCAGATGTGACTTGACCATGACCCCCAGTCCACAGCCTCCCTCTCCTGCTCCACAGCAGCCTCAGCACAGTCAGAGAACCAGGCCTGGCCCTTGTGGGGGGCTCTGAAGGGCAAGGACTGCATGTATGGACGTCCAGTCTACAGCCCAGCCTCTTCCCCACAGGTGGCCATTCAGCTCAATGACACCCACCCGTCCTTGGCCATTCCGGAACTGATGAGGATTCTAGTGGACCTGGAGCGGCTGGACTGGGACAAGGTGGGCTATAGGCCCCCTTTCTCCTTGGGATCCTCCCTGCGTCAGGGACTTGGTAGACATTTCACTCTCCTCCCAGTTTGGGGACATGGGAGTGGAGCCCCTGCTACACTGTGGGACAGTGAAGCCCAGTGGCCGGAGTCCTGAGTTTGGCCTCTGGGACTTGGGCCCCGGGTCCTCATGCCCCATGTCCGCCAGGCATGGGAAGTGACCGTGAAGACCTGCGCCTACACCAACCACACGGTGCTGCCCGAGGCCCTGGAGCGCTGGCCCGTGCAACTCATGGAGACCCTGCTGCCCCGACACCTCCAGATCGTCTACGAGATCAACCAGCGATTCCTGAACGTGAGCGCGGGGAGGGAGCCAGCCTGGGGCTGGAGGCTGGGGTTGCAGCGCATGGTGTATGGAGCCGGGATGGCCCAGATTCCTGGGTCCTAGCCTTAGCCTGTGTTCTCCGGTGTAGCGGGTGGCAGCTGCGTTCCCAGGTGACGTAGACCGACTGCGGCGCATGTCGCTGGTGGAGGAGGGCGCCGTGAAGCGTATCAACATGGCACACCTGTGCATCGCCGGTTCGCACGCGGTCAACGGGGTGGCTCGAATCCACTCTGAGATCCTCAAGAAAACCATGTGAGCCCCGCCTCCAGGCCCCGCCCCTCGCTCCAGGCCCCGCCCCTCGCTCCAGGCCCCGCCCCCACACTCTTGGGTCCTCGTCGCCCTCCATTTATGGTATTCCCTAACTGGCTCCAGCCACAGGGGTATCGCCCTCTCAAGTTCATAGACCTATCCAGAATAGTCCTGACGCCCAGATGACATTTCTTACACACAGTCCACCTCCTTAGGGCCCCCCTCTTTCTTGTCGCCTTTCAGCAGAGGGTGAGGTGGTGGTGGTGGTGGTGGTTATGTGACATGGAGTTGATTCTGACTCATAGTGACCGAGGCTGGAAATCTTTACAGGAGCAGAACGCCTTATCTTTCTCCCGCGGAACGGTTGGTAGTTTCGAACTCCTAAACTTGAGGGTAGCAGGCCAACCATGCTACCAGAACTCCTTAGAGGGTGGGGTTGTTGTTAGGTGAGGAGGACTTAATTCAACAGTGAGGCAGGCGCGTAGTGATCCTTCCCCACCCATCCTGCAGCTTCAAGGACTTTTACGAGCTGGAGCCTCATAAATTCCAGAATAAGACCAACGGCATCACCCCTCGGCGCTGGCTGGTTCTTTGTAACCCTGGGCTGGCAGAGGTCATCGCTGAGGTAAGAAGTCACTACAAGGGGTCACTACAGGGATTGGCTGGGTAGAGCCACTAGGTTTTTCGTTATACAAGACCTCCTTACTGAAGGTAGAAGTCCATGGTACTGCATTCCCCAAGCCTTGCATCTGCCCAGAAGGAGTGCCGTTTTCTTATTTACATGGGGGTGCCCAGTGAAAGCTCTGGCTGGGAAGGTCAGCATGGTTGCATCCACAGCCTAGTGGAAGGGTCATCACCAGGCTCATCCGAGGGGGTAGAGATCTGGTTGAAAAGGCCTCAAGGTCATTGGCAGCCTGAGGAAGAGATTAGGAAGGTCTGCATGGAATCAGAATTCGAGGTTGGGAGGAGAGGAAGATAGCTGTGCACACACCAGACCCCAGCTGGGCATTCAGAGAGGAAGCGTGGGAGGGCTTCTAGAGCTTTCTGCTGGGTGACTGACCCAAAAGGTACGGGAGGAGGGAAGAAAGGAGGGTGGGTTGGATTGAAGAGCCATCTTCCTGCAGCGCATCGGGGAGGACTATATCTCAGATCTGGACCAGCTGCGCAAACTGCTCTCCTTTGTGGACGACGAAGCCTTTATCCGAGATGTGGCCAAAGTCAAACAGGTGGGGAGGGTTGTCACCTGGGACATCTGTGTGTGGCTGGAATATGTTGCTGGGGTGATGTATCTGGGTGAAGAATAGCAACTAGAACTCATGTCTCCTGCCAACTCCAGGTCATCGGTAGATGCTGCCTGGACTCCATGGTGGAAAGGCATTGTATGAATTTACCAGAAGAGTGCAGACATTGATTAGCAATGTCTGCCCTGGTGTAGCCTTGAAGATGCCAAGTGGGCCTCCTAGCAGCTGTTTACCTGGGCCTTGGTGGATGGAGCTGAGGACTGTGGGATTTCCTGAGGTCTCTTGGTGAGCCCTCTTCCCGTTCCTTGCCTCTAGGAAAACAAGTTGAAGTTCTCTGCATACTTAGAGAAGGAATACAAAGTCCAGATCAACCCTAACTCACTCTTCGATGTCCAGGTGAAGCGGATTCATGAATATAAACGCCAGCTTCTCAACTGCCTCCACGTCATCACCATGTACAACCGTGAGTGACAGCCTGAGCTCCGCCCCTTACTTCTCTCTTCCATGTGCCTCCGGGAGTCAGAGGCTTCTTAGCATCTCTGCTGGCTTCATAACAACTTTGGGAACATGAAATTAACCCCATTTCCCAGATGGGCAAACTGAGCCTCAGAGAGAGGGAAGCAACAGATTCAAGGCCACATAGCAAGGGATTGTCCAAGTCAGCCTCTTGTTTCCCAGCTCGGACCCTGGCTCGATGGATGTTGCCAGACGGAGAAAGCAGGTCGATTTGAGCCCTCGTTTTTTTCCACAGGCATCAAGAAGGAACCCAATTCGTTTTTTGTACCTCGAACTGTGATGATCGGAGGGAAGGTGAGAGACTGGGGCATAACTATTGTTCTGGTCCTTTGATATTCAAGTGGAGGTCAGCCTGACTGGATCACAGGATAAGAACTCAGGCTTAGGACTGTGGTGCTAACCTCAGATTGTGCCCCACAGGCTGCACCTGGCTACCATATGGCCAAGATGATCATCAAACTCATCACGGCCATTGGGGATGTGGTCAACCATGACCCGGTGGTGGGAGACCGCCTCCGCGTGATCTTCCTGGAGAACTACCGAGTCTCGCTGGCTGAGAAAGGTGGGGGCTGCCAACAGTGATCCTAGGAAGCTCCAGTTAGTTCAGTCTCCAGAAGAATCTGGAGAGGACAAGGCTTACCATGAGGTCCGTCCCACACTGCAATCCACAAGCCGTCCCCAAGGCTCTTCCTGAGGTGGATTTTTTGGTAGTACAGGGTGAAATTTGAATGAGGTGGTGCCCTTCAGATCACATTATCAATGGGAGGAATCTAGGTTGGCTCTTACATGTTCAAGAACCCATAAGAGATGGGGGTGAGGTGGTGTGGGATGGGAACTCGGTTGGTGAAGAATATAGGATTGGACTAGAATCTGAATCTGGCTATGCCTAGGACCAGCCTAACCCCTAAGTCCCAGCTTGAGTGGGCTCTTCCCTGAGCTCATTGTGTCCCCTGCTGGTCCTGTCCCCACAGTGATCCCAGCTTCGGACCTCTCCGAGCAGATCTCCACTGCAGGCACCGAGGCCTCAGGCACTGGTAACATGAAGTTCATGCTCAATGGGGCTCTGACCATTGGCACCATGGATGGAGCCAATGTGGAGATGGCAGAAGAGGCGGGCGAGGAGAACTTCTTCATCTTTGGCATGAGGGTGGAGGATGTGGACAAACTTGACCAGAGAGGGTATGGAGGTCAAGGACTCCTAAGTTCAGGGTCCATGGGCAGGAGGAGAGGGATGCTTGGGAAGGCTGATTTAGTTTCTATAGCCATTCATGTCAGGCAGGCAAGCCTGTGAGGTGCTTGCTATACAACAAATAAGTTAGTTAGTGAAATGGGGGTGGGGGTGGGGGGAAGTAATCTAAAACTGGAGGAAAAGGAAGAGAAATCCTAAGAGAGAATATTATTCCTGGAATTGGAAGTAGTTTTGAAATTCTTAGCTCCCTGGTAGCCATAGCATAAGAAATATATGAGTATAGTAGTTACAATAATTATGCTTATGGTTAGAAACACATTTCTTCAGATACGACATTTCCCTGGCATTTCAGTTTTAAAATTTGGTTTGAAAGGCGATTTTTTTCCTTATAAAAGTAATATATATCAATTAATTTGAATAATGAAAACCACAAAGAATAAAATAACTATTATTCATAAGCCTATTCTCCAGATATAAAGCCAGTGTTCACTTTTTCTACCTGGGAGTCCTGATTCAATCTTTGGCTAATGGACCTCAGGGCAGCCGCCATCGGTCTGTCAGAGACGGCTTCCGTGTTACCACACTGAACAAGTTTCAGTGGAACCTTCGTATCAGTGAGAAAGAGCTGGCAACCTAGTTCTGGAAACATCAGTCACTGAAAACTATGGATCACAGATGATCTGACCCCATTGTGCAAGGGGTCATCAGGAGGGCAACTGACAAAACCAACAATATGGTTTTAAAAAATTAGCAACATGTGTGCCATTTTGAATCTTATTTAACAGTAACGAAGTATTTCCTATGTCACTAAACAGTCTTCAAAATATATTAAATGTATGCATAACGTTCCATCAGATGAACATTATGCATATTTATCAGTGAAAAAGAGGCAGACCCCCAGCGAGATGGACTGACATAGTGGTAACAACAGTGGACTCAAATGTAACGTAGAACCTGGCAGTGTTTCCTTATGTTGTACATGGAACTGATTTGATGACACCTAACAGCATCAACAACATATGGTTAGACAGGAAGGTTAATTTCATGTTTGTTACTCTAACACATTCTAATGAGCAACTGTTTACATCTCTGACCACTTACTCCTTCAGATCATTATTAGAAGGGGTCTTTCTGAGAGCAAAAAAAAGTACGGACTTTTTGAAGTCCTTGACACACATTGCCAAGTTGCTTTGCAGAAAATTAATACCCATTTATACACTTCCACTAACAGCTTACAAGAGCTGGCATTGAGTTCTGGAAGTGATTTCATCTGTGAGATTTGGCTGGAAAGTTCAAACTTGGTCCTTCGGGCAGAAGGAAGTCATGTAATGTTTTGAATGAGGTTTGACATATTCTGAACTAAAATTCAGAAAAAACAATTCTAGTTATAGGATGGAGATCGCGGATTAGTTGGGGGCCAGAGTGGAGGTGGAGACTCACCTGAAGAAAGCTAAGCTGAAGGTGGAATTTAAAGGTGCTCTGGTAGCGTAGTGGTTACCAATTGGGCTGCGAACTGCAAAGTCAGCAGTTCGAAACTACCAGCTGCTCCAGGGGAGAAAGATGAGGCTTTCTGCTCCCGTTAAGATTTACAGCCTCGGAAGCCCTGCGAAACCCTGTACAGGGTCACTATGAGTCAGAATCAACTCCATGGCACTCAACAACCACAACAATGGAAGAGGCCTTGGTGTGTGGTTGTCTCGTTGAAGTGGGTATGAGAAGGAGATGGGCCTGGCCTTGTGAAGGGATGGCTCAGAAAACAGAACTCTAGCAGGAAAACTGGTGCTAGGGAAGGCAATATGCTCAGGTAACAAGCTGAAATTAAGAACATACCTGTTAATTCCTCCAGAAGTTTGAGGGTGAGACTGGGGCTGGACTGGGTATGCTGTTAATATTAGTTACCATCGAGTTACACCAACTCATGTACAACAGAACCAAATATTTCCCAGGCCTGGACCATCTTCACAATTACTGATATGCTGTGCCCACCCTGTATTTCAAGTGGTTTCAGTGTAGGGGGCTGACTGCCCAGCACCTTATCGGACAATATTCTGTTGAGATCATAGGATTTATATTGGCTGATTTTTGGTAGTCTGGAAGCACCCCTGAAACCTGTCCACAATGGGTGTTTGAGATATCAGTGTCATAGCTTGATACGTTGTGAAGTGCCATCGAGCAGGTTCCGACGCATAGTGACCTTGTGTAGGGTTTCCTAGGAATGGTTGATGAGTTTGAACCACTGAACTTGTGGTTCAAACCAACCTTGTGGTCCAGTGCATTATTCTGCAGTGCCACACCAGGACTCCATATAGCTGGATATGTTGTTGTTGTTAAGTGCCATTGAGTCGATTCTGATCCATAGCGACCCTGTGCAGGGTTTCCGAGGCGTGGCTGGTGAGCTTGAACCGCTGATCTTGTGGTTCAAACCAACTTTGCAGTCCAGCGCTTTAACCCACAAGCGCCACACCAGCAGGACTGCATAGCTTGTTATAGTGGGTGAGAAAAGCCATTCAGAGGACAAGCCAACCCGCAGGAGACTATGGTGTGTGGTGTGTCACACAGACTGCTTACTTTGGCATTTGACTCTGACGTGAACTTTTCTGTCCTCTCTGGACCTCAGCTTCCTCATCTACACAGTATGGTGACAAGTCAAGCAGAAAAGGGAGGGAACTGCAAGGAAGGTTAGGGAAGGAGCTAAGAGGGGCTGTGGCAATTCCAGGGTGTCCAGCTGCAGGTTGGGCCTGGGTTCTGACTTTACAGTTTGAAATAACAACAACAAACAAACCCAACCCAATCCGTTGCCATTAAGTCCAACTCAGGGACCCTGTAGGACAACATAGAACTGCCTCCCCTCGTGGGGTTTCCAAGGCTGTAATCTTTATGGAAGCCAACTGCTACAGCTTTCTCCTTTGGAGTCTAATCGCCAATCTTTGGGTTAGCAATGGAGTGCTGTAGCCACCGCACCACCAGGGCTCCTTCCACGGCTTGTGATGCCTTTACTTTTTAGAAGGGGAGCCAGGACTCCTTTCTAGGGTGCTGACCACAGCTCTGTTCTCGCAGGTACAATGCCCAGGAGTATTACGACCGCATCCCCGAGCTCCGGCAGATCATCGAGCAGCTGAGCAGCGGTTTCTTCTCCCCCAAACAACCCGACCTGTTCAAGGACATTGTCAACATGCTCATGCACCATGACCGGTGAGCTTCGCCTGGCTGGAACTGCAGAGGTTCCAGCAAGGTGGGGAGGCTAGGCAGGGATACAGGACAGCTGGGAACCAGACTCACTCCCCAAGCCCCAAGCTGTGAGTCGGGGGGAACCTGAGGTGGGGTGTCCCTTGCTCTCCTGGAGCTTCTTGCCTCTCCACCGCCCTCCAGGTTTAAAGTCTTTGCGGATTATGAAGACTACATAAAATGCCAGGAGAAAGTCAGTGCCCTGTACAAGGTGAGGGGGCTTGGTCTGTGGGCAGTAGGCCTAGATGGCCTTGGCCATCCAGAGGCTGAAGGTAGGACTTCTGGTTCCTCTGCCGGCTGGCCAGTGTACCCAAAGCTCTCTCTTGGCTTGTAGAACCCAAGAGAGTGGACGAGGATGGTGATTCGGAACATAGCCACCTCCGGCAAGTTCTCCAGTGACCGTACCATCGCCCAGTATGCCCGAGAGATCTGGGGGGTAGAACCTTCCCACCAGCGCCTGCCAGCTCCTGATGAAGCCATCTGAGCCTCCAGACCAGACCCCAACCAGCCCGAGTGGGTGTTCAATCCTTTGGGCCAGCCCCAGCTCCTAGTCCAGAGACTAGGAGTCCTGACTCAGGCCTCTAAGCCCTCTCCTGTTACTCCCTTTTCCCCCACCTTGAGGTCCTGGTGTCCAGCGTGATTTAGGACCGAGCCCTGCTTCCCACCCGTGGTCTCTTGACCCCTCTACTATTTATGGGGTCTGATAGCTGCACCCACTTCCCAATAAAATGGTTCTCCTCCTAGTCTTCTTACTCGTCATTCTTGTGGGAAATATTTTTAGCACTTGGAGGGCACAGCAGTTGCACAGACACCCCCTCACCCCACACACCCCCACCCCCACCCCCGCCCTCTGCAGGTGCATCCCCTCAGAACAAGAGGCCGTGGGAGACCTGGGGGGCGGGGCCTGGGACTGGGCAGCCGTCCCCCTCTTCGCCTTTTTTTCTAGTGCTGTGTCCATACTAGGTCAGCGGCCAGGCAGGCTGGCCGAGGGCGGGGCGTGCGCCTGGGTGGGGCCTACGGGGCTAGGAGTCGACTGGGTCTCAGGCCTCGGGGACTACAAAAGATCCACAAGGTGGGAGTCAGGGACCGAGAGGAGCCTACAATTGCTTGGCTCCGCCTTCAGACACGCCCACTGCGGCTTTAGGGTCTCTTAGCAGGTGACTCGAGTCCGCTGAAAGCCCGAGTGTATCAGCGTGGGGGACACTCAGAGCATCTAGGCTCAGCCACTGACACACCCTCCTCACTATAGGGAAACAGTCATAAAAGGGTCTGTTTCTAGGCCTCACATTACAAATGAGAGGTGTGGGGGGAGTCCCGCTTCCCCGGGAAGGGAGGGGCTAGCTTCGGGAGGGAGGGAGGTTTGGGGTCGGTGGTTTCACAGTGAGTGTGTCTGAACCCAAACGGCCGGAAACTGTTAGCAGCTCCTCTAACCCTGGCTGATGGGGACCCCAACCGCCTGTGGCTGCCCCTCCCTGGTTCCCTCCAGTCGAGGCCCAGGCATTCAGTCTCCAAGCAGCGGAAACTACCCCTCTCCATCAAGCCCTGGGGAGCCAGGCTTCCGGGGCCCGTTGCTGTTGTGTGGACTAGAGTTCTCCCAGCCCATAGGCCCCTCTCCCCAAAAGCTCCCATCTTGTCCCAGCCCCTCCCCCACCCCTCCCAAAGACCCGTTGCTTTGGCCCCCACCTCCTCTAGGTTGGGCCCCCACTACCCGCAGGAAGACGTCCGCCTGGGCCGGGTAAGCCCCGTGGGAACGGTTTGTCTCGAAAACAGGAACCTGGGCCGGGGGCTGGGCGGGGCGCCCCTTGCCCACCGCAGTCCGCTTCCTGTCCCTCCCGCTTCCTCCATCCGACAACCAGTTGGAGTGGGGGGCGGCAGGGCGGGGAAGCGGGCTCCGGGTTGATGCCCTCCTCATCCTACACCGCCTGGTCTCCGCTCCCCGCCTTCAGCGCGGCTAGTGGCCCAGGGGGCCCCCACTTGCGGTCTGGCCTCCCGGGAGGCACAGCAGGGGAGGGGTTAAGCTGCCGCAGGGACTGATGTGTGCGGGTCGCGAGGGAGCCCCGCGGGGGAGGTGCTGCCGGCGGTGCAGAGCAGTGCAGGGCGGAGGACGACGGAGGGGAGGGGGGTGCCGTGCGTGGGGGCGGGGCGCAGAGAGGGGCGGGAGCCGCAGCCGCAGCGAGGTCGGCTGCGGGAGCGCACAGAGGTGGCGCCGGCCAGCTGAGTGCGGGCTCGGTGCCGCGGGTCCGAGAGTGAGTGAGCGGGCACTAGCGGGTGCTGGTGGAGGAGGGCCTGGCCCCCGGGGTTCCAGGACCCCTGGAGCCCAGAGGCGGTATAGCTGGGTGGGCTGGGGGGCAGTTGAGTGGGGAGGCTGCGATCGGGTCGGGATGGGAGGTAGCTGCGGAAGAATTGAGCTCTGGTTAATCAAGGGGAGGAGGCAGCATCCGCCGCGCACCCGACTTGGCCCTGTCACACATCAGCGGGTCCCTCTCCTGAGGACCCCCATTTGACAGATGAGTAAATTGAGGCTCCAAGAGGCCAAGTGAGTCTCAAGGTCACACAGCAAGGAAGCGACAGTTAGGCGGGGACTGCTCTGTTTGGCTCCCAGGAAAAGTCCTCCGGATAACTCCACTGAAGAGCCCTCACCCCCCCCACCCCCGCAATCTGCAATCTGTCTGGGGGTGTGTGTGTAGGGGAGGGGCAGGGGATCTCTTCTTGGAGCAAGGCTCTGCTGGGCAGGAGTGGTGAACCTTAGGGCGCTGGGGCCGCTCTGTGCTGCGGAGGGTAGGGGGAGGTGGAATGGGCGTGTGTGGGCACCTATGGAGGTGTGTGCTTGTGTGGGAGAGTGTACATGCGTGTAGGTGCGCTAGCAGGCTTCTGTGCACACGTGTACGATTGTCAGCGCCGCTGTGGCCAGGGATTTCAAGCTGGCCTAGCTCGAATGAGCAGCAATACCGGAGTCACCCTCGTGAATGGGTTTGTATTTTGGGGTAGACAAGCTGGGTGTGTATGCCAAGGGCTTCTCCATGCAGGATGCCCAGATGTGGGTGCCTTTGTGTGTGTGAGGGAGGATGGGTGGCAAGTATCTGTACCCTGTGTAGCTGGGTCCCAATGTGGATCTCTGTTCTCTGTGAAAAACGTGGGTATGAAATGAGTATTTGTCCTTGCATAGGTATGTGTGGTCCCACCAGCAACTGGAGTTACTGGTGGGATCATACACGCAGCATTCACCACCCCGTTGCAATAGCGCCCCCTTTGGGACACTCTACTCTGCCAGAGTGTCCCCAGCCTGTGCGGGATGGCGTTCACAGTTTGTGTGGAGTAGGGGCTTGGGAGTCTGGAGCCAGCTGAGGTAGGGAGGGCTGAGCCGGGACCCCTGGGGCCTTCACGGAGGAGGTGGCCTAGGAGCTCGAGGTTCCCAGGCTCAGGCTTCCAGCTGACGCCTCCGGCTCCTGCAGCGGGCTACCCCCCCCCCCCCCCCCCCAGGAATGTTCTTCTCATCACTTCAGTCCGTCTCCCTAGGGGCAGGCCCCTGGGGGCCGCCCCAGCACCGCCTCCCCTCGTGGGGCGCCTGGGAGGGAATGATGTAGGCAGGACGCCTGGGTTCTCTCCTCCCCCTTCTCATCCTAGGGAGAAATTCCTCCGAGGTCCCCTCGGGCTCTGGGTTCCTAAAATAACCCTGCGGGGGAAGGGAGGCTGTGGAGGGAGGGAAGCGGGAGAGGCTTAGAGCCGAGCTGCGGGATGCTGCAGGTGCCTCTGGGGAGAGGGGGCGAGGAGTAGAGGCCTTTAGGGGGCTGGTTCATCTTCATCCCCGGGGAGTCCCTCGGTCCTCCCGAGACTCCGAGGAAGGACCGGAAGTCTCTCGGCAGGTCCATTTCCCAACTGGCTGGTTGCACCATTCTGACCGGACGGTTTAACCCCGGGAGTGGCCTCGGCCAACGACTCCGCCCCTGCCCAGCAGGGGGCGTGCCAGTCCCGCCCCGTTCCTGCGGGGCTCAGCTCCCGCGGCTGGTGCCTCTGTAGACTCCAGTTCTGACTCTCCCGGGACAGGGATCCGGTCCGAGCCCCGTGGGAGATTCCGCATCGCACCTTGGACTTAGGCCACCCGCACCGCCGGCGATGGCTGGCACCCTAGACCTGGACAAGGGCTGCACGGTGGAAGAGCTGCTCCGCGGCTGCATCGAAGCTTTCGGTGAGTGGCACGGGAGGGCACACCCAACTGAGCCCACCCCGAGCCTGAGCCCAGGCTCCTACCTCCCAGAGTAGACCCCTGGCCGGGACCCACCCAGCGCCACGCCCGGCAATCTCCTCCTTACAGGGTAGAGAGACGCACATTTCCCTGCCCCATTCTGTCCGAGCCAGCGTTGGAGGCGGCCCAGGGTCCCCAGACTCTGACGGGAGGGACATTATCTGTCTGGGGGGTGGATCCGGAGGAACTCTCAATCTCCGGCCTGGGAGCTGTTTCCGGCTGATGGGGGGCGGCCTATCTGGTGCAGGCGTGCCCCTTCCCCCAGCACTCAGGAAGTGACCTCTGGGATCTTGACCCGGGGGAACCCAAGCTCTTTCCTCCCCAGATGGTTCCCCTCTAGACTATGGGTCCGGCTCAGACGCCTCCCTCTCCCCCGCCCTGGGATCCAGCCTGCTCAGGAGGGAACGGGTCAGAAGTGCCCCTGGTGCCGGGTAGGCTGGGGGTAGTGTTGGGGACCACAGCTGCAGGACCAAGGGTCAACCCACTTCTCTTTGACTCCTGGGGTTAGATGACTCCGGAAAGGTTCGGGACCCGCAGTTGGTGCGCATGTTCCTCATGATGCATCCCTGGTACATTCCCTCCTCTCAGCTGGCGGCAAAACTGCTCCACATATATCCTTCGTGGGCCTCGCAGGGGCCGCTGGAGTCCCTCAGTGAGTGTAGGCTTATAACCTAGAACTCGGGCTTCACCCCAGACACCCTCTTGAGCCTAGGCTCCACCCCCCATAGTTCAGTCCCCGCCCCCATACTCTCCCCAAACTCGACCTAGCCCTCATCCTCCCTAGTGTCTAGGACTAGCTCTGCTCCCAGCCCAGGCTCTGCCTCTTTCCTCTTCCCAACCCAGATCCTGCTTTCAACATCATCTAGAGACTGCATTCCGTCCCCAAGATCCCCCCCAAAGCTTTAGCCTCATCCTCAGAACTCAGGTTCTGCCCTGACCCTCTCCATGGGCTCCCCCCTCATCCCTACATTTCTCCTGGATCCAGGCCCCACCCTCCCTCACTTGCTAGAGTGAAGCTCCATCCTCCTTTTCTTTAACTTTCTCCTTCACCTATCAACAATCTCGGAAAGACAACTCCAATTCGCTGCAGGTGAAAACGTGTCACCTGGTCAGGTGAGTTTCTCCTGAGGCTCTGTCCCCTCCTCTTGCAACCTTCTCCTCAGGCTTCAGACTCTGAGCGTGAAAAGAGCGCTGTTAATGGGAGTTGGGCCAGGTGGCTTTGAATCTTGGCGTTGTCCATGCGGGCTTGTGCCTCCACACGCTTGCCCAATCTTCTGTCTGGGACTTGATTTTTCTTATTTGTTCAATGGAGATGGATGTCTCAAGTATAAAGAGAAGAGAAGAGCTGGTTGTTGTTGTTATTAAGTGCAGTTGAGTTGGTTCTGATTGAGCGCCCTGAGCTAGTTGTGGGAGAACAAAAATTGAGGCATGACTGGCCACCTTCTCTCTTCGGAAGACTACAATTCCCATGAGCCTCTTGGGCAGCCCCCTGGGAGTTCCGGGTAAGGGTTGCCTTTGGGTGACTCTACCCTTCCTCCAGGTACTGGATCTCAGCCTTCCCAGCTGAGTTTGACTTGAACCCGGAGCTGGCTGAGCAGATCAAGGAGCTAAAGGCTCTGTTAGACCAAGAAGGAAACCGGCGGCACAGCAGCCTCATCGACATCGACAGCGTGTGCGTGGGGGGAGCCTGGAGGGCTGAGGCGGGGCTGGGGTGGTGCTCAGCATCTCACATCATCTGCGCTTAATAAATGTTTGTTGAATTGAATGAATGAGGGTCATGTCACTCTCTTGCTTAAACACCTTCCATGACTCCCTATCGCATTTAAAACCCTTCGCAGTTAGGGGCCAGCTTGGATTTCCTGCCTCATTTCCTATCCCCCCATCCCATATCACGGCTACATGGGTCCATGCACCATTTCCTGAGCCCACCGCATTCCCTGCCGCCATGGTGCTCTGCTATACCCTTTGTCTCCTCTATGTTAGCAAAACTGGAACCAAAGTTGAAGTTTCTGTGAGCTCTGCCAGAGCGACGTAGTTCCTTCCTTGGTCCCGTGTGTTTTGTGACCATTATTTCTGTATCTCCCTCAGTAGACCCGGAGCTCCTTGAGGGCAGGCGTCATGTCTTGCTCACTTTTTTGTCTCCAGTGCCTTTTCCCAGTGTTTTCCACAAACGTTGAAACATGTGTTGAGTGAATGACTGGGAGGACCAGAGGGGATGGCTCAGCAGTGCCTAGGACACAACGTCTAGACCTCAGTTGGCTTGAGTGGTTTGTTGGCATGAGTGTGGGGCCTTGAGGGGTGGGGATCCCCAGCAAAGGGCTCATTCCCCCTGCCCCCCCAGCCCCACCTACAAGTGGAAGCGGCAGGTGACCCAGCGGAACCCTGTGGCTCAGAAAAAACGCAAGATGTCCCTTTTGTTTGATCACCTGGAGCCCATGGAACTGGCGGAACATCTTACCTACTTGGAGTATCGCTCTTTCTGCAAGATCCTGGTGTGGCCCCAGGGCCTGGGGGTGGGTGGTCTTCAGGGTAGGCTGGGGGGGCAGGGAGGTGGGCTTTCGGTGGGAACCGTACAGGGTAACTGGAGGGCAGCAGTGGCTCCAGGTACAAGAGCCTGCCGAGCGCTGAGGTCATGCCCTCCGCAGTTCCAGGATTACCACAGTTTTGTAACGCATGGCTGCACTGTGGACAACCCAGTTCTGGAGCGCTTCATTTCCCTCTTCAACAGCGTCTCGCAGTGGGTGCAGCTCATGATTCTCAGCAAGCCCACAGCCCCACAGCGGGCCCTGGTCATCACACATTTTGTCCACGTGGCAGAGGTGCCTCCCCTCCCCCTGCCCTGCAGCCCCAATCCCTGCTATCTGGAATGGCCACTTAAACTCAGCCTTTCCTTCCCACTAACCCACTGCCTCATCTCCAGGAAGACGGGGCCCTATCTGTACCCATTCCATGACTCTCTCCTCCTCTCCCCTCCCCCATGGGCCTTCCCAGAAACTGCTGCAGCTGCAGAACTTCAACACTCTGATGGCCGTGGTTGGGGGACTGAGTCACAGCTCCATCTCGCGCCTCAAGGAGACCCACGGCCACGTCAGCGCTGAGACCGTCAAGGTGCTGGGACAGAGAGAGGGAGGGGCATCCTTGGGTCTGGACACTATTGTCCTTCTTGGAGGAAACTGAGGTTTAAGTGGTTAAATGCTTTTCTTAGGTTGCACTTGTGCTTTCTTCTCCTTTTACATTTTTAATATATCAGGTGATAAATTTATAGGAGCATGGTGGCTCCATATAATAAGCACTGGATTGTGAACCACAAGGTCTATGGTTCAAGCCCCCCAGCCACTCTGGGAGAACGATGAGACTTTCTGCATCTGCAAAGATTTAAAGCCTCTAAAACTCTATACAGAATTAGAGATGAAGGCTTGGAGAGAGAGCAGCTGAGGACTCTAGACTCATGGAAACAGAAAGACTGTGTGCTGGCAGCCATATGCTGGTGGCCAGGAGGCAGGCTTGCAGAATGTGTCCTTTGGTTGTTTAAATGCTTATATATTCCTGTGTACATCCCTGCTTCCCCCCCCCCCCCCCCCGCCAAAAAAACAAAGACAGAGGGAATAGAAAGAAGCAAATACTGTTCAATGATGATGCACTGAGGGGATTGTAATCATTGCAACAGAGCGATGAATGTAAAACTGATGTTCCCCCATGTAAACGATCACTCAATTCACAATAAAAACTAAAAAAACAAAAACAAAAAACTCTATACAGAGGCCTGGTGTGGCGTTGTAGGATAAGCACTGGACTGCAAGGCCAGTTTGAACCACAAGGTTGGTGGTTCAGACTCACCAGCCACTCCTCAGAAGCCTTATACAGGGTCACTATGAGTTGGAACCGACTCAACGACACTTAACAACAACAAAATAAACATATAGGAAGGAATATACAACATATGAACAATGTAAAGGGAAATAACAGAGAAAAGGCCTGAGTAACATTACCTGGTCAGAAGCTCCCGGTACCTCCTATGGTATCTTTGTGAGAAGCTTTGTTCTAGAGCTTTCGCATCTTGGCATACGGCAGCCCAGCACAGCGTGCCTCTTTGTTACCTAGTTTTGATCATTCTGGAACTGGATGGTTTGCACTCGACTAGTGATCTAAATCTTCTTGGAAACACTATACAGGGTAGCTGTGAGTTGGACTGACTCGAGGACACTTAACTAAGCTAAAGATTATTGTTAAGTGCCGTCGAGTTGCTTCTGACTCACGACTACCCTGTACAGGGTTTCTGAGGAGCAGCTGGTGGGTGTGAACTGCTGACCTTGTGGTTCACAGTCCAGTGCTGATCCTACAGGGTTTCTGAGGAGCAGCTGGTGGGTGTGAACTGCTGACCTTGTGGTTCACAGTCCAGTGCCACACCAGGAGTCCAACCTAAAGATTGTTGTTGTTGTTGTGTGCCGTGGAGTCTGTTCCGACTCAGCGATCCCGTACAGGGTTTCCGAGGCCGTAAATCTTTATGGGAGCAGAAAGCCTCATCTTTCTCCCGCGGAACAGCTGGTAGTTTCAAACTGCTGACCCTGAGGTTCGCAGCCTGATTTGTAACCACTACGCTACCAGAGCTCCTTAACCTAAAGATAGGTGGTTCGAATTCATTCAGTGGCGCAATGAAAGAAAGGCTTGCTTTTCTTGCTGAGCAGCTCCCCTCGGTCACACACAGCATCACGAGTTGCAATGGACTAGCTAGCACCAGTTTTTTTGTTTTTTTTAAATAATCTGAATCGTGTTATACAAGGGGGCTTCAAAAAGTTCACAGAAAAATGGAATAGAAAGAGAATGGAATTTTTTCCATGAATTTTTTGACCCCCTCTGGTATGTTAACTTCTGTTTTGCTTCTTTCCTCCCATGTGGTGGTGGGATCCTTACATTTTGTTACGTTGCACAATTGTTCATTCCTTTTTGTTGCCATATAATATGTCCTAAGTCTCTAGTCTAATGTAGGTATCCATTCTATTGTTGAACATTTGAGGTGTTCCCGTTTTTTTGCTGCTAAGAACCAGAAACTCCACTTAAAACATTTTTCTAGATCGTTGCCTCCTTGAGTTTTCCTTCAGTTAAATGTTGATAATCTGTGCCCAGGCCGGGTGTTCAGGGGTTGTATTTGGCAGTGGATATTACCTGGAATCTGTACTTTATGAACTCTGACCCCTAGGCAGTAAAGGACGGTTTGACCTTTTACCCTTCTCTGGTCCTGACTCTTCATCCTCTCCCTCATTTTCAGGGCTGGTGGGGTGGGGAGGGATGGCTGAGCTAGTGAATATGTTTGTGTGTGTGACCCCTGATCTCTGCCTCCCATCCCCACTGCAGCTCTGGGAAGGTCTGACGGAATTAGTGACAGTCACAGATAATTATGGCAACTACCGTCGCCGGCTTGCCGCCTGCGTGGGTTTCCGCTTCCCAATCCTGGGTGTGCACCTCAAAGATCTAGTGGCTCTGCAGCTGGCACTGCCAGACTGGCTGGATCCAGCCCGGACCCGGCTCAATGGGGCCAAGATGAAGCAGCTCTTCAGCATCCTGGAGGAGCTGGCCATGGTGACCAGTCTGCGACCACCAGTGCAAGCCAACTCTGACCTGCTGAGCTTGCTCACGGTGAGGGGCTGGGGAGTGGGGAACTGACTGACCGGGTAACAGTCTGACAGTTATGCCTGGATCTCTGATTTGGAATGAACTCTTAAACTGGACTCCAGACTTCCGATGGGGCTGAGAACTGAGATCTGACCACTAGCTGGCATGTAGACCTCAGACTGGTTAAAGGTTGGGCCAGACTCCTGGCTTGAGTTCCTGGTAGGTGTGTTCTAGCTTTAGGACCAAGCTTTGGATTCTGGGTAGCTTCTAGACATGGTCTTGGGGTATGAGGTTCTGGCTTTGAACAAACTTCTGACCTTGACTTGAGATTTCGTCTTGGAGTCTGGGATAGGTATTGGGTTCAAGTCTAGATCTGGACTAGGTGTTAGATATTGGACAAGGTTTTAGGGTTTGGGCTCTGGATTGGGGTCAGAGTTGAATTCTGAGTTGCATTCTGGTCGTTGGGTTATGTTCCAGCTGTTGTTGGTAAGTGCCATCGAGTTGGTTCTGGCTCATAGTGACCCTATGCAGGGTTTCTGAGAAGTGGCTGGTGAACTTGAACCACCAACCTTGCTGTTCAAATCAGCTTTGCAATCCAGAGCATGAATCCACAGCACCATACCAGGACTCCTTGTGTTCTAGGATGAAGGTGAAATTCAGAGATCTAAACTGGAGTCCTGGTGTGGTGCTGTAGGATAAGCACTGGATTCCGACGTCAGTTTGAACCACAAGGTCAGTGGTTCAAACCCACCAGCCACTCCCCCGAAACTCTATAAGGGTTGCTCTGTCTCAGAACCATTTTGACGGCACTGAAGGTTGGGCTGATATCTTGAAAGTGGGTTGTGTTCCAGATTTGGACTGTAAGCTATGGGTGGGTGTTAGGTTGGTTGTGGGTGTCAGGGTATGTTCTGAGTTGATTTTAGGTTGATTCTAGCTTCTGAACCTCTTTCTGGTCTGGTACTCTGGGCTCCTGGGAGCAACAGGAAGGAGCCAGAGGATGTGACCAGACCTGTATGGTCCCAGGTGTCTCTGGACCAGTATCAGACGGAGGATGAGCTGTACCAACTGTCCCTACAGCGGGAGCCGCGTTCTAAGTCTTCGGTGAGATACAAGATACCTGCTTCTCCAATCTGTCCACCCTCCTTCCTCCCTCACCTCTGCTCCACCTGAGAATCCTGGGGTACCAGGACCAGGAGAACTGCTTGTGGAATTGAAGGGGGTACTGAGGCCTGGGTGGTGGAAGTGACCTGGGGTAGGCTCCTCTCCCCCCACCCCCCCAGGGGTTGCCCTGGGTCCGGGGCTCCCTCTAGCTTAGCCTGGCCATTCTTACAGCCAACAAGCCCCATGAGCTGCACCCCCCCACCTCCCCGGCCCCCAGTGATAGAGGAGTGGACCGCAGCTGCCAAGCCCAAGCTAGACCAGGCCCTTGTGGTAGAACACATTGAGAAGATGGTGGAGGTAAGACCCTGGGGGAGCTGATTCTGGAGCTTGGGGACTGGGGCAGAAGTCCACTGATGAAAGTTAGGGTTAGTAAAGGTGGACATTGCCCGAGCACCATCATGGGAGCCCTTCTAGTGACACGTCCAAGGGCCAGCGCTCTGTCTCCAGACGACATACGTTGGCCCCGAGGGGGCTGGTGGGGGATGGGAAAGGGAGATGGTGGAGGAAGCCTTACAGTTGGCCGTATCTCAGAGTCAACCTTCAGAACATGGATTGGGGATGTGGGAAGCGGTGGGGCCTGATGCTCCTATTGCTCTGCCCACTCCCACTCTTGTGTGTCCCTTTGCGCCCCCCCAGTCTGTGTTCCGGAACTTTGACGTTGATGGGGATGGACATATCTCTCAGGAAGAATTCCAGATCATTCGTGGGAACTTCCCTTACCTCAGCGCCTTTGGGGACCTCGACCAGAACCAGTGAGGAGGCCCGGAGGGCTGGGAGACTAGGGGAGAGGGAACGTAGCCCAGTTCACTTCCCCCTCGAACTTCTGTTTCCTCATTTGATGATCTTGGCAGAGGAAGGCACCAAAATTTGGAGGGGGACTCTTATTTTGGTGGGGAGGTAGCCAGGTGTGGAAGCTCAGCATTCCCTCACTCCTGCAGACAGATGCGGGGCAGCTCCACCTGAATCTCACAAAGACTGTGGCCTGGGGACTGTTGCTACAAAAATGCTGTTTCATTTGTGGCGCTCACAGCTGGCAAAAGTGTGGGCAAGTGGAGCTTTGGGTTGTCTGTTTTAATGAACAGCTAAGAAGGGCTTATAGTTAGCAGCATCCACTTGCTTATCAACATCTGCTGACACTTTAGAAAAACAGCTGGTTTTCTGATGTAGGTTACATATGTCCCCTGCACCCTGCTCTACTGAGCAGACAAAGCTGTAGTCAAAATGGACCGTCCATCACAGGTTGATTTTTAAAAACAACAACAACAAAAACCTTTATCTACATTTTAACAATCTGTTATTTATTTTTTTCAAATTCTAAAGATGTGTAGCAAAACAAAAAAATCAGGTAGCTTGATCAATTTATAGGGAACAAAATGTATACAATTCTAAGAAGAGCAAGCGTGCTCCCATCCGTAGAGTAACTACTATGAACTCTGAACACCATTAGGGACATTAATACTGACAACATGTGTATCCTTCCTGGCTTTTTTGTCCCCTGTGTCGTTGCAAATTGATGCACATTTTGTTTATTTGGTGTCTGCTTCCTGGACAAACAGGATGTTGAGTAGAAATCCACTTTTGTCCTTGACTTTTTGTGGGGGTGACTTTGGTTTTCTTCACAGAGCTGAGACAGAGGTGGACAAGTGCCATCTTGTTTCTCTGGGGTGCTGGGTGGATTTTTCCCCAGCTGCCCTTTTTGTGGGTGTGTAGCCCTTTAAGGCCTTCTGGATGTCTAGCTTCTTGAATTTGTGCTATTTGTAGAAAGACCTTCCACCGCCAGTTGTCATTAAATCAATTCCAACTCATGGGGACCCCCGTGTGTGCCAGAGTAGAATTGTGCTCCACCAGCTTTTCAGTTTTTCCAAAGTAGATCACTAGACCTTTTTCCCTAGGTACCTCTAGGTGGACTCGAACCTTTGGTCTTTCAGTTTGCAGCTGAGCACATTAACCATGTGTATGTGTTGTTGTTGTGTGCTATCAAGTCAATTCTGACCTATAGCGACCCTGTATAGGGTTTCCAAGGAGTAGCTGATGAGTTTGAACTGCCAACCTTGCAGTTCAAAGTGACTTTGCAGTTCAGCGCCTTAACCCACAGTGCCACACAAAAACTCCCAAAAAGGCCTTTGTCCCCTCCAGATTACAAATTTCTCCTCTATCTTTTCAGATCCTTTTTGTGATTTTATTTCTACATTTGTAGTCTCAGTTTGGCAGGCATTTCATTTTCTTGTCTAGTAGTAGCAAGGAACACAGGTGTATATATAGTTTTTGAAATGGCCAGTTGTCCTGGGGTCCTGCTTTAAAGAACCACCTGAATCACACCGCCACCCATTGTTATCAAGTTGAGTCCAATTCATAGCCACCTATATTGTTGTTGTTAAGTGGTGTTGAGTCGGTTCCAACTCATAGTGACCCTGTATAGGGTTTCCAAGGAACAGCTGGTGGGTTTGACCCACTAACCTATGGTTAGAAGTCCAGTGTTTATCCTACAGTACCACACCAGGACCTTATGGTGGTGGTATGCCCTGGAGTCAGTTTTGATTCACAGCGACCCTGTATAGGGTTTCCAAGGCTATAAATCTTTACAGGAGCAGAAAGCCTCATCTTTCTTCCATGGAGGAGCTGGTAGTTTTGAACTGCTGACCTTGAAGCTAGCAGTCCGATTGGTAACCACTACACTACGAGAGTTCTAGGTCTCTACTTACAACCGGAAAAGTTTCCAGTATATAGCCTTTTGAGACCTTTGGGGGGTCCCAATTTCACATGGGGTCCTCAGCCTTAATTCCCTCCCCCTCCAGGGCCCTGTTGCCTGGGACTATGACTACAATAGATTACTGTGACCACCCAGCCCCTGGTTGGGTACAAAACCTTGTGCCTCGCTTACCCGTAGAAAGACCAGCAACCTTCTCCCAGGACAGCTGCAGTTCAAGCCTCAACTCCCTGCCTCATCCGAAGCTTCCTCTTTGTTGGAACCAGTTCTTTCTTGCCCGCTCAGCTGTACATTTAAAACAATTTTCAATATATTTTAGCCAGTCTTTCTAGATGTTTATAGCAGAAAACTTTTCAGGGTTTTAAAAAAATCACTGTCTTGTTGGAACTGCACGCCTTGCTGTTCTGTGTTTTGCTGTCTACTTTAGCATGTACAGCCTCCCCCATCAATTCATGTAGAACTACCTTATTCTTAAGAATAGCTGCGGAACATCCCATCGTGTGGCTGGACTCATTTACCTACCCATTTCTCCTGCTGATGGACTGGTAGACTGCTCCCAGTTCTGTGGACATCCTTGTACTGATACACTCTGGTCAGCATTTCTGTAGGAGAGCTTCCTAGAAGTGGGATAATTGGAACAAAAGATATGCACATTCTAAATGAGGAGAGAGACTGCTAAACTGACCTCAGACAAGGTTGTGCCACTCTGCAGTCCCATCAGCAGTGTACCAGTGCTCATTGCCAAGCTTCTTTGCCAACACTGGATACTATAATGATCTTGAAAATGTTTGCCAGTCCGATTGGCAAATGGTATCTTGGTCAAATTTGCATTTTTTTACTATTAGTGGGATGGGTATCTTTTTCTATGTTTATCGACCATTTATATTTCTCCTGTTAATTGCCTGTTCATATTCTTTGTCTGTTATTCTACTGAGTTGTTGGTCTTTTTCTCATTGATTTTTTAGAATCTCTGTTAATAGATGTTAACCCTTTCCTGTTGAATGTGTTTGAAAATGTTTTCTCCCCGTCTGTCATTTAAGATGTCTTATTTCATATAAAATTGGAAACTTGTAATGTGCTCAATATGTCTGTCTTTTCCTTTTGGGCTTCTTAGATGGATGCTGCTTGTAGAAAGGGCCTTCCATCAGTTGCTTGTGAGTCCATTCGAACTCATGATAACCCCAAGTGCGTCAGACTAGAACAGTGCTCCAGGGAGTTTTCAATGGCTGCTTTTTCTGAAGTACATCGCCAGACTTTTCTTCTGAGGCACCTCTAGGTGGACTTGGACCTCCAAACTTTTAGTTATCAGGCTAACATTTTGTACCACCCAATGACTCCCACCCAGAAGGGCCCTTGTCCTCTCAAGATGACAAAATCTTCTCCTCTATGTTATTTCAGATACTTTGGTAATTTTATTTTTTATATTCATATTCTCAATTTGGCAGGAATTTTGTTTTTATGCATAGTGGAAAGAAGGAATCTAGGCTGAGGTTTGTTTGTTTTGTTTTTTTTTTGGAATAGCCAGTTGTCCCAATGCATTATTGATTAGAAGGACCACTTGGATTATATTTTTGTTGTTGTTAAGTACCGTTATGTCAGTTCTGACTCAGAGTAACCCTGTTTAGGGTTTCCAAGGAGCAGCTGGTGGATTTGAATTGCCAACATTTTGGTTAGCAGGCCAGTTCTTATCCTACAGCACCATACCAGGACTCCTATTGTTGTTATTAGGTACCCTTGAGTCAGTTCTGACTTATAGCGACCCTGTGTAAGTTCTCAAGGAGCAGCTTGGTGGGTTTGAATTATCAACCTTGATAGTCCAGTGCTGATCCTACAGCGCCACACCAGGAGTCCTAATATGGGTCTTCAAATGCGACTGGAGGAAGTGTCCAGGCCCCCTTTCAGTGAGTGTGCATCCCTTTGAGGGCCCCAGCTTCCCTTGGGGACCTCAGCCCTAAATGCCAAGGCTCCTGTTGGTTGGGGACCTAGACCTGCACAGGCATCATGTGAATGTCTTCCATATAGTAACTCATGGAACTGACAAGGCCCTGGGAGCTGTAGGAGGGCAGTTTTCCTGACTTGGAGATGAGGATGGAGCCCTGGTTACACACAGTGTCTAAGGACCTGGCTGCTGCTAACTGAAAGGTCATCAGTGGGAACCCACCAGCTGCTCCACAGGAGAATGATGTAATGGTTTGTTCCCATAAAGAAGATCGTGTCAGAAACCCTTTGTCCTAGAGGGTCACTATGAGTTGAGTTGACACCATCAATGGATTATTTAAAAAAAATTTTTTTTATGATTATCTGTTTTTTTTTTTAAAAGTTTTTATTGTGAATTGGTTAACAGTTTACATGGGAGAACATCAGCTTTACATGCATCGTATCGTATTTCGTTTCAGTGCAATGATTATAATCCCCTTAGCTTGGTTTTTATAAGTGAGGAAACTATGGCACTGGGAGATGAGCCAGCCCGAGGCCATGTGACCAGGAAGTAGTAGAACTGGAATTGGAAGTGAGGTCTGTCTACCTCCAGGCTGTGGGCTCACGCTCATCTCAAAACAGGTTGCCTGGTGTCCTTCCTGCAGGATTGTGCAAGACTAGGGCGGGCCCAGCTCTTCCCAGTCTCATCTGGTCCTAGAGTTTTAGCTTTCTGATTGATGTTCCACAGGGCACAATTTGGAATATGGAGGCTGATGCTGAGGGGCACAGCCCTTTTTAGTTCACACACCAACTTTGAGATGGACAGGGCAGGAATTAGTATCCCCTCTACTTGAGCCCTGGTGTGGCGCTGTGGGTTAATGCGCTGGGCTACAAAGGTAGTTTAAACTGCAAGTTTGGTGGTTCAAGCTCACCAGCTGCTCCTCAGAAATCCTATACAGGGTCGCTGTGGGTTGGAACCGACTCGACGGCCCTCAACAACAACAACTACATGATGAGTCCTGGTGTGGCACTGTTGGTTAATGTGTTGGACTGAAAAGTCAGTATGAACTGGAAGGTCGGCGGTTCAAATTCACCAGTCGCTCCTAGGAAACCCTGTACAGGGTCACTATGGGTTGGAATCGACTCGATGGCACCTAACATCAACAACTACTTGATGAGGAAGCCAATGGCAAGTGACTTGCTCAAGACCACACATTAATTAGTCAGTGCAGCTACTAAATTTGCCTGACCCTAAATTTAGTGCTTTTCCTTTTCCCTGCATCAAAGTCACAAGAAAAACCCAAACCCACTGCCTTCCAGCGGGTTCCGACACAAAGTCACAAGAAAAACCCAAACCCACTGCCTTCCAGCGGGTTCCGACACACAGCGACCGGTACAGGACAAAGTAGAACTATTCCATAGATTCCCAGTGCTATCATTACTATGGAAGCAGACCACCTCATCTTTCTCCCTGCATCAGGCAGCCCAAATCAGGAGTTCGTGAAGAATTTTTAATCTAGTGGGGGGAATTTCCCAGTGGCTGGGTTCAGCAGATGGTGGCTATCCTGGAGACAGCCTCCGCTGAGGCTCCTTCTCCCTGCGTTCAGGGATGGCTGCATCAGCAGGGAAGAGATGGTCTCCTACTTCCTCCGATCCAGCTCAGTGCTGGGCGGCCGCATGGGCTTCGTACACAACTTCCAGGAGAGCAATTCCCTGAGGCCGGTCGCCTGCCGCCACTGCAAGGCCCTGGTGAGTCTCCACCCCACGACCACGCCCACTCACGCCCCACCTTCTTTTGGCCCTGCCCCTCCCCTGCGGACACCTTCTTGACTAATCCCACCTGCCTTTCTTCTTGATGCTCTGCACTTGACGCTAAGGTTCCAGAAAGGGTCAGTCTTAGACCTTGGGATCTGGAAAAGGGAGGCAGGTTGTCACCTCTCTATGTCCCTCTCTCTTAGCATGGCTCTCTCCTCTGTTTCAGATCCTAGGCATCTACAAGCAGGGCCTCAAATGCCGAGGTGAGATGGATGGCAGGGCTGCTGGGCTGAATAAACAATACAAGTGTTTTTGGAGAGTGGCTACCTGGGTGGGGGTTCTTATTTTGGTGGGGCAGTTGCCATAGAGTGGAGTTCCTCAGACAGGGAGAAGCAAACGGATTGATTTACGCGGGTTTTTAGTTGGTGAGGTAGCTGCCCAGGGACAGAGAATTTTTGAGAGGGCACAAACTGATGAGTAGGCAGACACTTCAGAAGGGTTCTATTTTGGTGAGGGGCTCAGAAGGAACCTGGGAGGGGTGAAAGTGTTCTGATGAATGGTCCCTGCCTCCGTAGCCTGTGGTGTGAACTGCCACAAACAGTGCAAAGATCGCCTCTCAGTCGAGTGTCGCAGGCGGGCCCAGAGTGTGAGTCTGGAGGGGTCCGTACCCTCACCTTCACCCACACACACCCATCACCGCGCCTTCAGTTTCTCCCTGCCTCGCCCAGGTAGGCGAGGTTCCCGACCTCCAGGTAAGGATGGGGTATGGTTTTTTACTGGCCTGGGACGGAGGGAGACAGGATGCAGTGACAAAGTATAAACTTACTCAGGATGGATGGGAACCATGTCTGAGCTTGAACCAGTATTCTTATTTTAATAGGTGAGGAGATGAAAAAGGGTTGGGTAGGTACGGGTGTCAGAAGGCTGCCAGGCTGAGACTCGTGAGGAGAGATACCCTTATTTATACAGAAACAGGAAATTACAAGGGGCTTCAAGATTCCAGTTACACCCTTGTTTTGTTAGGGGGATTGGCAAGAGATTAGAGAGGGTGTTACCTGAGCCATTTGCCTACCCTGGAGACTGAGCTGAGAAAAGCCCCTGCTCTAATAATTTCTTTCCCAATGACTGTCTTAGGGTCTCTGAGGACTTTGGGTCAGTTTATTGAATGACAATTTGCCATCTGATTAGTTGCTGAAAACATCTAAACAACCATGTTAAATTGGGGACTAAGACAGTTGACCACAACGGTTTGGGTTGGGACAAGTCCTCAAAAATCAGAAAGCAGGAAACCATTTGCACTGAGCCTTCCCAAAGTGCTGGGATCTAAAATGTGAAAGACACACAAAATTGACATTTACGCAAACGGCACTGAGAAATCTGTGGCTGCGAAAAAGCTGTAGCAAAGTGAAAACTTAGAAAAAGCGACTCAAAAATTGGGCATTTTGTCATCCAGTGAATTGATTTTTGGTGGATGGGTTTGCTTTCGGGATGGGGTGGGGTGTGTGGCGGGGTGGGAGGAGGTTTTGCTAGACTACTGAGGTGACGTGACCTAGCAGCTGATCCTACAATCCCTTCCCTCAGAGATCCGAGAGGAAGAGGTGCAGACAGTGGAGGATGGTGTGTTTGACATCCACTTGTAACAGCAGGTGGTAAGTCCTCTCTCCTGGGACCTGCCCCAGAGCCTCCCCACTGAGAGTAGTGAGGGTGGGGGTAGCGGGGACCTGGGTGCCTGGTTCAAATGACCCAGATTGGGTGGATTCCTACTTGCTGGGGAGGGTCTCCTTCACAAACTCTTTTTTTCTTCCCAGCTGTAACTGGATCCAGGACTCCTGTTGGCCGTGGAGAAAAGTCTTGGACCAGATCTGGGAGCCTGAGGGGGCTGGGGTAGGGGTGGCATGCGGTTGAGGACAGGGCCAGGGCTGAAGTCCCTAAGATTGTATAGACTCTTGTGAATATTTGTATTTTCCAGATGGAATAAAAAGGCCCGTGTAATTAATGTGGAGTCAGAGCCTAGAGTCCTGGGGGGGGGGGGGGGCGGCAACTGAAATTCTTGGGGACTACAATCTTGGGCTCTAGAACTTTATAGTTAGAGGAAGGACTGGAGTCTCACTAGTCATGAATTTTGTTGTTGCACTTAGGTGCCATTGAATCACTTCCAACTCTTGTTGTTACGTGCCGTCCAGTCAGCTCCAACGCATGGTGACCCTGTATAGGGTTTCTGAGGAGCAGCTAGTGGGTTTGAACTGCCAACCTCGTGGTGCAAACTGACCTTGAGGTCCAGTGCATTGTCCTACAGCACCACACCAGGACTCCAGCGCATAGCCACCTTATATGGAACAGAAGGAAGTGTCCCGTCGTCCTGCACCATTCTCACAGTTGCTGCTATATCTGAGCCCATGGCTGCAGCCAGTGTGCCAATCCGTCTCCTAGAGAGTCGTCTTCTTTTTCTCTGACACTTGGAGGACTGGAATCTTGGGGTCGAACTAGAAAACCTTGGAACATAAGAATTTTGAGGGGTAGTTCCAGGTTCTTGAGGGGAGGAGTCCAGAATCTTGGGAATCTAAAACTGGAAAAGAGAGCATCTTTGCAGCCAGAATTGCTGGGTCCAGTGGTTATCTACAGCCATCTCCTTCAGTCCACAGCTGAAATTCCTTTGCTTGACAGGGGGTCTTTCAACCCCGGCTTGAACACCTCAATCAATGGGGAGCTCATTGCAGAAAATCTTACGAGGGGGGACAGAGAGGGGCAGTTCTGAGAGCTGGTCCCAGGGTAGTGGGGTGGAGCGCCTGTGGGCCCCGGCTGGGTTTTCAGGCTGCTCAGTGGGGGCTGCACTCCCTGGCCTATGCTGCTGGAAGCCGGAAGGACAGTGACTTCCAGAGGAAATGCATATTGATCCTGTTCTCTGCCTCCGGTGGCCTCTCCCAAGCCAGCCCTTCCCTCCTGAGCTTGCGGCAATGAGGTTTTGGGGACTCACCGCTGCCTGAAGAATGTTAAGGCCCCTTCTAAGGCTGCTCTGGGTGAGGAGGGTAGAATCTGATGGTTCTGAAGCTGGGGTCAGAGACTCCACATAGTAGCCCTAAGAATGTGAACTACTGCTCCTGTTCCCCCACATTGAGGGTGAGTTCTGAGACTAGAGGCAGGAGCACCCCCAATTACTACATACAAAGCACATATCTGTGGGTCTGGCATGACCTCAGCATCCCCACGAATGCCCCACCCCCCTTCCCTAGTACTCCCTTGTCCCTTCACTTTGAAATCCCCACTTCCTCTGGCCTAGTCCTCATTTGGGCTCACCCCTTCCCCTGTGACATCTCAGAGGAAGCTTTGTCCCTTATTGGGCCCCTAGCCCTGTCCCCCACTGGGTCCCCTGCCCTGCCTCTCCTTCCATCTTCAGCCCCCTCCAGTCCTGTTCCCCATCCCTCCCTCTCCTCAGGCTGTAATATCCGTTTCACCACGATTTGGGGGCTGAGTTGCTATAACAACAGACGGCGATTGTGTTGTGAAGAGCAGCTCGCTCCCTGCGCCTCCCGCCTGCCTCCCGCCTCCCGAGCTGCCTCCATCCCTGCAGCCTGGTCCGCTCACCTACCCACCACCCCCAGACCCAGCCTGGCCTCTTCCCAGGGTGTGTGTGTTTGCATGGGAAGCCAGGTGGGTGCCTGCCCCACTGGGTGTGTGAACGTGGGACTGACTTGTCACGATTGTGTGTGTCTGAGCTTCACAGTGTGTGCGAGTGTGCATGTGTGTGCATGGACACACACTGCTGCGTTTTCCTTCCACTGAGTGGCCCCATCGGACTGTGCATGGAGGAGAGGTGTGTGCTTACCTAGCATGCTGGTGTCCATGGTGGGTGTGTGTATGTGTGAAGGGGGAGTCCTTGAAGCCCCTTTGCATTCGGTGGTCTCAACCTTGGGCCTTGGAGGAGACAGCCTGGGGCTAGGGGGAGGGGTGTGGAGGTGTGGTGTTGCCAGGTGACCTTTCCTGCCCTTGATGGACATTGGGATAGGACACAGGTGCCTCACTTCCCGCCTGGTCCCTGCTCCCACCTCCTATTCCCCAGTCCCAGGTCCATCTCTAAGGACCTGAGAGGCTGTCTGTCTGTGCATCTGCGCCCTATTGCCTGGACAGACATGAGGTGTGTGTGTGGGGTGCACCTAGGCTACTGGGGAAGGGGTGGGGGGGTCAGGGCAGGGTGATGGGCAGTGAGCAGTGGGGTGAGAGGCGATTTCCCTAGCACAGCCCTGACTCAGCAGTTCCTAGTCTTTAGCCTTGGTGGGGCTGGTCTGAGGGTCTCTCCAAGGTCAGAGTGGGCTGAAGTCTGAGACCCTTCCCAGCCCCTGCTGCTTGGGTTCCCCTTTCAGCCTCTCACAGGCTGGGGAGGGAGGTCCCCTCTTGTGGGAGGGGATGTCCACACTCACTCACTCACTCATTATCAGCTCTGTGCAAAGTGCTTCAGGCACGCAGGAAGACCCCAGGGCAAGCCCCCCTCTCCCAGAGTGTCTGCCTCTGAATGTGTGCCTGAGAGTGTGTATGTTCTTAGCAAAGTGCATGCTTCCTGGGTGGGGTATTTCTGCAGGTGGCCCCATATGTCCCTGGGGAATACCTGTGTGTACACACATAGGTATGCACGGCTGTGAGTGTGCCCCCGTGTGCACACGCACATGTAACAGCGGTGGCACTTGAGGGCTCTTGCAAGTTGCCTCTGGCTAAGGCATCACTACCTACTGCTGGCTGTGCAAGATCACAGACCTGCTGCAGATATCGGGGTCCTGGGGTGAACTGGCAGAATGGTCTGATATACATATCACACACACACACACACACACACACAGTCTCGTTCAGAACTCACTGCTCAGCTTTGTAGTACACACACTAGATGCCAGTTCCCCCTTTCTCCCCTAACTTACACACATGCACAGTGATGCCGAAAGAAGCCTTTAATAGGGAGATCTCTCTAGTACCCCACTCATCTTGGTACTCTGGGTTGACAGGGAGAGAACGCTTCCCCTCAGTGGTTCAGCCAGTGTGCATCCTTGTTCCTCCCCACTTCAATCCCCAAACTTACTCCCACCCTAGCACACTCTGGGATTCCCATGAGGCAGGGCTGGGAAACCCCAAGTCCCTAGGTCTACTCAGCACTATCTCTGTCTTTTCCTCCCCTATCCCCTCAATGCTTATCCCAGCAAGGACTCTCCTCCTGAGTTATGGAGACTCCAAACCAGGTCCCACCTCGGGTGGTGGGGAGCAGGCTGAGGGCTGGAAAAAGTCACCATCAACCGCGGGCGGGTCCCCCTTCCTTAGGCTCCCCACAGTTAAGGCCTGCCCCTGGGCATAGCCAGCAGAGGGCGCTGCGGTCCAGGCTCGCGTCGGTCCTGCTCCCGGGAGCCCAGGTCAAAGCCCACAGCCTCCCTTAGGCCTGGCTCAACCTCGGGGGTTGCCACATGGGCCCGCTGGAATGGGGGTGCAGGACCTGAGGTAGCACCTACTGGGAAAGGGGGGAAGGCGCCTGGGTGCCCTGAAAAGACACTGAAGTTAGGTTGAAGTCAGCTTGATCAGGGGCCGGTCGCCTGGGTTGAGGACCGCGAGAAGCTGAGAAAAGCTCGCATGCCCCCGGGCCGGGACGCCTGGGTTCCTTGCGGGGGAGGGAACTGGACCAGTGGAGCAGCAGCCCCGGCGGCGTCTGCGCTTTTTCATTGGTTGCCCCGTGCGTCAGTTGGCGCACCGCGGCCCAATGCGCGCACCCGGGGGGCGGGCCCTGATGCTAATGCTGCCGTCAGTCGGTGTTGCAGGGATGCGGCGGCGGGAGCAGCCGCCCTGACTCGCGGAGCATCCTCCTCCGAGCGGCACCGCGGCGGGGCGGGCGGACGGGCGGGCGGGGACGCGGCGGGGAGCGAGAAAGGCGCGAGGCGGCCGACTCCGCTCGCCCCGGCTCTGCCACTCGCCGGAGACGGGGCGGCCTCGGGGCTCTGATCCCCATCCTCCAGCTGCTGGCGCCCCCAGAACCAGGTACAGTAGTGGGGGGGCTGCGGCGGAGACGGGCGGGGGGCGGGGGCCGATCGGGGGAGGGGAGCGAGTCGGAGGGGCGGGGGAGGCAGGAAGGTGGATTGGGGGGCGGGGGTGCCGCGCGGAGAGGGCTGGCTGTGTGTCAGTTAGGAGGCTAAGAGGCTTGGGGGACTGGGGGTCGGAGGCTCTCTGTGGAAGGGGCACTGGCCCTGAGCTGGGACGAACGGAGGGGCGTTGAGAGGGAGGGTCGATGGGGGAGGGGAGGAAGCAGGAAGGAGGGGCACCCAAAGGGCTCCGAGGGGGCTCTGGAGGGGGACTCCCCAGTCTGTGCTAGCCCCAGGGGCTGGAAGCAGGGCTGGACCTGAGGGGTTGTGTCTCTGAAAGGGCTGCAGGGAAGACAGCAGCGAGGAACTGGGCTTCGTGGGAGAAGAAGGGGCTGAGAGGTGGAGAGAGAAGGAGCAGGGGCCAGGCCAAGGGCTCCTAACTGGGGGCACCTCCAAGCACCAGGCTTTCCTGGGGGATGGGAGCCAAGGGGAGAAGAGGTTATTCGGAGGGAACAGAGGGGAATGTGCCAAGGTGTCGGTGGGGAGAGAGCCGGGAAAGATGGGGGGCTGAGGGAGTGGAGCGGAAGCTTGCGGGGGAAGGCTGGGGGTGATGCGAGGGAGACTGCGAGATCAGTAGGAGGGGCTGTGCTGGGGCGGAGATGCGCTGGGGGTGGTGACAGGGTTACGGTCAGAGAGTGCTGCAGGGGGGGAGAGGCAGCCGGCCCCAGGCTGTTCCCCCACCTCAGAAGAGGAGACCGTTTCTCCGGTCCCAGCCTTTCCCCCCCAGTGGAGGAACCATCATCTGCCCTAGACTCTTTGGGCTGGGGTATGAGCCCTTGAACCCTTGATGGGCCCTTGGAGGACTGTTGTCTCCTTTACTCTGAAGCCCCACCTGGGACTGGGGAATAGTCTGGGGAGGGCATTTGGTACTTCATTCCCAGCCGAGGTGGGAATGGCTCTGTTTCCTGGTGTCTGGAAGTCAAGGGGGGAGCTGTCCAGGCCTGAGTGATGAAATCTCAGGGGTGCATCTCTATCCAGCCCTTTTGACTGCCTTGGTAGCTTCTGTACACCCCCACTTTTGTGTGTTTTGGGGTGGTGATTGTGGTGAGGACCTTCAGTTCGCTCTCCTGCCCCTCCATCTTGCCCACCTTCCTAGTGTCTGAGTTCTCCCTTTTGGAGAGGGTGGGCTTTAGGATTTTATATGCCCTGTCTTCTGCTGGAGACAAGAGGAAAGGAAGAGAGAGGGAGGTCGGCTGGTCTGTTTAGTGGAGGCCTTCTGTTTGGTGGGTGCTTCAGCCTCAGCTCCCTAACTCCTCCTGCTCCCAGAGTTGCCTCCAGGGATGCTGTGGTCTGGGGCTGGTCCAGGCCTTTCCAGGTGCAGGGGAGAAGGGTCTGACTCAGGGCCCTTCATTCCTGCTAGAGGACATGTCCTCAGCCCCATCCCATCCTTAGATACATAGGGGGTGGGTGGGACTGACTGACAGAGTCTTCGGATTACAGGAGGGCTGGGGAGTTCTCGCCTGGAGTCTGGGCTTCTTGGTCTGGGAGGGGGGCTGTCAGGGGGGCTGTTGGGGACCTCCCTCCTGCCTGCCGTTCCCAGTGACACAGATACCCTGACACCGATATACACACTTGGTGACACCCACCCAGACACACACCTACACAAGCACACACCTGCATACACAATACACCTCCCAGCAGCACACCGCCCACACTCCCTACCTCACCGCCTGCCTCCCCCGGCACCCTGCTCCCCAGAACATCCGGGGCCCCTGCCTGCCCCAGAGCCCTGCACCCCACTGCCCAGCCCTTATCCTCAGGCACACAGAGACTCCCGGGCAGCCAGTCCCCCTCCCAGACCACTAGTCAGCTGAGGCACTCCTGTGTTCCTTCTATACCGCTTTACTCTTGGGGACATTCACCTCCAGACCTACCCTTCCTGCCTGTGTAGACATCTCCACATATGCACATGCTCCCAGACACACGACCTCTGTGTACATATGTACACTAGCACACACACATACACACAGACACGTGCACGCTAACACATCCGGAAGTCTCCATTTCATTCTCTTGGTCATCGTTGTACCCTCAGAAAGCTCCCGCACACCCCAGACCCTCCCTTACCTCCTGACGTTCTGCAATCTCTCCTGGTCTAGCTGAGCCACCCTGGCCTTCTTCAGAACTTTCCCATCAGCCCTCACGCACAGGCCCCTGGCCCTGCCTGGCATGGAGACACTTGGTCCATTCATCTGCAGTTCCATGCCCAGCCCCCACGGGGATGCCCCAGTGTGTGTCCTCGAACACTACCCACCCACCCCACTGCTCCATCTGTCTGTGCTGCTCATTCTCCCACCCCGGCCCCTTCCACACCAAGGAGCCTCAGAGATGCATTCAACAAAGAATCCGGAGTACCCACTCTGCTGGATGCCTTTTTCTTCCCCCAGTCACCACGTACCCACGGTGGGGAGAGGGCAAGAGGCAGCCTGGGCTGGGCTCTGTCCCTCAGGGAGCCTCAGTTTCCACATCTGTAAAATGGGAACCTTTTACCTACCTCGTGGGGCTGTCAGGAAGACTTGATGGGATGGTCATGGTGATAATGAGCAGTGCCAAGTGTGTTTGTTGTGCACCTACTATGTGCTTGGCTCTGTGAACCTTCCTTTACCTGCTGCGTGTGTCTGCCAGGCGCATAGATAGTCCCAGCACACGGTGGCTATTTTTATCATTGTTGGCATAACCTCCACTACCACCCCCCCCACACCTGTCATGGGCACCTTTAGAAACATTTCCAGGCATTTCCTGCTTACTCACAAGGCCGCCCCTGGAAACCATATGCCCTTCTGCATTACAGGGGTGCATCCATTGGGCTGGTCCCCCAGCTGTGCTCGCCCCCGTGCTCCCAGGCACCTGGGTTCCGGCACCCACTCCAGTGAGTCATTCATTCACACCTCAGGCCCTGCCATGCACTCCTCCAGCTGCCCCTGTGCCCAGCTCCAGCCCACAATGGTGTGGGCTTCCCACTGGTCTTCTGCCCTCCTAGGCAGGAGGGGGCGCTCCAGGGTCACATGGCTCCAAGTCTGAGTCCCATGTAGGACCCTACCATGTAGGAACTATGGCTTCCTATCTGAGTGACAGTTTCCTCATGCGTTAAAGGGCATAGTGACAGCACCTACCTTCCTCAAGTCCCTTCCCTAGGCCCTGATGAGAATCAAATACTGCACACATAGTTTTGCAAACTCTGAATTGTTGAGCTGCGACATTCTAAAAGTTATCATTAGTACAACAAGCACGCTTCCGCACGTTCGTCTATGCTAGGCACTGCTTTGCATATATGAACTCTAAATCTACAGCATTACTATTATCCCTCTTTTACGTAGAAGAAAACGGAGGCACAGAGAGGTTAAATAACTTGTCCAAGGTCACACAGCTAGAAAGGGGTGGGTGGAGCTGGCATTTGAAGACAGGTTCCAGAGTCAGTACATCTAACCACTACTCTGTCTTGTTTTTGCTAGCTGCTGAGGTTGGGGCTGGACATGGCTGGATGTCCCCTTGTCTCTTCTAGGTTATCAGGGCTGGGAGGAAGGAGCTAGAAGGGGAGCTGGGGACTCTTCGGACTGTCAATCCTGAGATTTTAGGGAGAGGAAGGGACCTTCCAAAAACACAGTCTGCTACTGAAAGGGACCTCAGCTATCAAATTGTCCTCTGTTGCTTCCGTCAGTCATCCACCTCAGCTAGCACACCTCCACAGACAGAGAGCTCACTACCCCGTGGAGGCAGCCTACTCCATGTTAGATGGTTGGGCTTGCCACCAAGTTTCTCCCCCACCATAGCACGCTCTTCTCCCACCTGTCCACAGACTGCCTTCTGGGGCCACCAGAATGTGTGCAAACCCAGTTCCTTCTCCCTGACGCCCGGGGGAGGCCCCTGCTGTCGTACTCCCAGCTGGCATGAGAAGGAGCACAGAGCCGGAGGGCTGGAGGGGCGTGTGAGAGTGTGGGTGTGTGGTAGGTGTGGCCAGAGAGGGGTGAGACTGGGCAGATAGATACTGGGAGAGGACCCCTGAGGGTGGGGCAGCAAGGAGCTGAGTGGTCCTTGGGCTGGGCCTGGGCTTTGCCAGAATGGGCAAGGACTGAGCCCTGGGGCAAGAATTTGATCCATTTGCTCCACTTACATTGGTGGTGTGGGCAGAGGTGGGAAGACCCAGGTCTGGGGCAGCAAGTGGGTATAGTCGTAAGCATCCAGAACAGTGCAGAGGGCAGTGTCCCCTAAGAAGGCCAGATCAGAGAAGGGGGCTCTGCTCTCCAAACATCTCCCTAAGGTCTATGGACAGTGCTGGGGACAGCAGACCCCTTCCACACACCGTGACCTTGGGCAAGTACATTTATCAGTCTCAGTGCGTTCTCTCAGCCATAAGGCAGGGTCCTAAAATCACTGAGAGGATTCACTAAGACCCTACACATGTAGGATCCAGTCCGAGGCCTGATACAGATGCACTCAGATGCCATGGTGGCCTGGCTGGGGACAGATGAGGAGCCTTGTTCAGCTTAAAGGAACCCAGGAAAGGTGGCTAGGAGAGTGAGTAGTTAGGGACCTTGAGAGCAGTCCAGTCACCCCTACCTCTGCACCCCCACCTCACCACTGCACCTCTCACACCACTGGCCCAAGACTACAGAGTCCCTCTGTGGGCAGGGGGCCCGAGGAAGCAGACTGGGAGGGGAGAACGTAGGTCCCCAGATGTGTAGTGGCTGGCAGTGGGTGGTGTACTGATGTCAGGAGCAGGCAGGATCTGCTGGGCTGCTCTGGTCAGCTTCCCTGTCCTAGCTGTGGGCACTACAGGGGACGAGTGGGTCTTGGGCTGTAGTGCCGGGCCACTGCTCTGGGTGCAGAGGGGCTTCCACCACACAGAACTCTGCATGGACCTGGGGGAGAGGCATTGGCCAGCACGGCTCCAGGGGGGTCATTGCCCTGATGCAATTGTGCAGGACAATGGCTGGCCCTGCGGAGGTGAGCTCTGGGGATAAGGGTTACTGCTGGGGCCCAAGAGCTGAGTACCAGGAGTTGAGGAAGGAGATGCGTGGATGAGGGTTAGAAGGAACCCCAGGCATCCTGGGAGAAAGGGTGGGTGGGAGGCAGAAGCCTGGGCCCTGTGGTGGGGCTGGAACCAGGGAAGCTGAAGAGGGAAGGGAGCTGGGAAGGGCAGCAGGTTTCTTGGGAACGGTGGGGTGGGGCTGAGAGGACCCAGGTGTCTGCTTTGTTAACTCCTCTTAGAACTTTGTCGTGTAGCCTGTTATTGCCCCATGGGTATTTCTGGGTCCCTGAAGAGTGAGCCCAGGGCAGGCCAGGCATCCTTCTAGCCAGCCCACAGCCCCCATGTCCCCTGGCCTGGAGGCAGGCCAGCCTGTGCTGCAGAGCTGTGGGCTGTGGACAGAATGAGTAATGAGCCTTGAGGGGCTGCAACCAAGTCCTTGCCCCTTGGTCCTCCCGTTACCTCATAGTCACGGCCTCTGCCCCCCAGCAGGTCCACATGCATGTCACCTGCTCCTTCTCACCTCCTTTCACTTCTTGGCACACATACATAGGCACACACACATACATAGTAGACTCATTCCCTGGCTCTGAGCTCAGGACCTAGTCCACGGCCCTCCCCTGAATCCTCTTCCAATGTCTGGGTATGGGAGGGGGGACATTCCCTTGCCATCTCCTTAGAGGACTAGGGTGGGGAGGGCGCAGGGGACCAAATCCTTTCTCTTTCCTGAGCCATGGTTAGTGGACAGCGGCACGCAATCCCATTCCCTTGCCAGCAGAAATCGATAGCTAATTAATTCCCTCCCCAAAATAGTGTCTGGAGGTGGGGGCTGCAAGAGAGGCAGAC